>NC_091472.1:320853815-321163815 GCF_036971445.1 Narcine bancroftii
ATTCCCTGCCTCAGATTCCCTGCCTCAGATTCCCTGCCTCAGATTCCCTGCCTCTGATTCCCCGCCTCTTATTCCCCGTCTCTGATTCCCCGCCTCTGATTCCCCGCGTCTGATTCCCTCCCTCAGATTCCCCGGCTCTGATTCCCTGCATTAGATTCCCTGCCTCAGATTCCCTGCCTCTGATTCCCCGCCTCTGATTCCCTGCCTCTGATTCCCCACCTCTGATTCCTGCCTCAGATTCCCAGCCTCAGATTCCCTGCCTCAGATTCCCTGCCTCTGATTCACTGCCTTTGATTCGCCGCCTCTTATTCCCCACCTCTGATTCCCAGCCTCTGATTCCCCGCCTCTGATTCCCTGCCTCTGTTTCCCCGCCTCTGATACCCCGCCTCTGATTCCCCGCCTCAGATTCCCCGCCTCAGATTCCCTGCCTCAGATTCCCCGCCTCAGATTCCCCACCTCAGATTCCCCGCCTGAGATTCCCCGCCTCAGATTCCCCGCCTCAGATTCCCTGCCTCAGATTCCCCGCCTCAGATTCCCTGCCTCTGATTGCCTGCCTCTGATTCACTGCCTCTGATTCCCTGCCTCTGATTCCCCGCCTCTGATTCCCCGCCTCAGATTCCCTGCCTCAGATTCCCTGCCTCAGATTCCCTGCCTCTGATTCCCTGCCTCAGATTCCCTGCCTCAGATTCCCTGCCTCAGATTCCCTGCTTCTGATTGCCTGCCTCTGTTTCCCTGCCTCTGATTCCCTGCCTCTGATTCCCTGCCTCTGATTCCCTGCCTCTGATTCCCTGCCTCTGATTCCCTGCCTCTGATTCCGCGCCTCTGATTCCACGCCTCTCTTTCCTTGTCTCTGATTCCCCGCCTCTGAGTCCCTGCCTCTGATACCCTGCCTCTGATTCCCTGCCTCTGATTCCCTGCCTCTGATTCCCTGCCTCTGATTCCCTGCCTCTGATTCCCTGCCTCTGATTCCCCGCCTCAGATTCCCTGTCTCTGATTCTCTGGCTCAGATTCCCTGCCTTAGATTCCCTGCCTCTGATTCCCCGCATCTGATTCCAGGCCTCCTATTCCCCACCTCTGATTCCCCGCCTCTGATTGCCTGCCACTGATTGCCCGCCTCTGATTCCCCGCCTCTGATTCCCCGCCTCTGATTCCCCACCTCTGTCTGTATGCCTCTCTTTCGCCTCCGCTTTTTCCCCTCCACTCTTTCCGCGCCTCTCTTTCCCTCCCTCAATTTCAACAACTCTGTTTGATCTGTTCTGTGTACCTCATTTTCAACACACAAGTTCCAACCACTATGTTTCACCCATCTATTTCCCCGCCTCTATTTATCCGCCTATGTTTACCCGCCTCTGCTTACCCACCTGTTTCACCGCCTCTGTTTCCCCGCCTCTGATTCCCCACCTCTGTCTCTACGCCTCTCTTTCGCCTCCACTCTTTCCACTCCACTCTTTCAGTGCCTGTCTTTCCCTCCCTCAATTTCAACAACACTCTTTGGTATGTTTCGTGTACCTCATTTTAAACACACAAGTTCCAACCACTATGTTTTGCCCGCCTCTTTCCCCACTTCTATTTATCCACCTATGTTTACCTGCCACTGTTTACCCGCCTGTTTCCCCGCCTCTGATTCCCCACCTTTCATTCCCCGCCTCTCTTTCCCTGCCTCTATTTCCGTGCCTCTTTCTCTGCCTCTCTTTCCCCACATCTCTTTACCTCCCGCTGATTCCCCGCCTCTGATTCCCCGCCTCTGATTCCCCGCCTCTGATTCCCTGCCTCAGATTCCCTGCCTCAGATTCCCTGCCTCAGATTCCCTGCTTCTGATTCCCCGCCTCTGATTCCCCGCCTCTTATTCCCCGCCTCTGATTCCACTCCTCTGATTCCCCGCCTCTGATTCCCTGCCTCTGTTTCCCCGCCTCTGATTCCCCGCATCTGATTCCCTGCTTCAGATTCCCCGTCTCTGATTCCCTGCCTCAGATTCCCTGCCTCAGATTCCCCGCCTCAGATTCGCTGCCTCAGATTCCCTGCCTCAGATTCGCTGCCTCTGATTCCCCGACTCTGATTCCCCGCCTCTTATTCCCCACCTCTGATTCCCCACCTCTGATTCCCCGCCTCTGATTCCCTGCCTCTGTTTCCCCACCTCTGATTCCCCGCCTCTGATTCCCCGCCTCAGATTCCCCGGCTCTGATTCCCTACCTCAGATTCCCTGCCTCAGATACCCCGCATCAGATTCCCTGCATCAGATTCCCCGCCTCAGATTTCCCGCCTCAGATTCCCCGCCTCAGATTCCCCACCGCAGATTCCCCGCCTCAGATGCCCTGCCTCAGATTCCCTGCCTCAGATTCCCCGCCTCAGATTCCCCGCCTCAGATTCCCCGCCTCAGATTCCCCACCTCAGATTCCCCGCCTCAGATTCCCCGCCTCAGATTCTTCGCCTCTGATTCCCTGCCTCTGATTCCCTGCCTCTGATTCCCTGCCTCTGATTCCCTGCCTCTGATTCCCTGCCTCTGATTCCCTGCCTCTGATTCCCTGCCTCTGATTCCGCGCCTCTGATTCCACGCCTCTCTTTCCGTATCTCTGATTCCCCGCCTCTAATTCCCTGCCTCTGATACCCTGCCTCTATTTGCCTGCCTCTATTTCCGTGCCTCTTTCTCTGCATCTATTTTCCCACATGTCATTTGCCCCCTCTGATAACCCGCCACTGATTCCATGCCTCTGATTCCCCGCCTCTGATTCCCCGCCTCTGATTCCCTGCCTCTGATTCCCCGCCTCTGATTCCCTGCCTCAGATTCCCTGCCTCAGATTCCCTGCCTCAGATTCCCTGCCTCTGATTCCCCGCCTCTTATTCCCCGTCTCTGATTCCCCGCCTCTGATTCCCCGCGTCTGATTTCCTCCCTCAGATTCCCCGGCTCTGATTCCCTGCATTAGATTCCCTGCCTCAGATTCCCTGCCTCTGATTCCCCGCCTCTGATTCCCTGCCTCTGATTCCCCGCCTCTGATTCCTGCCTCAGATTCCCTGCCTCAGATTCCCTGCCTCAGATTCCCTGCCTCTGATTCACTGCCTTTGATTCCCCGCCTCTTATTCCCCACCTCTGATTCCCAGCCTCTGATTCCCCGCCTCTGATTACCTGCCTCTGTTTCCCCGCCTCTGATTCCCCGCCTCTGATTCCCCGCCTCAGATTCCCCGCCTCAGATTCCCTGCCTCAGATTCCCCGCCTGAGATTCCCCGCCTCAGATTCCCCGCCTGAGATTCCCCGCCTCAGATTCCCCGCCTCAGATTCCCCGCCTCAGATTCCCCGCCTCAGATTCCCTGCCTCTGATTGCCTGCCTCTGATTCCCTGCCTCTGATTCCCTGCCTCTGATTCCCCGCCTCTGATTCCCCGCCTCAGATTCCCTGCCTCAGATTCCCTGCCTCAGATTCCCTGCCTCTGATTCCCTGCCTCAGATTCCCTGCCTCAGATTCCCTGCCTCAGATTCCCTGCCTCTGATTGCCTGCCTCTGTTTCCCTGCCTCTGATTCCCTGCCTCTGATTCCCTGCCTCTGATTCCCTGCCTCTGATTCCCTGCCTCTGATTCCCTGCCTCTGATTCCGCGCCTCTGATTCCACGCCTCTCTTTCCTTGTCTCTGATTCCCCGCCTCTGAGTCCCTGCCTCTGATACCCTGCCTCTCTTTGCCTGCCTCTATATCCGTGCCTCTTTCACTGCATCTAGTTTCCCACATCTCATTTGCCCCCTCTGATAACCCGCCTCTGATTCCATGCCTCTGATTCACTGCCTCAGATTCCCGGCATCAGATTCCCCGACTCAGATTTACCGCCTCAGATTCCCCGCCTCAGATTCCCTGCCTCAGATTCCCTGCCTCAGATTCCCTTCCTCAGATTCCCTGCCTCAGATTCCCTTCATCTGATGCCCTTCATCAATTCCCTGCCTCTGATTCCCTGCCTCTGATTCCCCACCTCTGATTCCCCGCCTCAGATTCCCTGGCTCTGATTCTCTGGCTCAGATTCCCTGCCTTAGATTCCCTGCCTCTGATTCCCCGCATCTGATTCCAGGCCTCTTATTCCCCACCTCTGATTCCCCGCCTCTGATTGCCTGCCACTGATTGCCCGCCTCTGATTCCCCGCCTCTGATTCCCCGCCTCTGATTCCCCACCTCTGTCTGTATGCCTCTCTTTCGCCTCCACTTTTTCCCCTCCACTCTTTCCGCGCCTCTCTTTCCCTCCCTCAATTTCAACAACTCTGTTTGATCTGTTCTGTGTACCTCATTTTCAACACACAAGTTCCAACCACTATGTTTCACCCATCTCTTTCCCCGCCTCTATTTATCCGCCTATGTTTACCTGCCTCTGTTTACCCACCTGTTTCACCGCCTCTGTTTCCCCGCCTCTGATTCCCCACCTCTGTCTCTACGCCTCTCTTTCGCCTCCACTCTTTCCCCTCCACTCTTTCCGTGCCTGTCTTTCCCTCCCTCAATTTCAGCAACACTCTTTGATCTGTTTTGTGTACCTCATTTTAAACACACAAGTTCCAACCACTATGTTTTGCCCGCCTCTTTCCCCACTTCTATTTATCCACCTATGTTTACCTGCCACTGTTTACCCGCCTGTTTCCCCGCCTCTGATTCCCCACCTTTCATTCCCCGCCTCTCTTTCCCTGCCTCTATTTCAGCGCCTCTTTCTCTGCCTCTCTATCCCCATATCTCTTTTCCTCCCGCTGATTCCCCGCCTCTGATTCCCTGCCTCAGATTCCCTGCCTCTGATTCCCCGCCTCTGATTCCCCGCCTCTTATTCCCCTCCTCTGATTCCCCGCCTCTGATTCCCCGACTCTGATTTCCCGCCTCTGATTCCCTGCCTCTGTTTCCCCGCCTCCGATTCCCCGCCTCTGATTCCCCGCCTCAGATTCCCCGGCTCTGATTCCCTGCCTCAGATTCCCTGCCTCAGATTTCCCGCTTCAGATTCCCTGCCTCAGATTCCCCGCCTCAGATTCCCTGCCTCTGATTCCACGACTCTGATTCCCCGCCTCTTATTCCCCGCCTCTGATTCCCCGCCTCTGATTCCCCGCCTCTGATTCCCTGCCTCTGATTCCCCACCTCTGATTCCCTGCCTCAGATTCCCTGCCTCAGATTCCCTGCCTCAGATTCCCTGCCTCTGATTCCCCGCCTCTGATTCCCCGCCTCTGATTCCCTGCCTCTGTTTCCCCACCTCTGATTCCCCGCCTCTGATTCCCCGCCTCAGATTCCCCGGCTCTGATTCCCTGCCTCAGATTCCCTGCCTAAGATTCCCCGCCTCAGATTCCCTGCCTCAGATTCCCCGCCTCAGATTTCCCGCCTCAGATTCCCCTCCTCAGATTCCCCACCTCAGATTCCCCGCCTCAGATTCCCCGCCTCAGATTCCCCGCCTCAGATTCCCCGCCTCAGATTCCCCGCCTCAGATTCCCCGCCTCAGATTCCCCGCCTCAGATTCCCCGCCTCAGATTCCCCGCCTCAGATTCCCCGCCTCAGATTCCCCGCCTCTGATTCCCCGCCTCTGATTCCCTGCCTCTGATTCCCTGCCTCTGATTCCCTGCCTCTGATTCCCTGCCTCTGATTCCCTGCCTCTGATTCCGCGCCTCTGATTCCACGCCTCTCTTTCCGTATCT
Organism: Narcine bancroftii; assembly: GCF_036971445.1. NCBI lineage: Eukaryota > Metazoa > Chordata > Chondrichthyes > Torpediniformes > Narcinidae > Narcine > Narcine bancroftii. The sequence continues at coordinate 320,859,444 of NC_091472.1, forward strand.
CTGATTCCCCGCCTCTAATTCCCTGCCTCTGATACCCTGCCTCTCTTTGCCTGCCTCTATTTCGGTGCCTCTTTCTCTGCATCTAGTTTCCCACATCTCATTTGCCCCCTCTGATAACCCGCCTCTGACTCCATGCCTCTGATTCCCCACCTCTGATTCCCCGCCTCTGATTCCCTGCCTCTGATTCCCCGCCTCTGATTCCCTGCCTCAGATTCCCTGCCTCAGATTCCCCGCCTCAGATTCCCTGCCTCAGATTCCCCGCCTCAGATTCCCTGCCTCTGAATCCCCGACTCTGATTCCCCGCATCTTACTCCCCGCCTCTGATTCCCCGCCTCTGATTCCCTGCCTCTGATACCCTGCCTCTCTTTGCCTGCCTCTATTTCGGTGCCTCTTTCTCTGCATCTAGTTTCCCACATCTCATTTGCCCCCTCTGATAACCCGCCTCTGATTCCATGCCTCTGATTCCCCGCCTCTGATACCCCGCCTCTGATTCCCTGCCTCTGATTCCCCGCCTCTGATGCCCTGACTCAGAATCCCTGCCTCAGTTTCCCCGCCTCAGATTCCCTGCCTCAGATTCCCCGCCTCAGATTCCCTGCCTCTGATTCCCCGACTCTGATTCCCCGCCTCTTATTCCCCGCCACTGATTCCCCGCCTCTGATTCCCCGCCTCTGATTCCCTGCCTCTGATTCCCCACCTCTGATTCCCTGCCTCAGATTCCCTGCCTCAGATTCCCTTCCTCAGATTCCCTGCCTCTGATTCGCCGACACTAATTCCCCGCCTCTTATTCCCCACCTCTGATTCCCCGCCTCTGATACCCCGCCTCTGATTCCCTGCCTCTGTTTCCCCACCTCTGATTCCCCGCCTCTGATTCCCCGCCTCAGAATCCCCGGCTCTGATTCCCTGCCTCAGATTCCCTGCCTAAGATTCCCCGCCTCAGATTCCCTGCCTCAGATTCCCTGCCGAAGATTCCCCGCCTCAGATTCCCTGCCTCAGATTCCCCGCCTCAGATTCCCCGCCTCTGATTCCCTGCCTCAGATTCCCTGCCTCAGATTTCCTGCCTCAGATTCCCTGCCTCTGATTCCCCGCCTCTTATTCCCCGTCTCTGATTCCCTGCCTCTGATTCCCCGCGTCTGATTCCCTCCCTCAGATTCCCCGGCTCTGATTCCCTGCATTAGATTCCCTGCCTCAGATTCCCTGCCTCTGATTCCCCGCCTCTGATTCCCTGCCTCTGATTCCCCACCTCTGATTCCTGCCTCAGATTCCCTGCCTCAGATTCCCCGCCTCTGATTCCCTGCCTCAGATTCCCTGCCTCAGATTCCCTGCCTCAGATTCCCTGCCTCTGATTCCCCGCCTCTTATTCCCCGTCTCTGATTCCCCGCCTCTGATTCCCCGCGTCTGATTCCTTCCCTCAGATTCCCCGGCTCTGATTCCCTGCATTAGATTCCCTGCCTCAGATTCCCTGCCTCTGATTCCCCGCCTCTGATTCCCTGCCTCTGATTCCCCACCTCTGATTCCTGCCTCAGATTCCCAGCCTCAGATTCCCTGCCTCAGATTCCCTGCCTCTGATTCACTGCCTTTGATTCGCCGCCTCTTATTCCCCACCTCTGATTCCCAGCCTCTGATTCCCCGCCTCTGATTCCCTGCCTCTGTTTCCCTGCCTCTGATACCCCGCCTCTGATTCCCCGCCTCAGATTCCCTGCCTCAGATTCCCTGCCTCAGATTCCCCGCCTCAGATTCCCCGCCTCAGATTCCCCGCCTGAGATTCCCCGCCTCAGATTCCCCGCCTCAGATTCCCCGCCTCAGATTCCCCGCCTCAGATTCCCTGCCTCTGATTGCCTGCCTCTGATTCACTGCCTCTGATTCCCTGCCTCTGATTCCCCGCCTCTGATTCCCCGCCTCAGATTCCCTGCCTCAGATTCCCTGCCTCAGATTCCCTGCCTCTGATTCCCTGCCTCAAATTCCCTGCCTCAGATTCCCTGCCTCAGATTCCCTGCCTCTGATTGCCTGCCTCTGTTTCCCTGCCTCTGATTCCCTGCCTCTGATTCCCTGCCTCTGATTCCCTGCCTCTGATTCCCTGCCTCTGATTCCCTGCCTCTGATTCCGCGCCTCTGATTCAACGCCTCTCTTTCCTTGTCTCTGATTCCCCGCCTCTGAGTCCCTGCCTCTGATACCCTGCCTCTCTTTGCCTGCCTCTATTTCCGTGCCTCTTTCACTGCATCTAGTTTCCCACATCTCATTTTCCCCCTCTGATAACCCGCCTCTGATTCCATGCCTCTGATTCACTGCCTCAGATTCCCTGCATCAGATTCCCCGACTCAGATTTACCGCCTCAGATTCCCCGCCTCAGATTCCCTGCCTCAGATTCCCTGCCTCAGATTCCCTTCCTCAGATTCCCTGCCTCAGATTCCCTTCATCTGATGCCCTTCATCAATTCCCTGCCTCTGATTCCCTGCCTCTGATTCCCCACCTCTGATTCCCCGCCTCAGATTCCCTGTCTCTGATTCTCTGGCTCAGATTCCCTGCCTTAGATTCCCTGCCTCTGATTCCCCGCATCTGATTCCAGGCCTCCTATTCCCCACCTCTGATTCCCCGCCTCTGATTGCCTGCCACTGATTGCCCGCCTCTGATTCCCCGCCTCTGATTCCCCGCCTCTGATTCCCCACCTCTGTCTGTATGCCTCTCTTTCGCCTCCGCTTTTTCCCCTCCACTCTTTCCGCGCCTCTCTTTCCCTCCCTCAATTTCAACAACTCTGTTTGATCTGTTCTGTGTACCTCATTTTCAACACACAAGTTCCAACCACTATGTTTCACCCATCTATTTCCCCGCCTCTATTTATCCGCCTATGTTTACCCGCCTCTGCTTACCCACCTGTTTCACCGCCTCTGTTTCCCCGCCTCTGATTCCCCACCTCGGTCTCTACGCCTCTCTTTCGCCTCCACTCTTTCCACTCCACTCTTTCAGTGCCTGTCTTTCCCTCCCTCAATTTCAACAACACTCTTTGGTATGTTTTGTGTACCTCATTTTAAACACACAAGTTCCAACCACTATGTTTTGCCCGCCTCTTTCCCCACTTCTATTTATCCACCTATGTTTACCTGCCACTGTTTACCCGCCTGTTTCCCCGCCTCTGATTCCCCACCTTTCATTCCCCGCCTCTCTTTCCCTGCCTCTATTTCCGTGCCTCTTTCTCTGCCTCTCTTTCCCCACATCTCTTTACCTCCCGCTGATTCCCCGCCTCTGATTCCCCGCCTCTGATTCCCCGCCTCTGATTCCCTGCCTCAGATTCCCTGCCTCAGATTCCCTGCCTCAGATTCCCTGCCTCTGATTCCCCGCCTCTGATTCCCCGCCTCTTATTCCCCGCCTCTGATTCCACTCCTCTGATTCCCCGCCTCTGATTCCTTGCCTCTGTTTCCCCGCCTCTGATTCCCCGCATCTGATTCCCTGCTTCAGATTCCCCGTCTCTGATTCCCTGCCTCAGATTCCCTGCCTCAGATTCCCCGCCTCAGATTCGCTGCCTCAGATTCCCCGCCTCAGATTCGCTGCCTCTGATTCCCCGACTCTGATTCCCCGCCTCTTATTCCCCACCTCTGATTCCCCACCTCTGATTCCCCGCCTCTGATTCCCTGCCTCTGTTTCCCCACCTCTGATTCCCCGCCTCTGATTCCCCGCCTCAGATTCCCCGGCTCTGATTCCCTACCTCAGATTCCCTGCCTCAGATACCCCGCCTCAGATTCCCTGCATCAGATTCCCACCTCAGATTTCCCGCCTCAGATTCCCCGCCTCAGATTCCCCACCGCAGATTCCCCGCCTCAGATGCCCTGCCTCAGATTCCCTGCCTCAGATTCCCCGCCTCAGATTCCCCGCCTCAGATTCCCTGCCTCAGATTCCCTGCCTCAGATTCCCCGCCTCAGATTCCCCGCCTCAGATTCTTCGCCTCTGATTCCCTGCCTCTGATTCCCTGCCTCTGATTCCCTGCCTCTGATTCCCTGCCTCTGATTCCCTGCCTCTGATTCCCTGCCTCTGATTCCGCGCCTCTGATTCCACGCCTCTCTTTCCGTATCTCTGATTCCCCGCCTCTAATTCCCTGCCTTTGATACCCTGCCTCTATTTGCCTGCCTCTATTTCCGTGCCTCTTTCTCTGCATCTATTTTCCCACATGTCATTTGCCCCCTCTGATAACCCGCCACTGATTCCATGCCTCTGATTCCCCGCCTCTGATTCCCCGCCTCTGATTCCCTGCCTCTGATTCCCCGCCTCTGATTCCCTGCCTCAGATTCCCTGCCTCAGATTCCCTGCCTCAGATTCCCTGCCTCTGATTCCCCGCCTCTTATTCCCCGTCTCTGATTCCCCGCCTCTGATTCCCCGCGTCTGATTTCCTCCCTCAGATTCCCCAGCTCTGATTCCCTGCATTAGATTCCCTGCCTCAGATTCCCTGCCTCTGATTCCCCGCCTCTGATTCCCTGCCTCTGATTCCCCGCCTCTGATTCCTGCCTCAGATTCCCTGCCTCAGATTCCCTGCCTCAGATTCCCTGCCTCTGATTCACTGCCTTTGATTCCCCGCCTCTTATTCCCCACCTCTGATTCCCAGCCTCTGATTCCCCGCCTCTGATTACCTGCCTCTGTTTCCCCGCCTCTGATTCCCCGCCTCTGATTCCCCGCCTCAGATTCCCCGCCTCAGATTCCCTGCCTCACATTCCCCGCCTGAGATTCCCCGCCTCAGATTCCCCGCCTGAGATTCCCCGCCGCAGATTCCCCGCCTCAGATTCCCCGCCTCAGATTCCCCGCCTCAGATTCCCTGCCTCTGATTGCCTGCCTCTGATTCCCTGCCTCTGATTCCCTGCCTCTGATTCCCCGCCTCTGATTCCCCGCCTCAGATTCCCTGCCTCAGATTCCCTGCCTCAGATTCCCTGCCTCTGATTCCCTGCCTCAGATTCCCTGCCTCAGATTCCCTGCCTCAGATTCCCTGCCTCTGATTGCCTGCCTCTGTTTCCCTGCCTCTGATTCCCTGCCTCTGATTCCCTGCCTCTGATTCCCTGCCTCTGATTCCCTGCCTCTGATTCCCTGCCTCTGATTCCGCGCCTCAGATTCCACGCCTCTCTTTCCTTGTCTCTGATTCCCCGCCTCTGAGTCCCTGCCTCTGATACCCTGCCTCTCTTTGCCTGCCTCTATATCCGTGCCTCTTTCACTGCATCTAGTTTCCCACATCTCATTTGCCCCCTCTGATAACCCGCCTCTGATTCCATGCCTCTGATTCACTGCCTCAGATTCCCGGCATCAGATTCCCCGACTCAGATTTACCGCCTCAGATTCCCCGCCTCAGATTCCCTGCCTCAGATTCCCTGCCTCAGATTCCCTTCCTCATATTCCCTGCCTCAGATTCCCTTCATCTGATGCCCTTCATCAATTCCCTGCCTCTGATTCCCTGCCTCTGATTCCCCACCTCTGATTCCCCGCCTCAGATTCCCTGGCTCTGATTCTCTGGCTCAGATTCCCTGCCTTAGATTCCCTGCCTCTGATTCCCCGCATCTGATTCCAGGCCTCTTATTCCCCACCTCTGATTCCCCGCCTCTGATTGCCTGCCACTGATTGCCCGCCTCTGATTCCCCGCCTCTGATTCCCCGCCTCTGATTCCCCACCTCTGTCTGTATGCCTCTCTTTCGCCTCCACTTTTTCCCCTCCACTCTTTCCGCGCCTCTCTTTCCCTCCCTCAATTTCAACAACTCTGTTTGATCTGTTCTGTGTACGTCATTTTCAACACACAAGTTCCAACCACTATGTTTCACCCATCTCTTTCCCCGCCTCTATTTATCCGCCTATGTTTACCCGCCTCTGTTTACCCACCTGTTTCACCGCCTCTGTTTCCCCGCCTCTGATTCCCCACCTCTGTCTCTACGCCTCTCTTTCGCCTCCACTCTTTCCCCTCCACTCTTTCCGTGCCTGTCTTTCCCTCCCTCAATTTCAACAACACTCTTTGATCTGTTTTGTGTACCTCATTTTAAACACACAAGTTCCAACCACTATGTTTTGCCCGCCTCTTTCCCCACTTCTATTTATCCACCTATGTTTACCTGCCACTGTTTACCCGCCTGTTTCCCCGCCTCTGATTCCCCACCTTTCATTCCCCGCCTCTCTTTCCCTGCCTCTATTTCAGCGCCTCTTTCTCTGCCTCTCTATCCCCATATCTCTTTTCCTCCCGCTGATTCCCCGCCTCTGATTCCCTGCCTCAGATTCCCTGCCTCTGATTCCCCGCCTCTGATTCCCCGCCTCTTATTCCCCTCCTCTGATTCCCCGCCTCTGATTCCCCGCCTCTGATTTCCCGCCTCTGATTCCCTGCCTCTGTTTCCCCGCCTCCGATTCCCCCGCCTCTGATTCCCCGCCTCAGATTCCCCGGCTCTGATTCCCTGCCTCAGATTCCCTGCCTCAGATTTCCCGCTTCAGATTCCCTGCCTCAGATTCCCCGCCTCAGATTCCCTGCCTCTGATTCCACGACTCTGATTCCCCGCCTCTTATTCCCCGCCTCTGATTCCCCGCCTCTGATTCCCCGCCTCTGATTCCCTGCCTCTGATTCCCCACCTCTGATTCCCTGCCTCAGATTCCCTGCCTCAGATTCCCTGCCTCAGATTCCCTGCCTCTGATTCCCCGCCTCTGATTCCCCGCCTCTGATTCCCTGCCTCTGTTTCCCCACCTCTGATTCCCCGCCTCTGCTTCCCCGCCTCAGATTACCCGGCTCCGATTCCCTGCCTCAGATTCCCTGCCTAAGATTCCCCGCCTCAGATTCCCTGCCTCAGATTCCCCGCCTCAGATTTCCCGCCTCAGATTCCCCTCCTCAGATTCCCCACCTCAGATTCCCCGCCTCAGATTCCCCGCCTCAGATTCCCCGCCTCAGATTCCTCGCCTCAGATTCCCCGCCTCAGATTCCCCGCCTCAGATTCCCCGCCTTAGATTCCCCGCCTCAGATTCCCCGCCTCAGATTCCCCGCCTCAGATTCCCCGCCTCTGATTCCCTGCCTCTGATTCCCTGCCTCTGATTCCCTGCCTCTGATTCCCTGCCTCTGATTCCCTGCCTCTGATTCCCTGCCTCTGATTCCGCGCCTCTGATTCCACGCCTCTCTTTCCGTATCTCTGATTCCCCGCCTCTAATTCCCTGCCTCTGATACCCTGCCTCTCTTTGCCTGCCTCTATTTCGGTGCCTCTTTCTCTGCATCTAGTTTCCCACATCTCATTTGCCCCCTCTGATAACCCGCCTCTGACTCCATGCCTCTGATTCCCCACCTCTGATTCCCCGCCTCTGATTCCCTGCCTCTGATTCCCCGCCTCTGATTCCCTGCCTCAGATTCCCTGCCTCAGATTCCCCGCCTCAGATTCCCTGCCTCAGATTCCCCGCCTCAGATTCCCTGCCTCTGATTCCCCGACTCTGATTCCCCGCATCTTATTCCCCGCCTCTGATTCCCCGCCTCTGATTCCCTGCCTCTGATACCCTGCCTCTCTTTGCCTGCCTCTATTTCGGTGCCTCTTTCTCTGCATCTAGTTTCCCACATCTCATTTGCCCCCTCTGATAACCCGCCTCTGATTCCATGCCTCTGATTCCCCGCCTCTGATACCCCGCCTCTGATTCCCTGCCTCTGATTCCCCGCCTCTGATGCCCTGACTCAGAATCCCTGCCTCAGTTTCCCCGCCTCAGATTCCCTGCCTCAGATTCCCCGCCTCAGATTCCCTGCCTCTGATTCCCCGACTCTGATTCCCCGCCTCTTATTCCCCGCCTCTGATTCCCCGCCTCTGATTCCCCGCCTCTGATTCCCTGCCTCTGATTCCCCACCTCTGATTCCCTGCCTCAGATTCCCTGCCTCAGATTCCCTGCCTCAGATTCCCTGCCTCTGATTCGCCGACACTGATTCCCCGCCTCTTATTCCCCACCTCTGATTCCCCGCCTCTGATTCCCCGCCTCTGATTCCCTGCCTCTGTTTCCCCACCTCTGATTCCCCGCCTCTGATTCCCCGCCTCAGAATCCCCGGCTCTGATTCCCTGCCTCAGATTCCCTGCCTAAGATTCCCCGCCTCAGATTCCCTGCCTCAGATTCCCCGCCTCAGATTTCCCGCCTCAGATTCCCCTCCTCAGATTCCCCGCCTCAGATTCCCCGCCTCAGATTCCCCGCCTCAGATACCCCGCCTCAGATTCCCCGCCTCAGATTCCCCGCCTCAGATTCCCCGCCTCAGATTCCCCGCCTCAGATTCCCCGCCTCAGATTCCCCGCCTCAGATTCCCCGTCTCAGATTCCCTGCCTCTGATTCCCTACCTCTGATTCCCTGCCTCTGATTCCCTGCCTCTGATTCCCTGCCTCAGATTCCCTGCCTCAGATTCCCTGCCTCAGATTCCACGCCTCACTTTCCGTATCTCTGATTCCCCGCCTCTGATTCCCCGCCTCTGATTCCCCGCCTCTGATTGCCAGCCTCTATTTCGGTGCCTCTTTCTCTGCATCTAGTTTCCCACATCTCATTTGCCCCCTCTGATAACCCGCCTCTGATTCCATGCCTCTGATTCCCCGCCTCTGATTCCCCGCCTCTGATTCCCTGCCTCTGATTCCCCGCGTCTGATTCCCTGCCTCAGATTCCCTTCCTCAGATTCCCTGCCTCAGATTCCCTGCCTCTGATTCCCCGCCTCTGATTCCCCGCCTCTTATTCCCCGCCTCTGATTCCCCGCCTTTGATTCCCCGCGTCTGATTCCCTCCCTCAGATTCCCCGGCTCTGATTCACTGCATTAGATTCCCTGCCTCAGATTCCCTGCCTCTGATTCCTCGCCTCTGATTCCCTGCCTCTGATTCCCGGCCTCTGATTCCTGCCTCAGATTCCCCGCCTCAGATTCCCCGCCTCTGATTCCCTGCCTCTGATTCACTGCCTCTGATTCCCTGCCGTTGATTCCCTGCCTCTGATTCCCTGCCTCTGATTCCCTGCCTCTGATTCCCCGCCTCAGAATCCCCGCCTCAGATTCCCCGCCTCAGATTCCCCGCCTCTGATTCCCTGCCTCTGATTCCCTGCCTCTGATTCCCTGCCGTTGATTCCCTGCCTCTGATTCCCTGCCTCTGATTCCCTGCCTCTGATTCCCTGCCTCTGATACCGCGCCTCTGATTCCACGCCTCTCCTTCCGTATCTCTGATTCCCCGCCTCTAATTCCCTGCCTCCGATACCCTGCCTCTCTTTGCCTGCCTCTATTTCCGTGCCTCTTTCTCTGCATCTAGTTTCCCACATGTCATTTGCCCCCTCTGATAACCCGCCTCTGATTCCATGCCTCTGATTCCCCGCCTCTGATTCCCCGCCTCTGATTCCCTGCCTCTGATTCCCTGCCTCTGATTCCCTGCCTCTGATTCCCTGCCTCTAAATCCCTGCCTCTGATTCCCTGCCTCTGATTCCGCGCCTCTGATTCCCCGCATCTCTTTCCGTGTCTCTGATTCCCCGCCTCAGATTCCCTGCCTCAGATACCCTGCCTCTCTTTGCCTTCCTCTATTTCCGTGCCTCTTTCTCTGCATCTAGTTTCCCACATCTCATTTGCCCCCTCTGATAACCCGCCTCTGATTCCATGCATCTGATTCACAGCCTCTGATTCCCCGCCTCTGATTCCCCGCCTCTGATTCCCTGCCTCAGATTCCCTGCCTCAGATTCCTTGCCTCAGATTCCCAGCCTCTGATTCCACGCCTCTGATTCCCCGCCTCTTATTCCCCGCCTCTGATTCCCCGCCTCTGATTCCCCGCCTCTGATTCCCTGCCTCTGTTTCCCCGCCTCTGAATCCCCGCGTCTGATTCCCCGCCTCAGATTCCACGGCTCTGATACCCTGCCTGAGATTCCATGCCTCAGATTCCCCACCTCAGATTCCCCGCCTCAGATTCCCCGCCTCAGATTCCCCGCCTCAGATTCCCCGCCTCAGATTCCCCGCCTCAGATTCCCCGCCTCAGATTCCCTGCCTCAGATTCCCTGTCTCAGATTCCCTGCCTCAGATTCCCTTCATCTGATTCCCTTAATCTGATTCCCTGCCTCTAAATCCCTGCCTCTGATTCCCTGCCTCTGATTCCGCGCCTCTGATTCCCCGCATCTCTTTCCGTGTCTCTGATTCCCCGCCTCAGATTCCCTGCCTCAGATACCCTGCCTCTCTTTGCCTTCCTCTATTTCCGTGCCTCTTTCTCTGCATCTAGTTTCCCACATCTCATTTGCCCACTCTGATAACCCGCCTCTGATTCCATGCATCTGATTCCCCGCCTCTGATTCCCCGCCTCTGATTCCCCGCCTCTGATTCCCTGCCTCAGATTCCCTGCCTCAGATTCCTTGCCTCAGATTCCCTGCCTCTAAATCCCTGCCTCTGATTCCCTGCCTCTGTTTCCCCGCCTCTGAATCCCCGCGTCTGATTCCCCGCCTCAGATTCCACGGCTCTGATTCCCTGCCTGAGATTCCATGCCTCAGATTCCCCACCTCAGATTCCCCGCCTCAGATTCCCCGCCTCAGATTCCCTGCCTCAGATTCCCTGTCTCAGATTCCCTGCCTCAGATTCCCTTCATCTGATTCCCTTCATCTGATTCCCTGCCTCTGATTCCCTGCCTCTGATTCCCCGCCTCTGATTCCCCGCCTCTGATTACCCGCCTCAGATTCCCTGCCTCAGATTCCCTGCCTCTGATTCCCTGCCTCAGATTCCCTGCCTCAGATTCCCTGCCTCAGATTCCCTGCCTCTGATTCCCTGCCTATGATTCCCTGCCTCTGATTCCCTGCCTCTGATTCCCTGCCTCTGATTCCCTGCCTCTGATTCCCTGCCTCTGATTCCCTGCCTCTGATTCCGCGCCTCTGATTCCACGCCTCTCTTTCCTTGTCTCTGATTCCCCGCCTCTGAGTCCCTGCCTCTGATACCCTGCCTCTCTTTGCCTGCCTCTATTTCCGTGCCTCTTTCACTGCATCTAGTTTCCCACTTCTCATTTGCCCCCTCTGATAACCCGCCTCTGATTCCATGCCTCTGATTCACTTCCTCAGATTCCCTGCATCAGATTCCCCGACTCAGATTTACCGCCTCAGACTCCCCGCCTCAGATTCCCTGCCTCAGATTCCCTGCATCAGATTCCCTGCCTCAGATTCCCTTCATCTGATGCCCTTCATCAATTCCCTGCCTCTGATTCCCTGCCTCTGATTCCCCACCTCTGATTCCCCGCCTCAGATTCCCTGGCTCTGATTCTCTGGCTCAGATTCCCTGCCTTAGATTCCCTGCCTCTGATTCCCCGCATCTGATTCCAGGCCTCTTATTCCCCACCTCTGATTCCCCGCCTCTGATTGCCTGCCACTGATTGCCCGCCTCTGATTCCCCGCCTCTGATTCCCCGTCTCTGATTCCCCACCTCTCTCTACGCCTCTCTTTCGCCTCCACTCTTTCCCCTCCACTCTTTCCGCGCCTCTCTTTCCCTCCCTCAATTTCAACAACTCTGATTGATCTGTTCTGTGTACCTCATTTTCAACACACAAGTTCCAACCACTATGTTTTACACATCTCTTTCCCCGCCTCTATTTATCCGCCTATGTTTACCCGCCTCTGTTTACCCACCTGTTTCACCGCCTCTGATTCCCTGCCTCTGATTCCCCACCTCGGTCTCTACGCCTCTCTTTCGCCTCCACTCTTTCCCCTCCACTCTTTCAGTGCCTGTCTTTCCCTCCCTCAATTTCAACAACACTGTTTGATCTGTTTTGTGTACCTCATTTTAAACACACAAGTTCCAACCACTATGTTTTGCCCGCCTCTTTCCCCGCCTCTATTTATCCACCTTTGTTTACCTGCCACTGTTTACCCGCCTGTTTCCCCGCCTCTGATTCCCCACCGTTCATTCCCCGCCTCTCTTTCCCTGCCTCTATTTCCGTGCCTCTTTCTCTGCCTCTCTTTCCACACATCTCTTTACCTCCCTCTGATTCCCTGCCTCTGATTCACTGCCTCTGATTCCCTGCCTCTGATTCCCCGCCTCTGATTCCCCGCCTCTTATTCCCCGCCTCAGATTCCCTGCCTCAGATTCCCCGCCTCTGATTCCCCGCCTCTTATTCCCCGCCTCTGATTCCACTCCACTGATTCCCCGCCTCTGATTCCCTGCCTCTGTTTCCCCGCCTCTGATTCCCCGCATCTGATTCCCTGCTTCAGATTCCCCGTCTCTGATTCCCTGCCTCAGATTCCCCGCCTCAGATTCGCTGCCTCAGATTCCCCGCCTCTGATTCCCTGCCTCTGATTCCCCGCCTCTGATTCCTGCCTCAGATTCCCCGCCTCAGATTCCCCGCCTCTGATTCCCTGCCTCTGATTCACTGCCTCTGATTCCCTGCCTCAGATTCCCTGCCTCTGATTCCCCGCCTCTGATTCCCCGCCTCTTATTCCCTGCCTCTGATTCCACGCCTCTGATTCCCTGCCTCAGATTCCCTGGCTCTGATTCCCTGCCTCAGATTCCCTGCCTCAGATTCCCCGCCTCAGATTCTCTGCCTCAGATTCCCCGCCTCAGATTCGCTGCCTCTGATTCCCCGACTCTGATTCCCCGCCTCTTATTCCCCACCTCTGATTCCCTGCCTCTGATTCCCCGCCTCTGATTCCCTGCCTCTGTTTCCCCACCTCTGATTCCCCGCCTCTGATTCCCCGCCTCAGATTCCCCGGCTCTGATTCCCTACCTCAGATTCCCTGCCTCAGATACCCCGCCTCAGATTCCCTGCCTCAGATTCCCCGCCTCAGATTCCCCGCCTCAGATTCCCCGCCGCAGATTCCCCGCCTCAGATGCCCCGCCTCAGATTCCCCGCCTCAGATTCCCCGCCTCAGATTCCCCGCCTCAGATTCCCCGCCTCAGATTCCCCGCCTCAGATTCCCCGCCTCAGATTCCCCGCCTCAGATTCCCCGCCTCTGATTCCCTGCCTCTGATTCCCTGCCTCTGATTCCCTGCCTCTGATTCCCTGCCTCTGATTCCCTGCCTCTGATTCCCTGCCTCTGATTCCGCGCCTCTGATTCCACGCCTCTCTTTCCGTATCTCTGATTCCCCGCCTCTAATTCCCTGCCTCTGATACCCTGCCTCTATTTGCCTGCCTCTATTTCCGTGCCTCTTTCTCTGCATCTAGTTTCCCACATGTCATTTGCCCCCTCTGATAACCCGCCTCTGAATCCATGCCTCTGATTCCCCGCCTCTGATTCCCCACCTCTGATTCCCTGCCTCTGATTCCCCGCCTCTGATTCCCTGCCTCAGATTCCCTGCCTCAGATTCCCTGCCTCAGATTCCCTGCCTCTGATTCCCCGCCTCTTATTCCCCGTCTGTGATTCCCCGCCTCTGATTCCCCGCGTCTGATTCCCTCCCTCAGATTCCCCGGCTCTGTTTCCCTGCATTAGATTCCCTGCCTCAGATTCCCTGCCTCTGATTCACCGCCTCTGATTCCCTGCCTCTGATTCCCCACCTCTGATTCCTGCCTCAGATTCCCTGCCTCAGATTCCCCACCTCTGATTCCCTGCCTCAGATTCCCTGCCTCAGATTCCCTGCCTCAGATTCCCTGCCTCTGATTCCCCGCCTCTTATTCCCCGTCTCTGATTCCCCGCCTCTGATTCCCCGCGTCTGATTCCCTCCCTCAGATTCCCCGGCTCTGATTCCCTGCATTAGATTCCCTGCCTCAGAGTCCCTGCCTCTGATTCCCCGCCTCTGATTCCCTGCCTCTGATTCCCCACCTCTGATTCCTGCCTCAGATTCCCAGCCTCAGATTCCCTGCCTCAGATTCCCTGCCTCTGATTCACTGCCTTTGATTCGCCGCCTCTTATTCCCCACCTCTGATTCCCAGCCTCTGATTCCCCGCCTCTGATTCCCTGCCTCTGTTTCCCCGCCTCTGATACCCCGCCTCTGATTCCCCGCCTCAGATTCCCCGCCTCAGATCCCCTGCCTCAGATTCCCCGCCTGAGATTCCCCGCCTCAGATTCCCCGCCTGAGATTCCCCGCCTCAGATTCCCCGCCTCAGATTCCCCGCCTCAGATTCCCCGCCTCAGATTCCCTGCCTCTGATTGCCTGCCTCTGATTCACTGCCTCTGATTCCCTGCCTCTGATTCCCCGCCTCTGATTCCCCGCCTCAGATTCCCTGCCTCAGATTCCCTGCCTCAGATTCCCTGCCTCTGATTCCCTGCCTCAGATTCCCTGCCTCAGATTCCCTGCCTCAGATTCCCTGCCTCTGATTGCCTGCCTCTGTTTCCCTGCCTCTGATTCCCTGCCTCTGATTCCCTGCCTCTGATTCCCTGCCTCTGATTCCCTGCCTCTGATTCCCTGCCTCTGATTCCGCGCCTCTGATTCCACGCCTCTCTTTCCTTGTCTCTGATTCCCCGCCTCTGAGTCCCTGCCTCTGATACCCTGCCTCTCTTTGCCTGCCTCTATTTCCGTGCCTCTTTCACTGCATCTAGTTTCCCACATCTCATTTGCCCCCTCTGATAACCCGCCTCTGATTCCATGCCTCTGATTCACTGCCTCAGATTCCCTGCATCAGATTCCCCGACTCAGATTTACCGCCTCAGATTCCCCGCCTCAGATTCCCTGCCTCATATTCCCTGCCTCAGATTCCCTGCCTCAGATTCCCTGCCTCAGATTCCCTTCATCTGATGCCCTTCATCAATTCCCTGCCTCTGATTCCCTGCCTCTGATTCCCCACCTCTGATTCCCCGCCTCAGATTCCCTGTCTCTGATTCTCTGGCTCAGATTCCCTGCCTTAGATTCCCTGCCTCTGATTCCCCGCATCTGATTCCAGGCCTCCTATTCCCCACCTCTGATTCCCCGCCTCTGATTGCCTGCCACTGATTGCCAGCCTCTGATTCCCCGCCTCTGATTCCCCGCCTCTGATTCCCCACCTCTGTCTGTATGCCTCTCTTTCGCCTCCGCTTTTTCCCCTCCACTCTTTCCGCGCCTCTCTTTCCCTCCCTCAATTTCAACAACTCTGTTTGATCTGTTATGTGTACCTCATTTTCAACACACAAGTTCCAACCACTATGTTTCACCCATCTATTTCCCCGCCTCTATTTATCCGCCTATGTTTACCCGCCTCTGCTTACCCACCTGTTTCACCGCCTCTGTTTCCCCGCCTCTGATTCCCCACCTCTGTCTCTACGCCTCTCTTTCGCCTCCACTCTTTCCACTCCACTCTTTCCGTGCCTGTCTTTCCCTCCCTCAATTTCAACAACACTCTTTGGTATGTTTTGTGTACCTCATTTTAAACACACAAGTTCCAACCACTATGTTTTGCCCGCCTCTTTCCCCACTTCTATTTATCCACCTATGTTTACCTGCCACTGTTTACCCGCCTGTTTCCCCGCCTCTGATTCCCCACCTTTCATTCCCCGCCTCTCTTTCCCTGCCTCTATTTCAGCGCCTCTTTCTCTGCCTCCCTCTCCCCACATCTCTTTTCCTCCCGCTGATTCCCCGCCTCAGATTCCCTGCCTCAGATTCCCTGCCTCTGATTCCCCGCCTCTGATTCCCCGCCTCTTATTCCCCGCCTCTGATTCCCCACCTCTGATTCCCCACCTCTGATTCCCTGCCTCTGTTTCCCCGCCTCCGATTCCCCGCCTCTGATTCCCCACCTCAGATTCCCCGGCTCTGATGCCCTGCCTCACATTCACTGCCTCAGATTCCCCGCCTCAGATTCCCTGCCTCAGATTCCCCGCCTCAGATTCCCTGCCTCTGATTCCACGACTCTGATTCCCCACCTCTTATTCCCCGCCTCTGATTCCCCGCCTCAGATTCCCTGCCTCAGATTCCCCGCCTCAGATTCCCTGCCTCTGATTCCACGACTCTGATTCCCCGCCTCTTATTCCCCGCCTCTGATTCCCCGCCTCTGATTCCCCGCCTCTGATTCCCTGCCTCTGATTCCCCACCTCTGATTCCCTGCCTCAGATTCCCTGCCTCAGATTCCCTCTCAGATTCCCTGCCTCTGATTCCCCGACTCTGATTCCCCGCCTCTTATTCCCCACCTCTGATTCCCCGCCTCTGATTCCCTGCCTCAGATTCCCTGCCTCAGATTCCTTGCCTCAGATTCCCAGCCTCTGATTCCCCGCCTCTGATTCCCCGCCTCTTATTCCCCGCCTCTGATTCCCCGCCTCTGATTCCCCGCCTCTGATTCCCTGCCTCTGTTTCCCCGCCTCTGAATCCCCGCGTCTGATTCCCCGCCTCAGATTCCACGGCTCTGATTCCCTGCCTGAGATTCCATGCCTCAGATTCCCCACCTCAGATTCCCTGCCTCAGATTGCCCGCCTCAGATTCCCCGCCTCAGATTCCCCGCCTCAGATTCCCCGCCTCAGATTCCCCGCCTCAGATTCCCCGCCTCAGATTCCCCGCCTCAGATTCCCTGCCTCAGATTCCCTGCCTCAGATTCCCTCTCAGATTCCCTGCCTCTGATTCCCCGACTCTGATTCCCCGCCTCTTATTCCCCACCTCTGATTCCCCGCCTCTGATTCCCTGCCTCAGATTCCCTGCCTCAGATTCCTTGCCTCAGATTCCCAGCCTCTGACTCCCCGCCTCTGATTCCCCGCCTCTTATTCCCCGCCTCTGATTCCCCGCCTCTGATTCCCCGCCTCTGATTCCCTGCCTCTGTTTCCCCGCCTCTGAATCCCCGCGTCTGATTCCCCGCCTCAGATTCCACGGCTCTGATTCCCTGCCTGAGATTCCATGCCTCAGATTCCCCACCTCAGATTCCCTGCCTCAGATTCCCCGCCTCAGATTCCCCGCCTCTGATACCCCGCCTCTGATTCCCCGCCTCAGATTCCCCGCCTCAGATCCCCTGCCTCAGATTCCCCGCCTGAGATTCCCCGCCTCAGATTCCCCGCCTGAGATTCCCCGCCTCAGATTCCCCGCCTCAGATTCCCCGCCTCAGATTCCCCGCCTCAGATTCCCTGCCTCTGATTGCCTGCCTCTGATTCACTGCCTCTGATTCCCTGCCTCTGATTCCCCGCCTCTGATTCCCCGCCTCAGATTCCCTGCCTCAGATTCCCTGCCTCAGATTCCCTGCCTCTGATTCCCTGCCTCAGATTCCCTGCCTCAGATTCCCTGCCTCAGATTCCCTGCCTCTGATTGCCTGCCTCTGTTTCCCTGCCTCTGATTCCCTGCCTCTGATTCCCTGCCTCTGATTCCCTGCCTCTGATTCCCTGCCTCTGATTCCCTGCCTCTGATTCCGCGCCTCTGATTCCACGCCTCTCTTTCCTTGTCTCTGATTCCCCGCCTCTGAGTCCCTGCCTCTGATACCCTGCCTCTCTTTGCCTGCCTCTATTTCCGTGCCTCTTTCACTGCATCTAGTTTCCCACATCTCATTTGCCCCCTCTGATAACCCGCCTCTGATTCCATGCCTCTGATTCACTGCCTCAGATTCCCTGCATCAGATTCCCCGACTCAGATTTACCGCCTCAGATTCCCCGCCTCAGATTCCCTGCCTCATATTCCCTGCCTCAGATTCCCTGCCTCAGATTCCCTGCCTCAGATTCCCTTCATCTGATGCCCTTCATCAATTCCCTGCCTCTGATTCCCTGCCTCTGATTCCCCACCTCTGATTCCCCGCCTCAGATTCCCTGTCTCTGATTCTCTGGCTCAGATTCCCTGCCTTAGATTCCCTGCCTCTGATTCCCCGCATCTGATTCCAGGCCTCCTATTCCCCACCTCTGATTCCCCGCCTCTGATTGCCTGCCACTGATTGCCAGCCTCTGATTCCCCGCCTCTGATTCCCCGCCTCTGATTCCCCACCTCTGTCTGTATGCCTCTCTTTCGCCTCCGCTTTTTCCCCTCCACTCTTTCCGCGCCTCTCTTTCCCTCCCTCAATTTCAACAACTCTGTTTGATCTGTTCTGTGTACCTCATTTTCAACACACAAGTTCCAACCACTATGTTTCACCCATCTATTTCCCCGCCTCTATTTATCCGCCTATGTTTACCCGCCTCTGCTTACCCACCTGTTTCACCGCCTCTGTTTCCCCGCCTCTGATTCCCCACCTCTGTCTCTACGCCTCTCTTTCGCCTCCACTCTTTCCACTCCACTCTTTCCGTGCCTGTCTTTCCCTCCCTCAATTTCAACAACACTCTTTGGTATGTTTTGTGTACCTCATTTTAAACACACAAGTTCCAACCACTATGTTTTGCCCGCCTCTTTCCCCACTTCTATTTATCCACCTATGTTTACCTGCCACTGTTTACCCGCCTGTTTCCCCGCCTCTGATTCCCCACCTTTCATTCCCCGCCTCTCTTTCCCTGCCTCTATTTCAGCGCCTCTTTCTCTGCCTCCCTCTCCCCACATCTCTTTTCCTCCCGCTGATTCCCCGCCTCAGATTCCCTGCCTCAGATTACCTGCCTCTGATTCCCCGCCTCTGATTCCCCGCCTCTTATTCCCCGCCTCTGATTCCCCACCTCTGATTCCCCACCTCTGATTCCCTGCCTCTGTTTCCCCGCCTCCGATTCCCCGCCTCTGATTCCCCGCCTCAGATTCCCCGGCTCTGATGCCCTGCCTCATATTCACTGCCTCAGATTCCCCGCCTCAGATTCCCTGCCTCAGATTCCCCGCCTCAGATTCCCTGCCTCTGATTCCACGACTCTGATTCCCCGCCTCTTATTCCCCGCCTCTGATTCCCCGCCTCAGATTCCCCGCCTCTGATTCCCTGCCTCTGATTCCACGACTCTGATTCCCCGCCTCTTATTCCCCGCCTCTTATTCCCCGCCTCTGATTCCCCGCCTCTGATTCCCCGCCTCTGATTCCCTGCCTCTGATTCCCCACCTCTGATTCCCTGCCTCAGATTCCCTGCCTCAGATTCCCTCTCAGATTCCCTGCCTCTGATTCCCCGACTCTGATTCCCCGCCTCTTATTCCCCACCTCTGATTCCCCGCCTCTGATTCCCTGCCTCAGATTCCCTGCCTCAGATTCCTTGCCTCAGATTCCCAGCCTCTGATTCCCCGCCTCTGATTCCCCGCCTCTTATTCCCCGCCTCTGATTCCCCGCCTCTGATTCCCCGCCTCTGATTCCCTGCCTCTGTTTCCCCGCCTCTGAATCCCCGCGTCTGATTCCCCGCCTCAGATTCCACGGCTCTGATTCCCTGCCTGAGATTCCATGCCTCAGATTCCCCACCTCAGATTCCCTGCCTCAGATTGCCCGCCTCAGATTCCCCGCCTCAGATTCCCCGCCTCAGATTCCCCGCCTCAGATTCCCCGCCTCAGATTCCCCGCCTCAGATTCCCCGCCTCAGATTCCCTGCCTCAGATTCCCTGCCTCAGATTCCCTCTCAGATTCCCTGCCTCTGATTCCCCGACTCTGATTCCCCGCCTCTTATTCCCCACCTCTGATTCCCCGCCTCTGATTCCCTGCCTCAGATTCCCTGCCTCAGATTCCTTGCCTCAGATTCCCAGCCTCTGACTCCCCGCCTCTGATTCCCCGCCTCTTATTCCCCGCCTCTGATTCCCCGCCTCTGATTCCCCGCCTCTGATTCCCTGCCTCTGTTTCCCCGCCTCTGAATCCCCGCGTCTGATTCCCCGCCTCAGATTCCACGGCTCTGATTCCCTGCCTGAGATTCCATGCCTCAGATTCCCCACCTCAGATTCCCTGCCTCAGATTCCCCGCCTCAGATTCCCCGCCTCAGATTCCCCGCCTCAGATTCCCCGCCTCAGATTCCCCGCCTCAGATTCCCCGCCTCAGATTCCCCGCCTCAGATTCCCTGCCTCAGATTCCCTGTCTCAGATTCCCTGCCTCAGATTCCCTTCATCTGATTCCCTTCATCTGATTCCCTGCCTCTGATTCCCTGCCTCTGATTCCCCGCCTCTGATTCCCCGCCTCTGATTCCCCGCCTCAGATTCCCTGCCTCAGATTCCCTGCCTCAGATTCCCTGCCTCTGATTCCCTGCCTCAGATTCCCTGCCTCAGATTCCCTGCCTCAGATTCCCTGCCTCTGATTGCCTGCCTCTGTTTCCCTGCCTCTGATTCCCTGCCTCTGATTCCCTGCCTCTGATTCCCTGCATCTGATTCCCCGCCTCTGATTCCCTGCCTCTGATTCCGCGCCTCTGATTCCACGCCTCTCTTTCCTTGTCTCTGATTCCCCGCCTCTGAGTCCCTGCCTCTGATACCCTGCCTCACTTTGCCTGCCTCTATTTCCGTGCCTCTTTCACTGCATCTAGTTTCCCACTTCTGATATGCCCCCTCTGATAACCCGCCTCTGATTCCATGCCTCTGATTCACTGCCTCAGATTCCCTGCATCAGATTCCCCGACTCAGATTTACCACCTCAGATTCCCCGCCTCAGATTCCCTGCCTCAGATTCCCTGCCTCAGATTCCCTGCCTCAGATTCCCTTCATCTGATGCCCTTCATCAATTCCCTGCCTCTGATTCCCTGCCTCTGATTCCCCACCTCTGATTCCCCGCCTCAGATTCCCTGGCTCTGATTCTCTGGCTCAGATTCCCTGCCTTAGATTCCCTGCCTCTGATTCCCCGCATCTGATTCCAGGCCACTTATTCCCCACCTCTGATTCCCCGCCTCTGATTGCCTGCCACTGATTGCCCGCCTCTGATTCCCCGTCTCTGATTCCCCACCTCTCTCTACGCCTCTCTTTCGCCTCCACTCTTTCCCCTCCACTCTTTCCGCGCCTCTCTTTCCCTCCCTCAATTTCAACAACTCTGATTGATCTGTTCTGTGTACCTCATTTTCAACACACAAGTTCCAACCACTATGTTTTACCCATCTCTTTCCCCGCCTCTATTTATCCGCCTATGTTTACCCGCCTCTGTTTACCCACCTGTTTCACCGCCTCTGATTCCCTGCCTCTGATTCCCCACCTCTGTCTCTACACCTCTCTTTCGCCTCCACTCTTTCCCCTCCACTCTTTCAGTACCTGTCTTTCCCTCCCTCAATTTCAACAACACTGTTTGATCTGTTTTGTGTACCTCATTTTAAACTCACAAGTTCCAACCACTATGTTTTGCCCGCCTCTTTCCCCGCCTCTATTTATCCATCTATGTTTACCTGCCACTGTTTACCCGCCTGTTTCCCCGCACTGATTCCCCACCTTTCATTCCCCGCCTCTCTTTCCCTGCCTCTATTTCCGTGCCTCTTTCTCTGCCTCTCTGTCCCCACATCTCTTTACCTCCCGCTGATTCCCCGCCTCCGATTCCCCACCTCTGATTCCCCGCCTCTGATTCCCTGCCTCAGATTCCCTGCCTCAGATTCCCTGCCTCAGATTCCCTGCCTCTGATTCCCCGCCTCTGATTCCCCGCCTCTTATTCCCCGCCTCTGATTCCACGCCTCTGATTCCCCGCCTCTGATTCCCTTCCTCTGTTTCCCCGCCTCTGAATCCCCGCCTCTGATTCCCCGCCTCAGATTCCCCGGCTCTGATTCCCTGCCTCACATTCCCTGCCTCAGATTCCCCGCCTCAGATTCCCTGCCTCAGATTCCCCGCCTCAGATTCGCTGCCTCTGATTCCCCGACTCTGATTCCCCGCCTCTTATTCCCCACCTCTGATTCCCCACCTCTGATTCCCCGCCTCTGATTCCCTGCCTCTGTTTCCCCACCTCTGATTCCCCGCCTCTGATTCCCCGCCTCAGATTCCCCGGCTCTGATTCCCTACCTCAGATTCCCTGCCTCAGATACCCCGCCTCAGATTCCCTGCCTCAGATTCCCCGCCTCAGATTCCCCGCCTCAGATTCCCCGCCGCAGATTCCCCGCCTCTGATTCCCCGCCTCTTATTCCCCGCCTCTGATTCCACGCCTCTGATTCCCCGCCTCTGATTCCCTTCCTCTGTTTCCCCGCCTCTGATTCCCCGCCTCTGATTCCCCGCCTCAGATTCCCCGGCTCTGATTCCCTGCCTCACATTCCCTGCCGCAGATTCCCCGCCTCAGATTCCCTGCCTCAGATTCCCCGCCTCAGATTTGCTGCCTCTGATTCCCCGACTCTGATTCCCCGCCTCTTATTCCCCACCTCTGATTCCCCACCTCTGATTCCCCGCCTCTGATTCCCTGCCTCTGTTTCCCCACCTCTGATTCCCCGCCTCTGATTCCCCGCCTCAGATTCCCCGGCTCTGATTCCCTACCTCAGATTCCCTGCCTCATATACCCCGCCTCAGATTCCCTGCCTCAGATTCCCCGCCTCAGATTCCCCGCCTCAGATTCCCCGCCGCAGATTCCCCGCCTCAGATGCCCCGCCTCAGATTCCCCGCCTCAGATTCCCCGCCTCAGATTCCCCGCCTCAGATTCCCCGCCTCAGATTCCCCGCCTCAGTTTCCCTGCCTCAGATTCCCCGCCTCAGATTCCCTGCCTCTGATTCCCTGCCTCTGATTCCATGCCTCTCATTCCCTGCCTCTGATTCCCTGCCTCTGATTCCCTGTCTCTGATTCCCTGCCTCTGATTCCGCGCCTCTGATTCCACGCCTCTCTTTCCGTATCTCTGATTCCCCGCCTCTAATTTCCTGCCTCTGATACCCTGCCTCTATTTGCCTGCCTCTATTTCCGTGCCTCTTTCTCTGCATCTAGTTTCCCACATGTCATTTGCCCCCTCTGATAGCCCGCCTCTGATTCCATGCCTCTGATTCCCCGCCTCTGATTCCCCACCTCTGATTCCCTGCCTCTGATTCCCCGCCTCTGATTCCCTGCCTCAGATTCCCTGCCTCAGATTCCCTGCCTCAGATTCCCTGCCTCTGATTCCCCGCCTCTTATTCCCCGTCTCTGATTCCCCGCCTCTGATTCCCCGCGTCTGATTCCCTCCCTCAGATTCCCCGGCTCTGATTCCCTGCATTAGATTCCCTGCCTCAGATTCCCTGCCTCAGATTCCCTGCCTCAGATTCCCTGCCTCTGATTCCCTGCCTCAGATTCCCTGCCTCAGATTCCCTGCCTCAGATTCGCTGCCTCTGACTCCCTGCCTCTGATTCCCTGCCTCTGATTCCCTGCCTCTGATTCCCCGTCTCTGATTCCCCGCCTCTGATTCCCCGCGTCTGATTCCCTCCCTCAGATTCCCCGGCTCTGATTCCCTGCATTAGATTCCCTGCCTCAGATTCCCTGCCTCAGATTCCCTGCCTCAGATTCCCTGCCTCTGATTCCCTGCCTCAGATTCCCTGCCTCAGATTCCCTGCCTCAGATTCGCTGCCTCTGACTCCCTGCCTCTGATTCCCTGCCTCATATTCCCTGCCTCAGATTCCCTGCCTCAGATTCCCTGCCTCAGATTCGCTGCCTCTGACTCCCTGCCTCAGATTCCCTGCCTCAGATTCCCTGCCTCAGATTCGCTGCCTCTGACTCCCTGCCTCTGATTCCCTGCCTCAGATTCCCTGCCTCTGATTCCCCGCATCTGATTCCAGGCCTCTTATTCCCAACCTCTGATTCCCCGCCTCTGATTGCCTGCCACTGATTGCCCGCCTCTGATTCCCCCCCTCTGATTCCCCGCCTCTGATTCCCCACCTCTGTCTGTATGCCTCTCTTTCGCCTCCGCTTTTTCCCCTCCACTCTTTCCGCGCCTCTCTTTCCCTCCCTCAATTTCAACAACTCTGTTTGATCTGTTCTGTGTACCTCATTTTCAACACACAAGTTCCAAACACTATGTTTCACCCATCTATTTCCCCGCCTCTATTTATCCACCTATGTTACCCGCCTCTGCTTACCCACCTGTTTCACCGCCTCTGTTTCCCCGCCTCTGATTCCCCACCTCTGTCTCTACGCCTCTCTTTCGCCTCCACTCTTTCCCCTCCACTCTTTCCGTGCCTGTCTTTCCCTCCCTCAATTTCAACAACACTCTTTGATATGTTTTGTGTACCTCATTTTAAACTGATTCCCCGCCTCTGATTGCCTGCCACTGATTGCCTGCCTCTGATTCCCCGACTCTGATTCCCCGCCTCTTATTCCCCACATCTGATTCCCCGCCTCTGATTCCCCGCCTCTGATTCCCTGCCTCTGTTTCCCCACCTCTGATTCCACGCCTCTGATTCCCCGCCTCAGATTCCCCGGCTCTGATTCCCTGCCTCAGATTCCCTGCCTAAGATTCCCCGCCTCAGATTCCCTGCCTAAGATTCCCCGCCTCAGATTTCCCGCCTCAGATTCCCCTCCTCAGATTCCCCGCCTCAGATTCCCCGCCTCAGATTCCCCGCCTCAGATTCCCCGCCTCAGATTCCCCGCCTCAGATTCCCCACCTCAGATTCCCCGCCTCAGATTCCCCGCCTCAGATTCCCCGCCTCAGATTACCCGCCTCAGATTCCCCGCCTCAGATTCCCTGACTCTGATTCCCTGCCTCTGATTCCCTGCCTCTGATTCCCTGCCTCTGATTCCCTGCCTCTGATTCCCTGCCTCTGATTCCGCGCCTCTGATTCCACGCCTCTCTTTCCGTATCTCTGATTCCCCGCCTCTAATTCCCTGCCTCTGATACCCTGCCTCTCTTTGCCTGCCTCTATTTCGGTGCCTCTTTCTCTGCATCTAGTTTCCCACATCTCATTTGCCCCCTCTGATAACCCGCCTCTGATTCCATGCCTCTGATTCCCCGCCTCTGATTCCCCGCCTCTGATTCCCTGCCTCTGATTCCCCGCCTCTGATTCCCTGCCTCAGATTCCCTGCCTCAGATTCCCCGCCTCAGATTCCCTGCCTCAGATTCCCCGCCTCAGATTCCCAGCCTCTGATTCCCCGACTCTGATTCCCCGCCTCTTATTCCCCGCCTCTGATTCCCCGCCTCTGATTCCCTGCCTCTGATACCCTGCCTCTCTTTGCCTGCCTCTATTTCGGTGCCTCTTTCTCTGCATCTAGTTTCCCACATCTAATTTGCCCCCTCTGATAACCCGCCTCTGATTCCATGCCTCTGATTCCCCGCCTCTGATACCCCGCCTCTGATTCCCTGCCTCTGATTCCCCACCTCTGATTCCCTGACTCAGATTCCCTGCCTCAGATTCCGCGCCTCAGATTCCCTGCCTCAGATTCCCCGCCTCAGATTCCCTGCCTCTGATTCCCCGACTCTGATTCCCCGCCTCTTATTCCCCGCCTCTGATTCCCCGCCTCTGATTCCCCGCCTCTGATTCCCCGCATCTGATTCCAGGCCTCTTATTCCCCACCTCTGATTCCCCGCCTCTGATTGCCTGCCACTGATTGCCCGCCTCTGATTCCCCGCCTCTGATTCCCCGTCTCTGATTCCCCACCTCTCTCTACGCCTCTCTTTTGCCTCCACTCTTTCCCCTCCACTCTTTCCGCGCCTCTCTTTCCCTCCCTCAATTTCAACAACTCTGATTGATCTGTTCTGTGTACCTCATTTTCAACACACAAGTTCCAACCACTATGTTTTACCCATCTCTTTCCCCGCCTCTATATATCCGCCTATGTTTACCCGCCTCTGTTTACCCACCTGTTTCACCGCCTCTGATTCCCTGCCTCTGATTCCCCACCTCTGTCTCTACGCCTCTCTTTCGCCTCCACTCTTTCCCCTCCACTCTTTCCCCTCCACTCTTTCAGTGCCTGTCTTTCCCTCCCTCAATTTCAACAACACTGTTTGATCTGTTTTGTGTACCTCATTTTAAACACACAAGTTCCAACCACTATGTTTTGCCCGCCTCTTTCCCCACTTCTATTTATCCACCTATGTTTACCTGCCACTGTTTACCCGCCTGTTTCCCCGTCTCTGATTCCCCACCTCTCTCTACGCCTCTCTTTCGCCTCCACTCTTTCCCCTCCACTCATTCCGCGCCTCTCTTTCCCTCCCTCAATTTCAACGACTCTGATTGATCTGTTCTGTGTACCTCATTTTCAACACACAAGTTCCAACCACTATGTTTCACCCATCTCTTTCCCCGCCTCTATTTATCCGCCTATGTTTACCCGCCTCTGTTTACCCACCTGTTTCACCGCCTCTGATTCCCTGCCTCTGATTCCCCACCTCTGTCTCTACGCCTCTCTTTCGCCTCCACTCTTTCCCCTCCACTCTTTCAGTGCCTGTCTTTCCCTCCCTCAATTTCAACAACACTGTTTGATCTGTTTTGTGTACCTCATTTTAAACACACAAGTTCCAACCACTATGTTTTGCCCGCCTCTTTCCCCACTTCTATTTATCCACCTATGTTTACCTGCCACTGTTTACCCGCCTGTTTCCCCGCCTCTGATTCCCCACCTTTCATTCCCCGCCTCTCTTTCCCTGCCTCTATTTCAGCGCCTCTTTCTCTGCCTCTCTATCCCCACATCTCTTTTCCTCCCGCTGATTCCCCGCCTCTGATTCCCTGCCTCAGATTCCCTGCCTCTGATTCCCCGCCTCTGATTCCCAGCTTCTTATTCCCCGCCTCTGATTCCCCACCTCTGATTCCCCGCCTCTGATTCCCTGCCTCTGTTTCCCCGCCTCCGATTCCCCGCCTCTGATTCCCCGCCTCAGATTCCCCGGCTCTGATTCCCTGCCTCAGATTCACTGCCTCAGATTCCCCGCCTCAGATTCCCTGCCTCAGATTCCCCGCCTCAGATTCCCTGCCTCTGATTCCACGACTCTGATTCCCCACCTCTGATTCCCTGCCTCTGATTCCCTGCCTCTGATTCCCCACCTCTGATTCCCTGCCTCAGATTCCCTGCCTCAGATTCCCTCTCAGATTCCCTGCCTCTGATTCCCCGACTCTGATTCCCCGCCTCTTATTCCCCACCTCTGATTCCCCGCCTCTGATTCCCTGCCTCAGATTCCCTGCCTCAGATTCCTTGCCTCAGATTCCCAGCCTCTGATTCCCCGCCTCTGATTCCCCGCCTCTTATTCCCCGCCTCTGATTCCCCGCCTCTGATTCCCCGCCTCTGATTCCCTGCCTCTGTTTCCCCGCCTCTGAATCCCCGCGTCAGATTCCCCGCCTCAGATTCCACGGCTCTGATTTCCTGCCTGAGATTCCATGCCTCAGATTCCCCACCTCAGATTCCCTGCCTCAGATTCCCCGCCTCAGATTCCCCGCCTCAGATTCCCCGCCTCAGATTCCCCGCCTCAGATTCCCCGCCTCAGATTCCCCGCCTCAGATTCCCCGCCTCAGATTCCCCGCCTCTGATTCCCTGCCTCTGATTCCCCGCCTCTGATTCCCTGCCTCTGATTCCGCGCCTCTGATTCCACGCCTCTCTTTCCTTGTCTCTGATTCCCCGCCTCTGATTCCCCGCCTCAGATTCCCTGGCTCTGATTCTCTGGCTCAGATTCCCTGCCTTAGATTCCCTGCCTCTGATTCCCCGCATCTGATTCCAGGCCTCTTATTCCCCGCCTCTGATTGCCTGCCACTGATTGCCCGCCTCTGATTCCCCGCCTCTGATTCCCCGTCTCTGATTCCCCACCTCTCTCTACGCCTCTCTTTTGCCTCCACTCTTTCCCCTCCACTCTTTCCGCGCCTCTCTTTCCCTCCCTCAATTTCAACAACTCTGATTGATCTGTTCTGTGTACCTCATTTTCAACACACAAGTTCCAACCACTATGTTTTACCCATCTCTTTCCCCGCCTCTATATATCCGCCTATGTTTACCCGCCTCTGTTTACCCACCTGTTTCACCGCCTCTGATTCCCTGCCTCTGATTCCCCACCTCTGTCTCTACGCCTCTCTTTCGCCTCCACTCTTTCCCCTCCACTCTTTCAGTGCCTGTCTTTCCCTCCCTCAATTTCAACAACACTGTTTGATCTGTTTTGTGTACCTCATTTTAAACACACAAGTTCCAACCACTATGTTTTGCCCGCCTCTTTCCCCACTTCTATTTATCCACCTATGTTTACCTGCCACTGTTTACCCGCCTCTTTCCCCGTCTCTGATTCCCCACCTCTCTCTACGCCTCTCTTTCGCCTCCACTCTTTCCCCTCCACACATTCCGCGCCTCTCTTTCCCTCCCTCAATTTCAACAACTCTGATTGATCTGTTCTGTGTACCTCATTTTCAACACACAAGTTCCAACCACTATGTTTCACCCATCTCTTTCCCCGCCTCTATTTATCCGCCTATGTTTACCCGCCTCTGTTTACCCACCTGTTTCACCGCCTCTGATTCCCTGCCTCTGATTCCCCACCTCTGTCTCTACGCCTCTCTTTCGCCTCCACTCTTTCCCCTCCACTCTTTCAGTGCCTGTCTTTCCCTCCCTCAATTTCAACAACACTGTTTGATCTGTTTTGTGTACCTCATTTTAAACACACAAGTTCCAACCACTATGTTTTGCCCGCCTCTTTCCCCACTTCTATTTATCCACCTATGTTTACCTGCCACTGTATACCCGCCTGTTTCCCCGCCTCTGATTCCCCACCTTTCATTCCCCGCCTCTCTTTCCCTGCCTCTATTTCAGCGCCTCTTTCTCTGCCTCTCTATCCCCACATCTCTTTTCCTCCCGCTGATTCCCCGCCTCTGATTCCCTGCCTCAGATTCCCTGCCTCTGATTCCCCGCCTCTGATTCCCAGCCTCTTATTCCCCGCCTCTGATTCCCCACCTCTGATTCCCCGCCTCTGATTCCCTGCCTCTGTTTCCCCGCCTCCGATTCCCCGCCTCTGATTCCCCGCCTCAGATTCCCCGGCTCTGATTCCCTGCCTCAGATTCACTGCCTCAGATTCCCCGCCTCAGATTCCCTGCCTCAGATTCCCCGCCTCAGATTCCCTGCCTCTGATTCCACGACTCTGATTCCCCACCTCTGATTCCCTGCCTCTGATTCCCTGCCTCTGATTCCCCACCTCTGATTCCCTGCCTCAGATTCCCTGCCTCAGATTCCCTCTCAGATTCCCTGCCTCTGATTCCCCGACTCTGATTCCCCGCCTCTTATTCCCCACCTCTGATTCCCCGCCTCTGATTCCCTGCCTCAGATTCCCTGCCTCAGATTCCTTGCCTCAGATTCCCAGCCTCTGATTCCCCGCCTCTGATTCCCCGCCTCTTATTCCCCGCCTCTGATTCCCCGCCTCTGATTCCCCGCCTCTGATTCCATGCCTCTGTTTCCCCGCCTCTGAATCCCCGCGTCAGATTCCCCGCCTCAGATTCCACGGCTCTGATTTCCTGCCTGAGATTCCATGCCTCAGATTCCCCACCTCAGATTCCCTGCCTCAGATTCCCCGCCTCAGATTCCCCGCCTCAGATTCCCCGCCTCAGATTCCCCGCCTCAGATTCCCCGCCTCAGATTCCCCGCCTCAGATTCCCCGCCTCAGATTCCCCGCCTCTGATTCCCTGCCTCTGATTCCCCGCCTCTGATTCCCTGCCTCTGATTCCGCGCCTCTGATTCCACGCCTCTCTTTCCTTGTCTCTGATTCCCCGCCTCTGATTCCCCGCCTCAGATTCCCTGGCTCTGATTCTCTGGCTCAGATTCCCTGCCTTAGATTCCCTGCCTCTGATTCCCCGCATCTGATTCCAGGCCTCTTATTCCCCACCTCTGATTCCCCGCCTCTGATTGCCTGCCACTGATTGCCCGCCTCTGATTCCCCGTCTCTGATTCCCCACCTCTCTCTACGCCTCTCTTTCGCCTCCACTCTTTCCCCTCCACTCTTTCCGCGCCTCTCTTTCCCTCCCTCAATTTCAACAACTCTGATTGATCTGTTCTGTGTACCTCATTTTCAACACACAAGTTCCAACCACTATGTTTTACCCATCTCTTTCCCCGCCACTATTTATCCGCCTATGTTTACCCGCCTCTGTTTACCCACCTGTTTCACCTCCTCTGATTCCCTGCCTCTGATTCCCCACCTCTGTCTCTACGCCTCTCTTTCGCCTCCACTCTTTCCCCTCCACTCTTTCAGTACCTGTCTTTCCCTCCCTCAATTTCAACAACACTGTTTGATCTGTTTTGTGTACCTCATTTTAAACTCACAAGTTCCAACCACTATGTTTTGCCCGCCTCTTTCCCCGCCTCTATTTATCCATCTATGTTTACCTGCCACTGTTTACCCGCCTGTTTCCCCGCACTGATTCCCCACCTTTCATTCCCCGCCTCTCTTTCCCTGCCTCTATTTCCGTGCCTCTTTCTCTGCCTCTCTGTCCCCACATCTCTTTACCTCCCGCTGATTCCCCGCCTCCGATTCCCCACCTCTGATTCCCCGCCTCTGATTCCCTGCCTCAGATTCCCTGCCTCAGATTCCCTGCCTCAGATTCCCTGCCTCTGATTCCCCGCCTCTGATTCCCCGCCTCTTATTCCCCGCCTCTGATTCCACGCCTCTGATTCCCCGCCTCTGATTCCCTTCCTCTGTTTCCCCGCCTCTGATTCCCCGCCTCTGATTCCCCGCCTCAGATTCACCGGCTCTGATTCCCTGCCTCAGATTCCCTGCCTCAGATTCCCCGCCTCAGATTCCCTGCCTCAGATTCCCCGCCTCAGATTCGCTGCCTCTGATTCCCCGACTCTGATTCCCCGCCTCTTATTCCCCACCTCTGATTCCCCACCTCTGATTCCCCGCCTCTGATTCCCTGCCTCTGTTTCCCCACCTCTGATTCGCCGCCTCTGATTCCCCGCCTCAGATTCCCCGGCTCTGATTCCCTACCTCAGATTCCCTGCCTCAGATACCCCGCCTCAGATTCCCTGCCTCAGATTCCCCGCCTCAGATTCCCCGCCTCAGATTCCCCGCCGCAGATTCCCCGCCTCAGATGCCCCGCCTCAGATTCCCCGCCTCAGATTCCCCGCCTCAGATTCCCCGCCTCAGATTCCCCGCCTCAGATTCCCCGCCTCAGTTTCCCCGCCTCAGATTCCCCGCCTCAGATTCCCCGCCTCTGATTCCCTGCCTCTGATTCCATGCCTCTCATTCCCTGCCTCTGATTCCCTGCCTCTGATTCCCTGTCTCTGATTCCCTGCCTCTGATTCCGCGCCTCTGATTCCACGCCTCTCTTTCCGTATCTCTGATTCCCCGCCTCTAATTTCCTGCCTCTGATACCCTGCCTCTATTTGCCTGCCTCTATTTCCGTGCCTCTTTCTCTGCATCTAGTTTCCCACATGTCATTTGCCCCCTCTGATAGCCCGCCTCTGATTCCATGCCTCTGATTCCCCGCCTCTGATTCCCCACCTCTGATTCCCTGCCTCTGATTCCCCGCCTCTGATTCCCTGCCTCAGATTCCCTGCCTCAGATTCCCTGCCTCAGATTCCCTGCCTCTGATTCCCCGCCTCTTATTCCCCGTCTCTGATTCCCCGCCTCTGATTCCCCGCGTCTGATTCCCTCCCTCAGATTCCCCGGCTCTGATTCCCTGCATTAGATTCCCTGCCTCAGATTCCCTGCCTCAGATTCCCTGCCTCAGATTCCCTGCCTCTGATTCCCTGCCTCAGATTCCCTGCCTCAGATTCCCTGCCTCAGATTCGCTGCCTCTGATTCCCTGCCTCTGATTCCCTGCCTCTGATTCCCTGCCTCTGATTCCGCGCCTCTGATTCCACACCTCTCTTTCCTTGTCTCTGATTCCCCGCCTCTGAGTCCCTGCCTCTGATACCCTGCCTCTCTTTGCCTGCCTCTATTTCCGTGCCTCTTTCACTGCATCTAGTTTCCCACATCTCATTTGCCCCCTCTGATAACCCGCCTCTGATTCCATGCCTCTGATTCACTGCCTCAGATTCCCTGCATCAGATTCCCCGACTCAGATTTACCGCCTCAGATTCCCCGCCTCAGATTCCCTGCCTCAGATTCCCTGCCTCAGATTCCCTGCCTCAGATTCCCTGCCTCAGATTCCCTTCATCTGATGCCCTTCATCAATTCCCTGCCTCTGATTCCCTGCCTCTGATTCCCCACCTCTGATTCCCCGCCTCAGATTCCCTGGTTCTGATTCTCTGGCTCAGATTCCCTGCCTCAGATTCCCTGCCTCAGATTCCCTTCATCTGATGCCCTTCATCAATTCCCTGCCTTAGATTCCCTGCCTCTGATTCCCCGCATCTGATTCCAGGCCTCTTATTCCCCACCTCTGATTCCCCGCCTCTGATTGCCTGCCACTGATTGCCCGCCTCTGATTCCCCCCCTCTGATTCCCCGCCTCTGATTCCCCACCTCTGTCTGTATGCCTCTCTTTCGCCTCCGCTTTTTCCCCTCCACTCTTTCCGCGCCTCTCTTTCCCTCCCTCAATTTCAACAACTCTGTTTGATCTGTTCTGTGTACCTCATTTTCAACACACAATTTCCAAACACTATGTTTCACCCATCTATTTCCCCGCCTCTATTTATCCACCTATGTTACCCGCCTCTGCTTACCCACCTGTTTCACCGCCTCTGTTTCCCCGCCTCTGATTCCCCACCTCTGTCTCTACGCCTCTCTTTCGCCTCCACTCTTTCCCCTCCACTCTTTCCGTGCCTGTCTTTCCCTCCCTCAATTTCAACAACACTCTTTGATATGTTTTGTGTACCTCATTTTAAACTGATTCCCCGCCTCTGATTGCCTGCCACTGATTGCCTGCCTCTGATTCCCCGACTCTGATTCCCCGCCTCTTATTCCCCACCTCTGATTCCCCGCCTCTGATTCCCCGCCTCTGATTCCCTGCCTCTGTTTCCCCACCTCTGATTCCACGCCTCTGATTCCCCGCCTCAGATTCCCCGGCTCTGATTCCCTGCCTCAGATTCCCTGCCTAAGATTCCCCGCCTCAGATTCCCTGCCTAAGATTCCCCGCCTCAGATTTCCCGCCTCAGATTCCCCTCCTCAGATTCCCCGCCTCAGATTCCCCGCCTCAGATTCCCCGCCTCAGATTCCCCGCCTCAGATTCCCCGCCTCAGATTCCCCACCTCAGATTCCCCGCCTCAGATTCCCCGCCTCAGATTCCCCGCCTCAGATTACCCGCCTCAGATTCCCCGCCTCAGATTCCCTGCCTCTGATTCCCTGCCTCTGATTCCCTGCCTCTGATTCCCTGCCTCTGATTCCCTGCCTCTGATTCCCTGCCTCTGATTCCGCGCCTCTGATTCCACGCCTCTCTTTCCGTATCTCTGATTCCCCGCCTCTAATTCCCTGCCTCTGATACCCTGCCTCTCTTTGCCTGCCTCTATTTCGGTGCCTCTTTCTCTGCATCTAGTTTCCCACATCTCATTTGCCCCCTCTGATAACCCGCCTCTGATTCCATGCCTCTGATTCCCCGCCTATGATTCCCCGCCTCTGATTCCCTGCCTCTGATTCCCCGCCTCTGATTCCCTGCCTCAGATTCCCTGCCTCAGATTCCCCGCCTCAGATTCCCTGCCTCAGATTCCCCGCCTCAGATTCCCAGCCTCTGATTCCCCGACTCTGATTCCCCGCCTCTTATTCCCCGCCTCTGATTCCCCGCCTCTGATTCCCTGCCTCTGATACCCTGCCTCTCTTTGCCTGCCTCTATTTCGGTGCCTCTTTCTCTGCATCTAGTTTCCCACATCTAATTTGCCCCCTCTGATAACCCGCCTCTGATTCCATGCCTCTGATTCCCCGCCTCTCATACCCCGCCTCTGATTCCCTGCCTCTGATTCCCCGCCTCTGATTCCCTGACTCAGATTCCCTGCCTCAGATTCCGCGCCTCAGATTCCCTGCCTCAGATTCCCCGCCTCAGATTCCCTGCCTCTGATTCCCCGACTCTGATTCCCCGCCTCTTATTCCCCGCCTCTGATTCCCCGCCTCTGATTCCCCGCCTCAGATTCCCCGGCTCTGATTCCCTGCCTCAGATTCCCTGCCTAAGATTCCCCGCCTCAGATTCCCTGCCTCAGATTCCCCGCCTCAGGTTTCCCGCCTCAGATTCCCCTCCTCAGATTCCCCGCCTCAGATTCCCCGCCTCAGATTCCCCGCCTCAGATACCCCGCCTCAGATTCCCCGCCTCAGATTCCCCGCCTCAGATTCCCCGCCTCAGATTCCCCGCCTCAGATTCCCCACCTCAGATTCCCCGCCTCAGATTCCCCGTCTCAGATTCCCTGCCTCTGATTCCCTACCTCTGATTCCCTGCCTCTGATTCCCTGCCTCTGATTCCCTGCCTCTGATTCCCTGCCTCAGATTCCCTGCCTCAGATTCCCTGCCTCAGATTCCACGCCTCTCTTTCCGTATCTCTGATTCCCCGCCTCTGATTCCCCGCCTCTGATTCCCCGCCTCTGATTGCCAGCCTCTATTTCGGTGCCTCTTTCTCTGCATCTAGTTTCCCACATCTCATTTGCCCCCTCTGATAACCCGCCTCTGATTCCATGCCTCTGATTCCCCGCCTCTGATGCCCCGCCTCTGATTCCCTGCCTCTGATTCCCCGCGTCTGATTCCCTGCCTCAGATTCCCTTCCTCAGATTCCCTGCCTCAGATTCCCTGCCTCTGATTCCCCGCCTCTGATTCCCCGCCTCTTATTCCCCGCCTCTGATTCCCCGCCTCTGATTCCCCGCGTCTGATTCCCTCCCTCAGATTCCCCGGCTCTGATTCACTGCATTAGATTCCCTGCCTCAGATTCCCTGCCTCTGATTCCCCGCCTCTGATTCCCTGCTTCTGATTCCCCGCCTCTGATTCCTGCCTCAGATTCCCCGCCTCAGATTCCCCGCCTCTGATTCCCTGCCTCTGATTCACTGCCTCTGATTCCCTGCCGTTGATTCCCTGCCTCTGATTCCCTGCCTCAGATTCCCTTCATCTGATGCCCTTCATCAATTCCCTGCCTCTGATTCCCTGCCTCTGATTCCCCACCTCTGATTCCCCGCCTCAGATTCCCTGGCTCTGATTCCCTGCCTCAGATTCCCTGCCTCTGATTCCCCGCCTCAGATTCCCCGCCTCAGATTCCCTGCCTCTGATTCCCTGCCTCTGATTCCCTGCCTCTGATTCCCTGCCTCTGATTCCCTGCCTCTGATTCCCTGCCTCTGATTCCCTGCCTCTGATTCCGCGCCTCTGATTCCACGCCTCTCTTTCCGTATCTCTGATTCCCCGCCTCTAATTCCCTGCCTCTGATACCCTGCCTCTCTTTGCCTGCCTCTATTTCGGTGCCTCTTTCTCTGCATCTAGTTTCCCACATCTCATTTGCCCCCTCTGATAACCCGCCTCTGACTCCATTCCTCTGATTCCCCACCTCTGATTCCCCGCCTCTGATTCCCTGCCTCTGATTCCCCGCCTCTGATTCCCTGCCTCAGATTCCCTGCCTCAGATTCCCCGCCTCAGATTCCCTGCCTCAGATTCCCCGCCTCAGATTCCCTGCCTCTGATTCCCCGACTCTGATTCCCCGCATCTTATTCCCCGCCTCTGATTCCCCGCCTCTGATTCCCTGCCTCTGATACCCTGCCTCTCTTTGCCTGCCTCTATTTCGGTGCCTCTTTCTCTGCATCTAGTTTCCCACATCTCATTTGCCCCCTCTGATAACCCGCCTCTGATTCCATGCCTCTGATTCCCCGCCTCTGATACCCCGCCTCTGATTCCCTGCCTCTGATTCCCCGCCTCTGATGCCCTGACTCAGAATCCCTGCCTCAGTTTCCCCGCCTCAGATTCCCTGCCTCAGATTCCCCGCCTCAGATTCCCTGCCTCTGATTCCCCGACTCTGATTCCCCGCCTCTTATTCCCCGCCTCTGATTCCCCGCCTCTGATTCCCCGCCTCTGATTCCCTGCCTCTGATTCCCCACCTCTGATTCCCTGCCTCAGATTCCCTGCCTCAGATTCCCTGCCTCAGATTCCCTGCCTCTGATTCGCCGACACTGATTCCCCACCTCTTATTCCCCACCTCTGATTCCCCGCCTCTGATTCCCCGCCTCTGATTCCCTGCCTCTGTTTCCCCACCTCTGATTCCCCGCCTCTGATTCCCCGCCTCAGATTCCCCGGCTCTGATTCCCTGCCTCAGATTCCCTGCCTAAGATTCCCCGCCTCAGATTCCCTGCCTCAGATTCCCCGCCTCAGGTTTCCCGCCTCAGATTCCCCTCCTCAGATTCCCCGCCTCAGATTCCCCGCCTCAGATTCCCCGCCTCAGATACCCCGCCTCAGATTCCCCGCCTCAGATTCCCCGCCTCAGATTCCCCGCCTCAGATTCCCCGCCTCAGATTCCCCGCCTCAGATTCCCCGCCTCAGATTCCCCGTCTCAGATTCCCTGCCTCTGATTCCCTACCTCTGATTCCCTGCCTCTGATTCCCTGCCTCTGATTCCCTGCCTCTGATTCCCTGCCTCAGATTCCCTGCCTCAGATTCCCTGCCTCAGATTCCACGCCTCTCTTTCCGTATCTCTGATTCCCCGCCTCTGATTCCCCGCCTCTGATTCCCCGCCTCTGATTCCCCGCCTCTGATTGCCAGCCTCTATTTCGGTGCCTCTTTCTCTGCATCTAGTTTCCCACATCTCATTTGCCCCCTCTGATAACCCGCCTCTGATTCCATGCCTCTGATTCCCCGCCTCTGATGCCCCGCCTCTGATTCCCTGCCTCTGATTCCCCGCGTCTGATTCCCTGCCTCAGATTCCCTTCCTCAGATTCCCTGCCTCAGATTCCCTGCCTCTGATTCCCCGCCTCTGATTCCCCGCCTCTTATTCCCCGCCTCTGATTCCCCGCCTCTGATTCCCCGCGTCTGATTCCCTCCCTCAGATTCCCCGGCTCTGATTCACTGCATTAGATTCCCTGCCTCAGATTCCCTGCCTCTGATTCCCCGCCTCTGATTCCCTGCCTCTGATTCCCCGCCTCTGATTCCTGCCTCAGATTCCCCGCCTCAGATTCCCCGCCTCTGATTCCCTGCCTCTGATTCACTGCCTCTGATTCCCTGCCGTTGATTCCCTGCCTCTGATTCCCTGCCTCAGATTCCCTTCATCTGATGCCCTTCATCAATTCCCTGCCTCTGATTCCCTGCCTCTGATTCCCCACCTCTGATTCCCCGCCTCAGATTCCCTGGCTCTGATTCCCTGCCTCAGATTCCCTGCCTCTGATTCCCCGCCTCAGATTCCCCGCCTCAGATTCCCCGCCTCTGATTCCCTGCCTCTGATTCCCTGCCTCTGATTCCCTGCCTCTGATTCCCTGCCTCTGATTCCCTGCCTCTGATTCCCTGCCTCTGATTCCGCGCCTCTGATTCCACGCCTCTCTTTCCGTATCTCTGATTCCCCGCCTCTAATTCCCTGCCTCTGATACCCTGCCTCTCTTTGCCTGCCTCTATTTCGGTGCCTCTTTCTCTGCATCTAGTTTCCCACATCTCATTTGCCCCCTCTGATAACCCGCCTCTGACTCCATGCCTCTGATTCCCCACCTCTGATTCCCCGCCTCTGATTCCCTGCCTCTGATTCCCCGCCTCTGATTCCCTGCCTCAGATTCCCTGCCTCAGATTCCCCGCCTCAGATTCCCTGCCTCAGATTCCCCGCCTCAGATTCCCTGCCTCTGATTCCCCGACTCTGATTCCCCGCATCTTATTCCCCGCCTCTGATTCCCCGCCTCTGATTCCCTGCCTCTGATACCCTGCCTCTCTTTGCCTGCCTCTATTTCGGTGCCTCTTTCTCTGCATCTAGTTTCCCACATCTCATTTGCCCCCTCTGATAACCCGCCTCTGATTCCATGCCTCTGATTCCCCGCCTCTGATACCCCGCCTCTGATTCCCTGCCTCTGATTCCCAGCCTCTGATGCCCTGACTCAGAATCCCTGCCTCAGTTTCCCCGCCTCAGATTCCCTGCCTCAGATTCCCCGCCTCAGATTCCCTGCCTCTGATTCCCCGACTCTGATTCCCCGCCTCTTATTCCCCGCCTCTGATTCCCCGCCTCTGATTCCCCGCCTCTGATTCCCTGCCTCTGATTCCCCACCTCTGATTCCCTGCCTCAGATTCCCTGCCTCAGATTCCCTGCCTCAGATTCCCTGCCTCTGATTCGCCGACACTGATTCCCCACCTCTTATTCCCCACCTCTGATTCCCCGCCTCTGATTCCCCGCCTCTGATTCCCTGCCTCTGTTTCCCCACCTCTGATTCCCCGCCTCTGATTCCCCGCCTCAGATTCCCCGGCTCTGATTCCCTGCCTCAGATTCCCTGCCTAAGATTCCCCGCCTCAGATTCCCTGCCTCAGATTCCCCGCCTCAGGTTTCCCGCCTCAGATTCCCCTCCTCAGATTCCCCGCCTCAGATTCCCCGCCTCAGATTCCCCGCCTCAGATACCCCGCCTCAGATTCCCCGCCTCAGATTCCCCGCCTCAGATTCCCCGCCTCAGATTCCCCGCCTCAGATTCCCCGCCTCAGATTCCCCGCCTCAGATTCCCCGTCTCAGATTCCCTGCCTCTGATTCCCTACCTCTGATTCCCTGCCTCTGATTCCCTGCCTCTGATTCCCTGCCTCTGATTCCCTGCCTCAGATTCCCTGCCTCAGATTCCCTGCCTCAGATTCCACGCCTCTCTTTCCGTATCTCTGATTCCCCGCCTCTGATTCCCCGCCTCTGATTCCCCGCCTCTGATTGCCAGCCTCTATTTCGGTGCCTCTTTCTCTGCATCTAGTTTCCCACATCTCATTTGCCCCCTCTGATAACCCGCCTCTGATTCCATGCCTCTGATTCCCCGCCTCTGATGCCCCGCCTCTGATTCCCTGCCTCTGATTCCCCGCGTCTGATTCCCTGCCTCAGATTCCCTTCCTCAGATTCCCTGCCTCAGATTCCCTGCCTCTGATTCCCCGCCTCTGATTCCCCGCCTCTTATTCCCCGCCTCTGATTCCCCGCCTCTGATTCCCCGCGTCTGATTCCCTCCCTCAGATTCCCCGGCTCTGATTCACTGCATTAGATTCCCTGCCTCAGATTCCCTGCCTCTGATTCCCCGCCTCTGATTCCCTGCCTCTGATTCCCCGCCTCTGATTCCTGCCTCAGATTCCCCGCCTCAGATTCCCCGCCTCTGATTCCCTGCCTCTGATTCACTGCCTCTGATTGCCTGCCTCTGATTCCCTGCCGTTGATTCCCTGCCTCTGATTCCCTGCCTCTGATTCCCTGCCTCTGATTCCCTGCCTCTGATACCGCGCCTCTGATTCCACGCCTCTCTTTCCGTATCTCTTATTCCCCGCCTCTAATTCCCTGCCTCTGATACCCTGCCTCTCTTTGCCTGTCTCTATTTCCGTGCCTCTTTCTCTGCATCTAGTTTCCCACATGTCATTTGCCCCCTCTGATAACCCGCCTCTGATTCCATGCCTCTGATTCCCCGCCTCTGATTCCCCGCCTCTGATTCCCTGCCTCTGATTCCCTGCCTCTGATTCCCTGCCTCTGATTCCCTGCCTCTAAATCCCTGCCTCTGATTCCCTGCCTCTGATTCCGCGCCTCTGATTCCCCGCATCTCTTTCCGTGTCTCTGATTCCCCGCCTCAGATTCCCTGCCTCAGATACCCTGCCTCTCTTTGCCTTCCTCTATTTCCGTGCCTCTTTCTCTGCATCTAGTTTCCCACATGTCATTTGCCCCCTCTGATAACCCGCCTCTGATTCCATGCATCTGATTCCCAGCCTCTGATTCCCCGCCTCTGATTCCCCGCCTCTGATTCCCTGCCTCAGATTCCCTGCCTCAGATTCCTTGCCTCAGATTCCCAGCCTCTGATTCCACGCCTCTGATTTCCCGCCTCTTATTCCCCGCCTCTGATTCCCCGCCTCTGATTCCCCGCCTCTGATTCCCTGCCTCAGATTCCCTGCCTCAGATTCCTTGCCTCAGATTCCCAGCCTCTGATTCCACGCCTCTGATTTCCCGCCTCTTATTCCCCGCCTCTGATTCCCCGCCTCTGATTCCCCGCCTCAGATTCCACGGCTCTGATTCCCTGCCTGAGATTCCATGCCTCAGATTCCCCACCTCAGATTCCCTGCCTCAGATTCCCCGCCTCAGATTCCCCGCCTCAGATTCCCCGCCTCAGATTCCCCGCCTCAGATTCCCCGCCTCAGATTCCCCGCCTCAGATTCCCCGCCTCAGATTCCCTGCCTCAGATTCCCTGTCTCAGATTCCCTGCCTCAGATTCCCTTCATCTGATTCCCTTAATCTGATTCCCTGCCTCTAAATCCCTGCCTCTGATTCCCTGCCTCTGATTCCGCGCCTCTGATTCCCCGCATCTCTTTCCGTGTCTCTGATTCCCCGCCTCAGATTCCCTGCCTCAGATACCCTGCCTCTCTTTGCCTTCCTCTATTTCCGTGCCTCTT
Organism: Narcine bancroftii; assembly: GCF_036971445.1. Classification (NCBI taxonomy): domain Eukaryota; kingdom Metazoa; phylum Chordata; class Chondrichthyes; order Torpediniformes; family Narcinidae; genus Narcine; species Narcine bancroftii. Next base: position 320,899,309 of record NC_091472.1, read on the forward strand.
TCTCTGCATCTAGTTTCCCACATCTCATTTGCCCCCTCTGATAACCCGCCTCTGATTCCATGCATCTGATTCCCCGCCTCTGATTCCCCGCCTCTGATTCCCCGCCTCTGATTCCCTGCCTCAGATTCCCTGCCTCAGATTCCTTGCCTCAGATTCCCTGCCTCTAAATCCCTGCCTCTGATTCCCTGCCTCTGTTTCCCCGCCTCTGAATCCCCGCGTCTGATTCCCCGCCTCAGATTCCACGGCTCTGATTCCCTGCCTGAGATTCCATGCCTCAGATTCCCCACCTCAGATTCCTCGCCTCAGATTCCCCGCCTCAGATTCCCTGCCTCAGATTCCCTGTCTCAGATTCCCTGCCTCAGATTCCCTTCATCTGATTCCCTTCATCTGATTCCCTGCCTCTGATTCCCTGCCTCTGATTCCCCGCCTCTGATTCCCCGCCTCTGATTACCCGCCTCAGATTCCCTGCCTCAGATTCCCTGCCTCAGATTCCCTGCCTCTGATTCCCTGCCTCAGATTCCCTGCCTCAGATTCCCTGCCTCAGATTCCCTGCCTCTGATTGCCTGCCTCTGATTCCCTGCCTCTGATTCCCTGCCTCTGATTCCCTGCCTCTGATTCCCTGCCTCTGATTCCCTGCCTCTGATTCCCTGCCTCTGATTCCGCGCCTCTGATTCCACGCCTCTCTTTCCTTGTCTCTGATTCCCCGCCTCTGAGTCCCTGCCTCTGATACCCTGCCTCTCTTTGCCTGCCTCTATTTCCGTGCCTCTTTCACTGCATCTAGTTTCCCACTTCTCATTTGCCCCCTCTGATAACCCGCCTCTGATTCCATGCCTCTGATTCACTGCCTCAGATTCCCTGCATCAGATTCCCCGACTAAGATTTACCGCCTCAGATTCCCCGCCTCAGATTCCCTGCCTCAGATTCCCTGCGTCAGATTCCCTGCCTCAGATTCCCTTCATCTGATGCCCTTCATCAATTCCCTGCCTCTGATTCCCTGCCTCTGATTCCCCACCTCTGATTCCCCTCCTCAGATTCCCTGGCTCAGATTCCCTGCCTCAGATTCCCTGCCTCAGATTCCCTGCCTCTGATTCACTGCCTTTGATTCCCCGCCTCTTATTCCCCACCTCTGATTCCCAGCCTCTGATTCCCCGCCTCTGATTACCTGCCTCTGTTTCCCCGCCTCTGATTCCCCGCCTCTGATTCCCCACCTCAGATTCCCCGCCTCAGATTCCCTGCCTCAGATTCCCCGCCTGAGATTCCCCGCCTCAGATTCCCCGCCTGAGATTCCCCGCCTCAGATTGCCCGCCTCAGATTCCCCGCCTCAGATTCCCCGCCTCAGATTCCCTGCCTCTGATTGCCTGCCTCTGATTCCCTGCCTCTGATTCCCTGCCTCTGATTCCCCGCCTCTGATTCCCCGCCTCAGATTCCCTGCCTCATATTCCCTGCCTCAGATTCCCTGCATCTGATTCTCTGCCTCAGATTCCCTGCCTCAGATTCCCTGCCTCAGATTCCCTGCCTCTGATTGCCTGCCTCTGTTTCCCTGCCTCTGATTCCCTGCCTCTGATTCCCTGCCTCTGATTCCCTGCTCTGATTCCCTGCCTCTGATTCCCTGCCTCTGATTCCGCGCCTCTGATTCCACGCCTCTCTTTCCTTGTCTCTGATTCCCCGCCTCTGAGTCCCTGCCTCTGATACCCTGCCTCTCTTTGCCTGCCTCTATATCCGTGCCTCTTTCACTGCATCTAGTTTCCCACATCTCATTTGCCCCCTCTGATAACCCGCCTCTGATTCCATGCGTCTGATTCACTGCCTCAGATTCCCGGCATCAGATTCCCCGACTCAGATTTACCGCCTCAGATTCCCCGCCTCAGATTCCCTGCCTCAGATTCTCTGCCTCAGATTCCCTTCCTCAGATTCCCTGCCTCAGATTCCCTTCATCTGATGCCCTTCATCAATTCCATGCCTCTGATTCCCTGCCTCTGATTCCCCACCTCTGATTCCCCGCCTCAGATTCCCTGGCTCTGATTCTCTGGCTCAGATTCCCTGCCTTAGATTCCCTGCCTCTGATTCCCCGCATCTGATTCCAGGCCTCTTATTCCCCACCTCTGATTCCCCGCCTCTGATTGCCTGCCACTGATTGCCCGCCTCTGATTCCCCGCCTCTGATTCCCCGCCTCTGATTCCCCACCTCTGTCTGTATGCCTCTCTTTCGCCTCCGCTTTTTCCCCTCCACTCTTTCCGCGCCTCTCTTTCCCTCCCTCAATTTCAACAACTCTGTTTGATCTGTTCTGTGTACCTCATTTTCAACACACAAGTTCCAACCACTATGTTTCACCCATCTCTTTCCCCGCCTCTATTTATCCGCCTATGTTTACCCGCCTCTGTTTACCCACCTGTTTCACCGCCTCTGTTTCCCCGCCTCTGATTCCCCACCTCTGTCTCTACGCCTCTCTTTCACCTCCACTCTTTCCCCTCCACTCTTTCCGTGCCTGTCTTTCCCTCCCTCAATTTCAACAACACTCTTTGATCTGTTTTGTGTACCTCATTTTAAACACACAAGTTCCAACCACTATGTTTTGCCCGCCTCTTTCCCCACTTCTATTTATCCACCTATGTTTACCTGCCACTGTTTACCCACCTGTTTCCCCGCCTCTGATTCCCCACCTTTCGTTCCCGCCTCTCTTTCCCTGCCTCTATTTCAGCGCCTCTTTCTCTGCCTCTCTATCCCCATATCTCTTTTCCTCCCGCTGATTCCCCGCCTCTGATTCCCTGCCTCAGATTCCCTGCCTCTGATTCCCCGCCTCTGATTCCCCGCCTCTTATTCCCCTCCTCTGATTCCCCGCCTCTGATTCCCCGCCTCTGATTTCCCGCCTCTGATTCCCTGCCTCTGTTTCCCCGCCTCCGATTCCCCGCCTCTGATTCCCCGCCTCAGATTCCCCGGCTCTGATTCCCTGCCTCAGATTCCCTGCCTCAAATTTCCCGCTTCAGATTCCCTGCCTCAGATTCCCCGCCTCAGATTCCCTGCCTCTGATTCCACGACTCTGATTCCCCGCCTCTTATTCCCCGCCTCTGATTCCCCGCCTCTGATTCCCCGCCTCTGATTCCCTGCCTCTGATTCCCCACCTCTGATTCCCTGCCTCAGATTCCCTGCCTCAGATTCCCTGCCTCAGATTCCCTGCCTCTGATTCCCCGCCTCTGATTCCCCGCCTCTGATTCCCTGCCTCTGTTTCCCCACCTCTGATTCCCCGCCTCTGATTCCCCGCCTCAGATTCCCCGGCTCTGATTCCCTGCCTCAGATTCCCTGCCTAAGATTCCCCGCCTCAGATTCCCTGCCTCAGATTCCCCGCCTCAGATTTCCCGCCTCAGATTCCCCTCCTCAGATTCCCCACCTCAGATTCCCCGCCTCAGATTCCCCGCCTCAGATTCCCCGCCTCAGATTCCCCGCCTCAGATTCCCCGCCTCAGATTCCCCGCCTCAGATTCCCCGCCTCAGATTCCCCGCCTCAGATTCCCCGCCTCAGATTCCCCGCCTCAGATTCCCCGCCTCTGATTCCCCGCCTCTGATTCCCTGCCTCTGATTCCCTGCCTCTGATTCCCTGCCTCTGATTCCCTGCCTCTGATTCCCTTCCTCTGATTCCGCACCTCTGATTCCACGCCTCTCTTTCCGTATCTCTGATTCCCCGCCTCTAATTCCCTGCCTCTGATACCCTGCCTCTCTTTGCCTGCCTCTATTTCAGTGCCTCTTTCTCTGCATCTAGTTTCCCACATCTCATTTGCCCCCTCTGATAACCCGCCTCTGACTCCATGCCTCTGATTCCCCACCTCTGATTCCCCGCCTCTGATTCCCTGTCTCTGATTCCCCGCCTCTGATTCCCTGCCTCAGATTCCCTGCCTCAGATTCCCCGCCTCAGATTCCCTGCCTCAGATTCCCCGCCTCAGATTCCCTGCCTCTGATTCCCCGACTCTGATTCCCCGCATCTTATTCCCCGCCTCTGATTCCCCGCCTCTGATTCCCTGCCTCTGATACCCTTCCTCTCTTTGCCTGCCTCTATTTCGGTGCCTCTTTCTCTGCATCTAGTTTCCCACATCTCATTTGCCCCCTCTGATAACCCGCCTCTGATTCCCTGGCTCTGATACCCTGCCTCTCTTTGCCTGCCTCTATTTCGGTGCCTCTTTCTCTGCATCTAGTTTCCCACATCTCATTTGCCCCCTCTGATAACCCGCCTCTGACTCCATGCCTCTGATTCCCCATCTCTGATTCCCCGCCTCTGATTCCCTGCCTCTGATTCCCCGCCTCTGATTCCCTGCCTCAGATTCCCTGCCTCAGATTCCCTGCCTCTGATTCCCCGACTCTGATTCCCCGCATCTTATTCCCCGCCTCTGATTCCCAGCCTCTGATTCCCTGCCTCTGATACCCTGCCTCTCTTTGCCTGCCTCTATTTCGGTGCCTCTTTCTCTGCATCTAGTTTCCCACATCTCATTTGCCCCCTCTGATAACCCGCCTCTGATTCCATGCCTCTGATTCCCCGCCTCTGATACCCCGCCTCTGATTCCCTGCCTCTGATTCCCCGCCTCTGATGCCCTGAAGCAGAATCCCTGCCTCAGTTTCCCCGCCTCAGATTCCCTGCCTCAGATTCCCCGCCTCAGATTCCCTGCCTCTGATTCCCCGACTCTGATTCCCCGCCTCTTATTCCCCGCCTCTGATTCCCCGCCTCTGATTCCCCGCCTCTGATTCCCTGCCTCTGATTCCCCACCTCTGATTCCCTGCCTCAGATTCCCTGCCTCAGATTCCCTGCCTCAGATTCCCTGCCTCTGATTCGCCGACACTGATTCCCCGCCTCTTATTCCCCACCTCTGATTCCCCGCCTCTGATTCCCCGCCTCTGATTCCCTGCCTCTGTTTCCCCACCTCTGATTCCCCGCCTCTGATTCCCCGCCTCAGATTCCCCGGCTCTGATTCCCTGCCTCAGATTCCCTGCCTAAGATTCCCCGCCTCAGATTCCCTGCCCCAGATTCCCCGCCTCAGATTTCCCGCCTCAGATTCCCCTCCTCATATTCCCCGCCTCAGATTCCCCGCCTCAGATTCCCCGCCTCAGATACCCCGCCTCAGATTCCCCGCCTCAGATTCCCCGCCTCAGATTCCCCGCCTCAGATTCCCCGCCTCAGATTCCCCGCCTCAGATTCCCCGCCTCAGATTCCCCGTCTCAGATTCCCTGCCTCTGATTCCCTACCTCTGATTCCCTGCCTCTGATTCCCTGCCTCAGATTCCACGCCTCTCTTTCCGTATCTCTGATACCCCGCCTCTGATTCCCCGCCTCTGATTCCCCGCCTCTGATTGCCAGCCTCTATTTCGGTGCCTCTTACTCTGCATCTAGTTTCCCACATCTCATTTGCCCCCTCTGATAACCCGCCTCTGATTCCATGCCTCTGATTCCCCGCCTCTGATTCCCCGCCTCTGATTCCCTGCCTCTGATTCCCCGCGTCTGATTCCCTGCCTCAGATTCCCTTCCTCAGATTCCCTGCCTCAGATTCCCTGCCTCTGATTCCCCGCCTCTGATTCCCCGCCTCTTATTCCCCGGCTCTGATTCCCCGCCTCTGATTCCCCGCGTCTGATTCCCTCCCTCAGATTCCCCGGCTCTGATTCACTGCATTAGATTCCCTGCCTCAGATTCCCTGCCTCTGATTCCCCGCCTCTGATTCCCTGCCTCTGATTCCCCGCCTCTGATTCCTGCCTCAGATTCCCCGCCTCAGATTCCCCGCCTCTGATTCCCTGCCTCTGATTCACTGCCTCTGATTCCCTGCCGTTGATTCCCTGCCTCTGATTCCCTGCCTCTGATTCCCTGCCTCTGATTCCCCGCCTCAGATTCCCCGCCTCAGATTCCCCGCCTCAGATTCCCCGCCTCTGATTCCCTGCCTCTGATTCCCTGCCTCTGATTCCCTGCCGTTGATTCCCTGCCTCTGATTCCCTGCCTCTGATTCCCTGCCTCTGATTCCCTGCCTCTGATACCGCTCCTCTGATTCCACGCCTCTCTTTCCGTATCTCTGATTCCCCGCCTCTAATTCCCTGCCTCTGATACCCTGCCTCTCTTTGCCTGCCTCTATTTCCGTGCCTCTTTCTCTGCATCTAGTTTCCCTCATGTCATTTGCCCCCTCTGATAACCCGCCTCTGATTCCATGCCTCTGATTCCCCGCCCCTGATTCCCCGCCTCTGATTCCCTGCCTCTGATTCCCTGCCTCTGATTCCCTGCCTCTGATTCCCTGCCTCTAAATCCCTGCCTCTGATTCCCTGCCTCTGATTCCGCGCCTCTGATTCCCAGCATCTCTTTCCGTGTCTCTGATTCCCCGCCTCAGATTCCCTGCCTCAGATACCCTGCCTCTCTTTGCCTTCCTCTATTTCCGTGCCTCTTTCTCTGCATCTAGTTTCCCACATCTCATTTGCCCCCTCTGATAACCCGCCTCTGATTCCATGCATCTGATTCCAAGCCTCTGATACCCCGCCTCTGATTCCCCGCCTCAGATTCCCTGCCTCAGATTCCCTGCCTCAGATTCCCTGCCTCTGATTCCCTGCCTCAGATTCCCTGCCTCAGATTCCCTGCCTCAGATTCCCTGCCTCTGATTGCCTGCCTCTGATTCCCTGCCTCTGATTCCCTGCCTCTGATTCCCTGCATCTGATTCCCTGCCTCTGATTCCCTGCCTCTGATTCCCTGCCTCTGATTCCGCGCCTCTGATTCCACGCCTCTCTTTCCTTGTCTCTGATTCCCCGCCTCTGAGTCCCTGCCTCTGATACCCTGCCTCTCTTTGCCTGCCTCTATTTCCGTGCCTCTTTCACTGCATCTAGTTTCCCACTTCTCATTTGCCCCCTCTGATAACCCGCCTCTGATTCCATGCCTCTGATTCACTGCCTCAGATTCCCTGCATCAGATTCCCCGACTAAGATTTACCGCCTCAGATTCCCCGCCTCAGATTCCCTGCCTCAGATTCCCTGCGTCAGATTCCCTGCCTCAGATTCCCTTCATCTGATGCCCTTCATCAATTCCCTGCCTCTGATTCCCTGCCTCTGATTCCCCACCTCTGATTCCCCTCCTCAGATTCCCTGGCTCAGATTCCCTGCCTCAGACTCCCTGCCTCAGATTCCCTGCCTCTGATTCACTGCCTTTGATTCCCCGCCTCTTATTCCCCACCTCTGATTCCCAGCCTCTGATTCCCCGCCTCTGATTACCTGCCTCTGTTTCCCCGCCTCTGATTCCCCGCCTCTGATTCCCCACCTCAGATTCCCCGCCTCAGATTCCCTGCCTCAGATTCCCCGCCTGAGATTCCCCGCCTCAGATTCCCCGCCTGAGATTCCCCGCCTCAGATTGCCCGCCTCAGATTCCCCGCCTCAGATTCCCCGCCTCAGATTCCCTGCCTCTGATTGCCTGCCTCTGATTCCCTGCCTCTGATTCCCTGCCTCTGATTCCCCGCCTCTGATTCCCCGCCTCAGATTCCCTGCCTCATATTCCCTGCCTCAGATTCCCTGCATCTGATTCTCTGCCTCAGATTCCCTGCCTCAGATTCCCTGCCTCAGATTCCCTGCCTCTGATTGCCTGCCTCTGTTTCCCTGCCTCTGATTCCCTGCCTCTGATTCCCTGCCTCTGATTCCCTGCTCTGATTCCCTGCCTCTGATTCCCTGCCTCTGATTCCGCGCCTCTGATTCCACGCCTCTCTTTCCTTGTCTCTGATTCCCCGCCTCTGAGTCCCTGCCTCTGATACCCTGCCTCTCTTTGCCTGCCTCTATATCCGTGCCTCTTTCACTGCATCTAGTTTCCCACATCTCATTTGCCCCCTCTGATAACCCGCCTCTGATTCCATGCGTCTGATTCACTGCCTCAGATTCCCGGCATCAGATTCCCCGACTCAGATTTACCGCCTCAGATTCCCCGCCTCAGATTCCCTGCCTCAGATTCTCTGCCTCAGATTCCCTTCCTCAGATTCCCTGCCTCAGATTCCCTTCATCTGATGCCCTTCATCAATTCCATGCCTCTGATTCCCTGCCTCTGATTCCCCACCTCTGATTCCCCGCCTCATATTCCCTGGCTCTGATTCTCTGGCTCAGATTCCCTGCCTTAGATTCCCTGCCTCTGATTCCCCGCATCTGATTCCAGGCCTCTTATTCCCCACCTCTGATTCCCCGCCTCTGATTGCCTGCCACTGATTGCCCGCCTCTGATTCCCCGCCTCTGATTCCCCGCCTCTGATTCCCCACCTCTGTCTGTATGCCTCTCTTTCGCCTCCGCTTTTTCCCCTCCACTCTTTCCGCGCCTCTCTTTCCCAGCCCTCAATTTCAACAACTCTGTTTGATCTGTTCTGTGTACCTCATTTTCAACACACAAGTTCCAACCACTATGTTTCACCCATCTCTTTCCCCGCCTCTATTTATCCGCCTATGTTTACCCGCCTCTGTTTACCCACCTGTTTCACCGCCTCTGTTTCCCCGCCTCTGATTCCCCACCTCTGTCTCTACGCCTCTCTTTCACCTCCACTCTTTCCCCTCCACTCTTTCCGTGCCTGTCTTTCCCTCCCTCAATTTCAACAACACTCTTTGATCTGTTTTGTGTACCTCATTTTAAACACACAAGTTCCAACCACTATGTTTTGCCCGCCTCTTTCCCCACTTCTATTTATCCACCTATGTTTACCTGCCACTGTTTACCCACCTGTTTCCCCGCCTCTGATTCCCCACCTTTCGTTCCCGCCTCTCTTTCCCTGCCTCTATTTCAGCGCCTCTTTCTCTGCCTCTCTATCCCCATATCTCTTTTCCTCCCGCTGATTCCCCGCCTCTGATTCCCTGCCTCAGATTCCCTGCCTCTGATTCCCCGCCTCTGATTCCCCGCCTCTTATTCCCCTCCTCTGATTCCCCGCCTCTGATTCCCCGCCTCTGATTTCCCGCCTCTGATTCCCTGCCTCTGTTTCCCCGCCTCCGATTCCCCGCCTCTGATTCCCCGCCTCAGATTCCCCGGCTCTGATTCCCTGCCTCAGATTCCCTGCCTCAAATTTCCCGCTTCAGATTCCCTGCCTCAGATTCCCCGCCTCAGATTCCCTGCCTCTGATTCCACGACTCTGATTCCCCGCCTCTTATTCCCCGCCTCTGATTCCCCGCCTCTGATTCCCCGCCTCTGATTCCCTGCCTCTGATTCCCCACCTCTGATTCCCTGCCTCAGATTCCCTGCCTCAAATTTCCCGCTTCAGATTCCCTGCCTCAGATTCCCTGCCTCAAATTTCCCGCTTCAGATTCCCTGCCTCAGATTCCCCGCCTCAGATTCCCCACCTCTGATTCCCTGCCTCAGATTCCCTGCCTCAGATTCCCTGCCTCAGATTCCCTGCCTCTGATTCCCCGCCTCTGATTCCCCGCCTCTGATTCCCTGCCTCTGTTTCCCCACCTCTGATTCCCCGCCTCTGATTCCCCGCCTCAGATTCCCCGGCTCTGATTCCCTGCCTCAGATTCCCTGCCTAAGATTCCCCGCCTCAGATTCCCTGCCTCAGATTCCCCGCCTCAGATTTCCCGCCTCAGATTCCCCTCCTCAGATTCCCCACCTCAGATTCCCCGCCTCAGATTCCCCGCCTCAGATTCCCCGCCTCAGATTCCCCGCCTCAGATTCCCCGCCTCAGATTCCCCGCCTCAGATTCCCCGCCTCAGATTCCCCGCCTCAGATTCCCCGCCTCAGATTCCCCGCCTCAGATTCCCCGCCTCTGATTCCCCGCCTCTGATTCCCTGCCTCTGATTCCCTGCCTCTGATTCCCTGCCTCTGATTCCCTGCCTCTGATTCCCTTCCTCTGATTCCGCACCTCTGATTCCACGCCTCTCTTTCCGTATCTCTGATTCCCCGCCTCTAATTCCCTGCCTCTGATACCCTGCCTCTCTTTGCCTGCCTCTATTTCAGTGCCTCTTTCTCTGCATCTAGTTTCCCACATCTCATTTGCCCCCTCTGATAACCCGCCTCTGACTCCATGCCTCTGATTCCCCACCTCTGATTCCCCGCCTCTGATTCCCTGTCTCTGATTCCCCGCCTCTGATTCCCTGCCTCAGATTCCCTGCCTCAGATTCCCCGCCTCAGATTCCCTGCCTCAGATTCCCCGCCTCAGATTCCCTGCCTCTGATTCCCCGACTCTGATTCCCCGCATCTTATTCCCCGCCTCTGATTCCCCGCCTCTGATTCCCTGCCTCTGATACCCTTCCTCTCTTTGCCTGCCTCTATTTCGGTGCCTCTTTCTCTGCATCTAGTTTCCCACATCTCATTTGCCCCCTCTGATAACCCGCCTCTGATTCCCTGGCTCTGATACCCTGCCTCTCTTTGCCTGCCTCTATTTCGGTGCCTCTTTCTCTGCATCTAGTTTCCCACATCTCATTTGCCCCCTCTGATAACCCGCCTCTGACTCCATGCCTCTGATTCCCCATCTCTGATTCCCCGCCTCTGATTCCCTGCCTCTGATTCCCCGCCTCTGATTCCCTGCCTCAGATTCCCTGCCTCAGATTCCCTGCCTCTGATTCCCCGACTCTGATTCCCCGCATCTTATTCCCCGCCTCTGATTCCCAGCCTCTGATTCCCTGCCTCTGATACCCTGCCTCTCTTTGCCTGCCTCTATTTCGGTGCCTCTTTCTCTGCATCTAGTTTCCCACATCTCATTTGCCCCCTCTGATAACCCGCCTCTGATTCCATGCCTCTGATTCCCCGCCTCTGATACCCCGCCTCTGATTCCCTGCCTCTGATTCCCCGCCTCTGATGCCCTGAAGCAGAATCCCTGCCTCAGTTTCCCCGCCTCAGATTCCCTGCCTCAGATTCCCCGCCTCAGATTCCCTGCCTCTGATTCCCCGACTCTGATTCCCCGCCTCTTATTCCCCGCCTCTGATTCCCCGCCTCTGATTCCCCGCCTCTGATTCCCTGCCTCTGATTCCCCACCTCTGATTCCCTGCCTCAGATTCCCTGCCTCAGATTCCCTGCCTCAGATTCCCTGCCTCTGATTCGCCGACACTGATTCCCCGCCTCTTATTCCCCACCTCTGATTCCCCGCCTCTGATTCCCCGCCTCTGATTCCCTGCCTCTGTTTCCCCACCTCTGATTCCCCGCCTCTGATTCCCCGCCTCAGATTCCCCGGCTCTGATTCCCTGCCTCAGATTCCCTGCCTAAGATTCCCCGCCTCAGATTCCCTACCCCAGATTCCCCGCCTCAGATTTCCCGCCTCAGATTCCCCTCCTCAGATTCCCCGCCTCAGATTCCCCGCCTCAGATTCCCCGCCTCAGATACCCCGCCTCAGATTCCCCGCCTCAGATTCCCCGCCTCAGATTCCCCGCCTCAGATTCCCCGCCTCAGATTCCCCGCCTCAGATTCCCCGCCTCAGATTCCCCGTCTCAGATTCCCTGCCTCTGATTCCCTACCTCTGATTCCCTGCCTCTGATTCCCTGCCTCAGATTCCACGCCTCTCTTTCCGTATCTCTGATACCCCGCCTCTGATTCCCCGCCTCTGATTCCCCGCCTCTGATTGCCAGCCTCTATTTCGGTGCCTCTTACTCTGCATCTAGTTTCCCACATCTCATTTGCCCCCTCTGATAACCCGCCTCTGATTCCATGCCTCTGATTCCCCGCCTCTGATTCCCCGCCTCTGATTCCCTGCCTCTGATTCCCCGCGTCTGATTCCCTGCCTCAGATTCCCTTCCTCAGATTCCCTGCCTCAGATTCCCTGCCTCTGATTCCCCGCCTCTGATTCCCCGCCTCTTATTCCCCGGCTCTGATTCCCCGCCTCTGATTCCCCGCGTCTGATTCCCTCCCTCAGATTCCCCGGCTCTGATTCACTGCATTAGATTCCCTGCCTCAGATTCCCTGCCTCTGATTCCCCGCCTCTGATTCCCTGCCTCTGATTCCCCGCCTCTGATTCCTGCCTCAGATTCCCCGCCTCAGATTCCCCGCCTCTGATTCCCTGCCTCTGATTCACTGCCTCTGATTCCCTGCCGTTGATTCCCTGCCTCTGATTCCCTGCCTCTGATTCCCTGCCTCTGATACCCCGCCTCAGATTCCCCGCCTCAGATTCCCCGCCTCAGATTCCCCGCCTCTGATTCCCTGCCTCTGATTCCCTGCCTCTGATTCCCTGCCGTTGATTCCCTGCCTCTGATTCCCTGCCTCTGATTCCCTGCCTCTGATTCCCTGCCTCTGATACCGCTCCTCTGATTCCACGCCTCTCTTTCCGTATCTCTGATTCCCCGCCTCTAATTCCCTGCCTCTGATACCCTGCCTCTCTTTGCCTGCCTCTATTTCCGTGCCTCTTTCTCTGCATCTAGTTTCCCTCATGTCATTTGCCCCCTCTGATAACCCGCCTCTGATTCCATGCCTCTGATTCCCCGCCCCTGATTCCCCGCCTCTGATTCCCTGCCTCTGATTCCCTGCCTCTGATTCCCTGCCTCTGATTCCCTGCCTCTAAATCCCTGCCTCTGATTCCCTGCCTCTGATTCCGCGCCTCTGATTCCCAGCATCTCTTTCCGTGTCTCTGATTCCCCGCCTCAGATTCCCTGCCTCAGATACCCTGCCTCTCTTTGCCTTCCTCTATTTCCGTGCCTCTTTCTCTGCATCTAGTTTCCCACATCTCATTTGCCCCCTCTGATAACCCGCCTCTGATTCCATGCATCTGATTCCCAGCCTCTGATACCCCGCCTCTGATTCCCCGCCTCGGATTCCCTGCCTCAGATTCCCTACCTCAGATTCCTTGCCTCAGATTCCCAGCCTCTGATTCCACGCCTCTGATTCCCCGCCTCTTATTCCCCGCCTCTGATTCCCCGCCTCTGATTCCCCGCCTCTGATTCCCTGCCTCTGTTTCCCCGCCTCTGAATCCCCGCGTCTGATTCCCCGCCTCAGATTTCACGGCTCTGATTCCCTGCCTGAGATTCCATGCCTCAGATTCCCCACCTCAGATTCCCTGCCTCAGATTCCCCGCCTCAGATTCCCCGCCTCAGATTCCCCGCCTCAGATTCCCCGCCTCAGATTCCCCGCCTCAGATTCCCCGCCTCAGATTCCCCGCCTCAGATTCCCTGCCTCAGATTCCCGGTCTCAGATTCCCTGCCTCAGATTCCCTTCATCTGATTCCCTTAATCTGATTCCCTGCCTCTAAATCCCTGCCTCTGATTCCCTGCCTCTGATTCCGCGCCTCTGATTCCCCGCATCTCTTTCCGTGTCTCTGATTCCCCGCCTCAGATTCCCTGCCTCAGATACCCTGCCTCTCTTTGCCTTCCTCTATTTCCGTGCCTCTTTCTCTGCATCTAGTTTCCCACATCTCATTTGCCCCCTCTGATAACCCGCCTCTGATTCCATGCATCTGATTCCCCGCCTCTGATTCCCCGCCTCTGATTCCCCGCCTCTGATTCCCTGCCTCAGATTCCCTGCCTCAGATTCCTTGCCTCAGATTCCCTGCCTCTAAATCCCTGCCTCTGATTCCCTGCCTCTGTTTCCCCGCCTCTGAATCCCCGCGTCTGATTCCCCGCCTCAGATTCCACGGCTCTGATTCCCTGCCTGAGATTCCATGCCTCAGATTCCCCACCTCAGATTCCCCGCCTCAGATTCCCCGCCTCAGATTCCCTGCCTCAGATTCCCTGTCTCAGATTCCCTGCCTCAGATTCCCTTCATCTGATTCCCTTCATCTGATTCCCTGCCTCTGATTCCCTGCCTCTGATTCCCCGCCTCTGATTCCCCGCCTCTGATTACCCGCCTCAGATTCCCTGCCTCAGATTCCCTGCCTCAGATTCCCTGCCTCTGATTCCCTGCCTCAGATTCCCTGCCTCAGATTCCCTGCCTCAGATTCCCTGCCTCTGATTGCCTGCCTCTGATTCCCTGCCTCTGATTCCCTGCCTCTGATTCCCTGCCTCTGATTCCCTGCCTCTGATTCCCTGCCTCTGATTCCCTGCCTCTGATTCCGCGCCTCTGATTCCACGCCTCTCTTTCCTTGTCTCTGATTCCCCGCCTCTGAGTCCCTGCCTCTGATACCCTGCCTCTCTTTGCCTGCCTCTATTTCCGTGCCTCTTTCACTGCATCTAGTTTCCCACTTCTCATTTGCCCCCTCTGATAACCCGCCTCTGATTCCATGCCTCTGATTCACTGCCTCAGATTCCCTGCATCAGATTCCCCGACTCAGATTTACCGCCTCAGATTCCCCGCCTCAGATTCCCTGCCTCAGATTCCCTGCGTCAGATTCCCTGCCTCAGATTCCCTTCATCTGATGCCCTTCATCAATTCCCTGCCTCTGATTCCCTGCCTCTGATTCCCCACCTCTGATTCCCCGCCTCTGATTCCCTGTCTCTGATTCCCCGCCTCTGATTCCCTGCCTCAGATTCCCTGCCTCAGATTCCCCGCCTCAGATTCCCTGCCTCAGATTCCCCGCCTCAGATTCCCTGCCTCTGATTCCCCGACTCTGATTCCCCGCATCTTATTCCCCGCCTCTGATTCCCCGCCTCTGATTCCCTGCCTCTGATACCCTTCCTCTCTTTGCCTGCCTCTATTTCGGTGCCTCTTTCTCTGCATCTAGTTTCCCACATCTCATTTGCCCCCTCTGATAACCCGCCTCTGATTCCCTGGCTCTGATACCCTGCCTCTCTTTGCCTGCCTCTATTTCGGTGCCTCTTTCTCTGCATCTAGTTTCCCACATCTCATTTGCCCCCTCTGATAACCCGCCTCTGACTCCATGCCTCTGATTCCCCATCTCTGATTCCCCGCCTCTGATTCCCTGCCTCTGATTCCCCGCCTCTGATTCCCTGCCTCAGATTCCCTGCCTCAGATTCCCTGCCTCTGATTCCCCGACTCTGATTCCCCGCATCTTATTCCCCGCCTCTGATTCCCAGCCTCTGATTCCCTGCCTCTGATACCCTGCCTCTCTTTGCCTGCCTCTATTTCGGTGCCTCTTTCTCTGCATCTAGTTTCCCACATCTCATTTGCCCCCTCTGATAACCCGCCTCTGATTCCATGCCTCTGATTCCCCGCCTCTGATACCCCGCCTCTGATTCCCTGCCTCTGATTCCCCGCCTCTGATGCCCTGAAGCAGAATCCCTGCCTCAGTTTCCCCGCCTCAGATTCCCTGCCTCAGATTCCCCGCCTCAGATTCCCTGCCTCTGATTCCCCGACTCTGATTCCCCGCCTCTTATTCCCCGCCTCTGATTCCCCGCCTCTGATTCCCCGCCTCTGATTCCCTGCCTCTGATTCCCCACCTCTGATTCCCTGCCTCAGATTCCCTGCCTCAGATTCCCTGCCTCAGATTCCCTGCCTCTGATTCGCCGACACTGATTCCCCGCCTCTTATTCCCCACCTCTGATTCCCCGCCTCTGATTCCCCGCCTCTGATTCCCTGCCTCTGTTTCCCCACCTCTGATTCCCCGCCTCTGATTCCCCGCCTCAGATTCCCCGGCTCTGATTCCCTGCCTCAGATTCCCTGCCTAAGATTCCCCGCCTCAGATTCCCTGCCCCAGATTCCCCGCCTCAGATTTCCCGCCTCAGATTCCCCTCCTCAGATTCCCCGCCTCAGATTCCCCGCCTCAGATTCCCCGCCTCAGATACCCCGCCTCAGATTCCCCGCCTCAGATTCCCCGCCTCAGATTCCCCGCCTCAGATTCCCCGCCTCAGATTCCCCGCCTCAGATTCCCCGCCTCAGATTCCCCGTCTCAGATTCCCTGCCTCTGATTCCCTACCTCTGATTCCCTGCCTCTGATTCCCTGCCTCAGATTCCACGCCTCTCTTTCCGTATCTCTGATACCCCGCCTCTGATTCCCCGCCTCTGATTCCCCGCCTCTGATTGCCAGCCTCTATTTCGGTGCCTCTTACTCTGCATCTAGTTTCCCACATCTCATTTGCCCCCTCTGATAACCCGCCTCTGATTCCATGCCTCTGATTCCCCGCCTCTGATTCCCCGCCTCTGATTCCCTGCCTCTGATTCCCCGCGTCTGATTCCCTGCCTCAGATTCCCTTCCTCAGATTCCCTGCCTCAGATTCCCTGCCTCTGATTCCCCGCCTCTGATTCCCCGCCTCTTATTCCCCGGCTCTGATTCCCCGCCTCTGATTCCCCGCGTCTGATTCCCTCCCTCAGATTCCCCGGCTCTGATTCACTGCATTAGATTCCCTGCCTCAGATTCCCTGCCTCTGATTCCCCGCCTCTGATTCCCTGCCTCTGATTCCCCGCCTCTGATTCCTGCCTCAGATTCCCCGCCTCAGATTCCCCGCCTCTGATTCCCTGCCTCTGATTCACTGCCTCTGATTCCCTGCCGTTGATTCCCTGCCTCTGATTCCCTGCCTCTGATTCCCTGCCTCTGATTCCCCGCCTCAGATTCCCCGCCTCAGATTCCCCGCCTCAGATTCCCCGCCTCTGATTCCCTGCCTCTGATTCCCTGCCTCTGATTCCCTGCCGTTGATTCCCTGCCTCTGATTCCCTGCCTCTGATTCCCTGCCTCTGATTCCCTGCCTCTGATACCGCTCCTCTGATTCCACGCCTCTCTTTCCGTATCTCTGATTCCCCGCCTCTAATTCCCTGCCTCTGATACCCTGCCTCTCTTTGCCTGCCTCTATTTCCGTGCCTCTTTCTCTGCATCTAGTTTCCCTCATGTCATTTGCCCCCTCTGATAACCCGCCTCTGATTCCATGCCTCTGATTCCCCGCCCCTGATTCCCCGCCTCTGATTCCCTGCCTCTGATTCCCTGCCTCTGATTCCCTGCCTCTGATTCCCTGCCTCTAAATCCCTGCCTCTGATTCCCTGCCTCTGATTCCGCGCCTCTGATTCCCAGCATCTCTTTCCGTGTCTCTGATTCCCCGCCTCAGATTCCCTGCCTCAGATACCCTGCCTCTCTTTGCCTTCCTCTATTTCCGTGCCTCTTTCTCTGCATCTAGTTTCCCACATCTCATTTGCCCCCTCTGATAACCCGCCTCTGATTCCATGCATCTGATTCCCAGCCTCTGATACCCCGCCTCTGATTCCCCGCCTCTGATTCCCTGCCTCAGATTCCCTACCTCAGATTCCTTGCCTCAGATTCCCAGCCTCTGATTCCACGCCTCTGATTCCCCGCCTCTTATTCCCCGCCTCTGATTCCCCGCCTCTGATTCCCCGCCTCTGATTCCCTGCCTCTGTTTCCCCGCCTCTGAATCCCCGCGTCTGATTCCCCGCCTCAGATTTCACGGCTCTGATTCCCTGCCTGAGATTCCATGCCTCAGATTCCCCACCTCAGATTCCCTGCCTCAGATTCCCCGCCTCAGATTCCCCGCCTCAGATTCCCCGCCTCAGATTCCCCGCCTCAGATTCCCCGCCTCAGATTCCCCGCCTCAGATTCCCCGCCTCAGATTCCCTGCCTCAGATTCCCGGTCTCAGATTCCCTGCCTCAGATTCCCTTCATCTGATTCCCTTAATCTGATTCCCTGCCTCTAAATCCCTGCCTCTGATTCCCTGCCTCTGATTCCGCGCCTCTGATTCCCCGCATCTCTTTCCGTGTCTCTGATTCCCCGCCTCAGATTCCCTGCCTCAGATACCCTGCCTCTCTTTGCCTTCCTCTATTTCCGTGCCTCTTTCTCTGCATCTAGTTTCCCACATCTCATTTGCCCCCTCTGATAACCCGCCTCTGATTCCATGCATCTGATTCCCCGCCTCTGATTCCCCGCCTCTGATTCCCCGCCTCTGATTCCCTGCCTCAGATTCCCTGCCTCAGATTCCTTGCCTCAGATTCCCTGCCTCTAAATCCCTGCCTCTGATTCCCTGCCTCTGTTTCCCCGCCTCTGAATCCCCGCGTCTGATTCCCCGCCTCAGATTCCACGGCTCTGATTCCCTGCCTGAGATTCCATGCCTCAGATTCCCCACCTCAGATTCCCCGCCTCAGATTCCCCGCCTCAGATTCCCTGCCTCAGATTCCCTGTCTCAGATTCCCTGCCTCAGATTCCCTTCATCTGATTCCCTTCATCTGATTCCCTGCCTCTGATTCCCTGCCTCTGATTCCCCGCCTCTGATTCCCCGCCTCTGATTACCCGCCTCAGATTCCCTGCCTCAGATTCCCTGCCTCAGATTCCCTGCCTCTGATTCCCTGCCTCAGATTCCCTGCCTCAGATTCCCTGCCTCAGATTCCCTGCCTCTGATTGCCTGCCTCTGATTCCCTGCCTCTGATTCCCTGCCTCTGATTCCCTGCCTCTGATTCCCTGCCTCTGATTCCCTGCCTCTGATTCCCTGCCTCTGATTCCGCGCCTCTGATTCCACGCCTCTCTTTCCTTGTCTCTGATTCCCCGCCTCTGAGTCCCTGCCTCTGATACCCTGCCTCTCTTTGCCTGCCTCTATTTCCGTGCCTCTTTCACTGCATCTAGTTTCCCACTTCTCATTTGCCCCCTCTGATAACCCGCCTCTGATTCCATGCCTCTGATTCACTGCCTCAGATTCCCTGCATCAGATTCCCCGACTCAGATTTACCGCCTCAGATTCCCCGCCTCAGATTCCCTGCCTCAGATTCCCTGCGTCAGATTCCCTGCCTCAGATTCCCTTCATCTGATGCCCTTCATCAATTCCCTGCCTCTGATTCCCTGCCTCTGATTCCCCACCTCTGATTCCCCGCCTCAGATTCCCTGTCTCTGATTCTCTGGCTCAGATTCCCTGCCTTAGATTCCCTGCCTCTGATTCCCCGCATCTGATTCCAGGCCTCCTATTCCCCACCTCTGATTCCCCGCCTCTGATTGCCTGCCACTGATTGCCCGCCTCTGATTCCCCGCCTCTGATTCCCCGCCTCTGATTCCCCACCTCTGTCTGTATGCCTCTCTTTCGCCTCCGCTTTTTCCCCTCCACTCTTTCCGCGCCTCTCTTTCCCTCCCTCAATTTCAACAACTCCGTTTGATCTGTTCTGTGTACCTCATTTTCAACACACAAGTTCCAACCACTATGTTTCACCCATCTATTTCCCCGCCTCTATTTATCCGCCTATGTTTACCCGCCTCTGCTTACCCACCTGTTTCACCGCCTCTGTTTCCCCGCCTCTGATTCCCCACCTCTGTCTCTACGACTCTCTTTCGCCTCCACTCTTTCCACTCCACTCTTTCAGTGCCTGTCTTTCCCTCCCTCAATTTCAACAACACTCTTTGGTATGTTTTGTGTACCTCATTTTAAACACACAAGTTCCAACCACTATGTTTTGCCCGCCTCTTTCCCCACTTCTATTTATCCACCTATGTTTACCTGCCACTGTTTACCCGCCTGTTTCCCCGCCTCTGATTCCCCACCTTTCATTCCCCGCCTCTCTTTCCCTGCCTCTATTTCCGTGCCTCTTTCTCTGCCTCTCTTTCCCCACATCTCTTTACCTCCCGCTGATTCCCCGCCTCTGATTCCCCGCCTCTGATTCCCCGCCTCTGATTCCCTGCCTCAGATTCCCTGCCTCAGATTCCCTGCCTCAGATTCCCTGCCTCTGATTCCCCGCCTCTGATTCCCCGCCTCTTATTCCCCGCCTCTGATTCCACTCCTCTGATTCCCCGCCTCTGATTCCCTGCCTCTGTTTCCCCGCCTCTGATTCCCCGCATCTGATTCCCTGCTTCAGATTCCCCGTCTCTGATTCCCTGCCTCAGATTCCCTGCCTCAGATTCCCCGCCTCAGATTCGCTGCCTCAGATTCCCCGCCTCAGATTCGCTGCCTCTGATTCCCCGACTCTGATTCCCCGCCTCTTATTCCCCACCTCTGATTCCCCACCTCTGATTCCCCGCCTCTGATTCCCTGCCTCTGTTTCCCCACCTCTGATTCCCCGCCTCTGATTCCCCGCCACAGATTCCCCGGCTCTGATTCCCTACCTCAGATTCCCTGCCTCAGATACCCCGCCTCAGATTCCCTGCATCAGATTCCCCGCCTCAGATTTCCCGCCTCAGATTCCCCGCCTCAGATTCCCCACCGCAGATTCCCCGCCTCAGATGCCCTGCCTCAGATTCCCTGCCTCAGATTCCCCGCCTCAGATTCCCCGCCTCAGATTCCCCGCCTCAGGTTCCCCGCCTCAGATTCCCTGCCTCAGATTCCCCGCCTCAGATTCTTCGCCTCTGATTCCCTGCCTCTGATTCCCTGCCTCTGATTCCCTGCCTCTGATTCCCTGCCTCTGATTCCCTGCCTCTGATTCCCTGCCTCTGATTCCCTGCCTCTGATTCCGCGCCTCTGATTCCACGCCTCTCTTTCCGTATCTCTGATTCCCCGCCTCTAATTCCCTGCCTCTGATACCCTGCCTCTATTTGCCTGCCTCTATTTCCGTGCCTCTTTCTCTGCATCTATTTTCCCACATGTCATTTGCCCCCTCTGATAACCCGCCACTGATTCCATGCCTCTGATTCCCCGCCTCTGATTCCCCGCCTCTGATTCCCTGCCTCTGATTCCCCGCCTCTGATTCCCTGCCTCAGATTCCCTGCCTCAGATTCCCTGCCTCAGATTCCCTGCCTCTGATTCCCCGCCTCTTATTCCCCGTCTCTGATTCCCCGCCTCTGATTCCCCGCGTCTGATTTCCTCCCTCAGATTCCCCGGCTCTGATTCCCTGCATTAGATTCCCTGCCTCAGATTCCCTGCCTCTGATTCCCCGCCTCTGATTCCCTGCCTCTGATTCCCCGCCTCTGATTCCTGCCTCAGATTCCCTGCCTCAGATTCCCTGCCTCAGATTCCCTGCCTCTGATTCACTGCCTTTGATTCCCCGCCTCTTATTCCCCACCTCTGATTCCCAGCCTCTGATTCCCCGCCTCTGATTACCTGCCTCTGTTTCCCCGCCTCTGATTCCCCGCCTCTGATTCCCCGCCTCATATTACCCGCCTCAGATTCCCTGCCTCAGATTCCCCGCCTGAGATTCCCCGCCTCAGATTCCCCGCCTGAGATTCCCCGCCTCAGATTCCCCGCCTCAGATTCCCCGCCTCAGATTCCCCGCCTCAGATTCCCTGCCTCTGATTGCCTGCCTCTGATTCCCTGCCTCTGATTCCCTGCCTCTGATTCCCCGCCTCTGATTCCCCGCCTCAGATTCCCTGCCTCAGATTCCCTGCCTCAGATTCCCTGCCTCTGATTCCCTGCCTCAGATTCCCTGCCTCAGATTCCCTGCCTCAGATTCCCTGCCTCTGATTGCCTGCCTCTGTTTCCCTGCCTCTGATTCCCTGCCTCTGATTCCCTGCCTCTGATTCCCTGCCTCTGATTCCCTGCCTCTGATTCCCTGCCTCTGATTCCGCGCCTCTGATTCCACGCCTCTCTTTCCTTGTCTCTGATTCCCCGCCTCTGAGTCCCTGCCTCTGATACCCTGCCTCTCTTTGCCTGCCTCTATATCCGTGCCTCTTTCACTGCATCTAGTTTCCCACATCTCATTTGCCCCCTCTGATAACCCGCCTCTGATTCCATGCCACTGATTCACTGCCTCAGATTCCCGGCATCAGATTCCCCGACTCAGATTTACTGCCTCAGATTCCCCGCCTCAGATTCCCTGCCTCAGATTCCCTGCCTCAGATTCCCTTCCTCAGATTCCCTGCCTCAGATTCCCTTCATCTGATGCCCTTCATCAATTCCCTGCCTCTGATTCCCTGCCTCTGATTGCCCACCTCTGATTCCCCGCCTCAGATTCCCTGGCTCTGATTCTCTGGCTCAGATTCCCTGCCTTAGATTCCCTGCCTCTGATTCCCCGCATCTGATTCCAGGCCTCTTATTCCCCACCTCTGATTCCCCGCCTCTGATTGCCTGCCACTGATTGCCCGCCTCTGATTCCCCGCCTCTGATTCCCCGCCTCTGATTCCCCACCTCTGTCTGTATGCCTCTCTTTCGCCTCCACTTTTTCCCCTCCACTCTTTCCGCGCCTCTCTTTCCCTCCCTCAATTTCAACAACTCTGTTTGATCTGTTCTGTGTACCTCATTTTCAACACACAAGTTCCAACCACTATGTTTCACCCATCTCTTTCCCCGCCTCTATTTATCCGCCTATGTTTACCCGCCTCTGTTTACCCACCTGTTTCACCGCCTCTGTTTCCCCGCCTCTGATTCCCCACCTCTGTCTCTACGCCTCTCTTTCGCCTCCACTCTTTCCCCTCCACTCTTTCCGTGCCTGTCTTTCCCTCCCTCAATTTCAACAACACTCTTTGATCTGTTTTGTGTACCTCATTTTAAACACACAAGTTCCAACCACTATGTTTTGCCCGCCTCTTTCCCCACTTCTATTTATCCACCTATGTTTACCTGCCACTGTTTACCCGCCTGTTTCCCCGCCTCTGATTCCCCACCTTTCATTCCCCGCCTCTCTTTCCCTGCCTCTATTTCAGCGCCTCTTTCTCTGCCTCTCTATCCCCATATCTCTTTTCCTCCCGCTGATTCCCCGCCTCTGATTCCCTGCCTCAGATTCCCTGCCTCTGATTCCCCGCCTCTTATTCCCCGCCTCTGATTCCCCGCCTCTGATTCCCCGCCTCTGATTCCCTGCCTCTGATTCCCCACCTCTGATTCCCTGCCTCAGATTCCCTGCCTCAGATTCCCTGCCTCAGATTCCCTGCCTCTTATTCCCCGCCTCTGATTCCCCGCCTCTGATTCCCTGCCTCTGTTTCCCCACCTCTGATTCCCCGCCTCTGATTCCCCGCCTCAGATTCCCCGGCTCTGATTCCCTGCCTCAGATTCCCTGCCTAAGATTCCCCGCCTCAGATTCCCTGCCTCAGATTCCCCGCCTCAGATTTCCCGCCTCAGATTCCCCTCCTCAGATTCCCCACCTCAGATTCCCCGCCTCAGATTCCCCGCCTCAGATTCCCCGCCTCAGATTCCCCGCCTCAGATTCCCCGCCTCAGATTCCCCGCCTCAGATTCCCCGCCTCAGATTCCCCGCCTCAGATTCCCCGCCTCAGATTCCCCGCCTCAGATTCCCCGCCTCTGATTCCCTGCCTCTGATTCCCTGCCTCTGATTCCCTGCCTCTGATTCCCTGCCTCTGATTCCCTGCCTCTGATTCCCTGCCTCTGATTCCGCGCCTCTGATTCCACGCCTCTCTTTCCGTATCTCTGATTCCCCGCCTCTAATTCCCTGCCTCTGATACCCTGCCTCTCTTTGCCTGCCTCTATTTCGGTGCCTCTTTCTCTGCATCTAGTTTCCCACATCTCATTTGCCCCCTCTGATAACCCGCCTCTGACTCCATGCCTCTGATTCCCCACCTCTGATTCCCCGCCTCTGATTCCCTGCCTCTGATTCCCCGCCTCTGATTCCCTGCCTCAGATTCCCTGCCTCAGATTCCCCGCCTCAGATTCCCTGCCTCAGATTCCCCGCCTCAGATTCCCTGCCTCTGATTCCCCGACTCTGATTCCCCGCATCTTATTCCCCGCCTCTGATTCCCCGCCTCTGATTCCCTGCCTCTGATACCCTGCCTCTCTTTGCCTGCCTCTATTTCGGTGCCTCTTTCTCTGCATCTAGTTTCCCACATCTCATTTGCCCCCTCTGATAACCCGCCTCTGATTCCATGCCTCTGATTCCCCGCCTCTGATACCCCGCCTCTGATTCCCTGCCTCTGATTCCCCGCCTCTGATGCCCTGACTCAGAATCCCTGCCTCAGTTTCCCCGCCTCAGATTCCCTGCCTCAGATTCCCCGCCTCAGATTCCCTGCCTCTGATTCCCCGACTCTGATTCCCCGCCTCTTATTCCCCGCCTCTGATTCCCCGCCTCTGATTCCCCGCCTCTGATTCCCTGCCTCTGAATCCCCACCTCTGATTCCCTGCCTCAGATTCCCTGCCTCAGATTCCCTGCCTCAGATTCCCTGCCTCTGATTCGCCGACACTAATTCCCCGCCTCTTATTCCCCACCTCTGATTCCCCGCCTCTGATTCCCCGCCTCTGATTCCCTGCCTCTGTTTCCCCACCTCTGATTCCCCGCCTCTGATTCCCCGCCTCAGAATCCCCGGCTCTGATTCCCTGCCTCAGATTCCCTGCCTAAGATTCCCCGCCTCAGATTCCCTGCCTCAGATTCCCTGCCTAAGATTCCCCGCCTCAGATTCCCTGCCTCAGATTCCCCGCCTCAGATTCCCCGCCTCTGATTCCCTGCCTCAGATTCCCTGCCTCAGATTCCCTGCCTCAGATTCCCTGCCTCTGATTCCCCGCCTCTTATTCCCCGTCTCTGATTCCCTGCCTCTGATTCCCCGCGTCTGATTCCCTCCCTCAGATTCCCCGGCTCTGATTCCCTGCATTAGATTCCCTGCCTCAGATTCCCTGCCTCTGATTCCCCGCCTCTGATTCCCTGCCTCTGATTCCCCACCTCTGATTCCTGCCTCAGATTCCCTGCCTCAGATTCCCCGCCTCTGATTCCCTGCCTCAGATTCCCTGCCTCAGATTCCCTGCCTCAGATTCCCTGCCTCTGATTCCCCGCCTCTTATTCCCCGTCTCTGATTCCCCGCCTCTGATTCCCCGCGTCTGATTCCCTCCCTCAGATTCCCCGGCTTTGATTCCCTGCATTAGATTCCCTGCCTCAGATTCCCTGCCTCTGATTCCCCGCCTCTGATTCCCTGCCTCTGATTCCCCACCTCTGATTCCTGCCTCAGATTCCCAGCCTCAGATTCCCTGCCTCAGATTCCCTGCCTCTGATTCACTGCCTTTGATTCGCCGCCTCTTATTCCCCACCTCTGATTCCCAGCCTCTGATTCCCCGCCTCTGATTCCCTGCCTCTGTTTCCCCGCCTCTGATACCCCGCCTCTGATTCCCCGCCTCAGATTCCCTGCCTCAGATTCCCTGCCTCAGATTCCCCGCCTCTGATTCCCCGCCTCAGATTCCCCGCCTGAGATTCCCCGCCTCAGATTCCCCGCCTCAGATTCCCTGCCTCAGATTCCCCGCCTCAGATTCCCTGCCTCTGATTGCCTGCCTCTGATTCACTGCCTCTGATTCCCTGCCTCTGATTCCCCGCCTCTGATTCCCCGCCTCAGATTCCCTGCCTCAGATTCCCTGCCTCAGATTCCCTGCCTCTGATTCCCTGCCTCAGATTCCCTGCCTCAGATTCCCTGCCTCAGATTCCCTGCTTCTGATTGCCTGCCTCTGTTTCCCTGCCTCTGATTCCCTGCCTCTGATTCCCTGCCTCTGATTCCCTGCCTCTGATTCCCTGCCTCTGATTCCCTGCCTCTGATTCCGCGCCTCTGATTCCACGCCTCTCTTTCCTTGTCTCTGATTCCCCGCCTCTGAGTCCCTGCCTCTGATACCCTGCCTCTCTTTGCCTGCCTCTATTTCCGTGCCTCTTTCACTGCATCTAGTTTCCCACATCTCATTTGCCCCCTCTGATAACCCGCCTCTGATTCCATGCCTCTGATTCACTGCCTCAGATTCCCTGCATCAGATTCCCCGACTCAGATTTACCGCCTCAGATTCCCCGCCTCAGATTCCCTGCCTCAGATTCCCTGCCTCAGATTCCCTTCCTCAGATTCCCTGCCTCAGATTCCCTTCATCTGATGCCCTTCATCAATTCCCTGCCTCTGATTCCCTGCCTCTGATTCCCCACCTCTGATTCCCCGCCTCAGATTCCCTGTCTCTGATTCTCTGGCTCAGATTCCCTGCCTTAGATTCCCTGCCTCTGATTCCCCGCATCTGATTCCAGGCCTCCTATTCCCCACCTCTGATTCCCCGCCACTGATTCCATGCCTCTGATTCCCCGCCTCTGATTCCCCGCCTCTGATTCCCTGCCTCTGATTCCCCGCCTCTGATTCCCTGCCTCAGATTCCCTGCCTCAGATTCCCTGCCTCAGATTCCCTGCCTCTGATTCCCCGCCTCTTATTCCCCGTCTCTGATTCCCCGCCTCTGATTCCCCGCATCTGATTTCCTCCCTCAGATTCCCCGGCTCTGATTCCCTGCATTAGATTCCCTGCCTCAGATTCCCTACCTCTGATTCCCCGCCTCTGATTCCCTGCCTCTGATTCCCCACCTCTGATTCCTGCCTCAGATTCCCTGCCTCAGATTCCCTGCCTCAGATTCCCTGCCTCTGATTCACTGCCTTTGATTCCCCGCCTCTTATTCCCCACCTCTGATTCCCAGCCTCTGATTCCCCGCCTCTGATTACCTGCCTCTGTTTCCCCGCCTCTGATTCCCCGCCTCTGATTCCCCGCCTCAGATTCCCCGCCTCAGATTCCCTGCCTCAGATTCCCCGCCTGAGATTCCCCGCCTCAGATTCCCCGCCTCTGATTCCCTGTCTCTGATTCCCCGACTCTGATTCCCCGCCTCAGATTCCCCGCCTCAGATTCCCTGCCTCTGATTGCCTGCCTCTGATTCCCTGCCTCTGATTCCCTGCCTCTGATTCCCCGCCTCTGATTCCCCGCCTCAGATTCCCTGCCTCAGATTCCCTGCCTCAGATTCCCTGCCTCTGATTCCCTGCCTCAGATTCCCTGCCTCAGATTCCCTGCCTCAGATTCCCTGCCTCTGATTGCCTGCCTCTGTTTCCCTGCCTCTGATTCCCTGCCTCTGATTCCCTGCCTCTGATTCCCTGCCTCTGATTCCCTGCCTCTGATTCCCTGCCTCTGATTCCGCGCCTCTGATTCCACGCCTCTCTTTCCTTGTCTCTGATTCCCCGCCTCTGAGTCCCTGCCTCTGATACCCTGCCTCTCTTTGCCTGCCTCTATATCCGTGCCTCTTTCACTGCATCTAGTTTCCCACATCTCATTTGCCCCCTCTGATAACCCGCCTCTGATTCCATGCCTCTGATTCACTGCCTCAGATTCCCGGCATCAGATTCCCCGACTCAGATTTACCGCCTCAGATTCCCCGCCTCAGATTCCCTGCCTCAGATTCCCTGCCTCAGATTCCCTTCCTCAGATTCCCTGCCTCAGATTCCCTTCATCTGATGCCCTTCATCAATTCCCTGCCTCTGATTCCCTGCCTCTGATTCCCCACCTCTGATTCCCCGCCTCAGATTCCCTGGCTCTGATTCTCTGGCTCAGATTCCCTGCCTTAGATTCCCTGCCTCTGATTCCCCGCATCTGATTCCAGGCCTCTTATTCCCCACCTCTGATTCCCCGCCTCTGATTGCCTGCCACTGATTGCCTGCCTCTGATTCCCCGCCTCTGATTCCCCGCCTCTGATTCCCCACCTCTGTCTGTATGCCTCTCTTTCGCCTCCACTTTTTCCCCTCCACTCTTTCCGCGCCTCTCTTTCCCTCCCTCAATTTCAACAACTCTGTTTGATCTGTTCTGTGTACCTCATTTTCAACACACAAGTTCCAACCACTATGTTTCACCCATCTCTTTCCCCGCCTCTATTTATCCGCCTATGTTTACCTGCCTCTGTTTACCCACCTGTTTCACCGCCTCTGTTTCCCCGCCTCTGATTCCCCACCTCTGTCTCTACGCCTCTCATTCGCCTCCACTCTTTCCCCTCCACTCTTTCCGTGCCTGTCTTTCCCTCCCTCAATTTCAACAACACTCTTTGATTTGTTTTGTGTACCTCATTTTAAACACACAAGTTCCAACCACTATGTTTTGCCCGCCTCTTTCCCCACTTCTATTTATCCACCTATGTTTACCTGCCACTGTTTACCCGCCTGTTTCCCCGCCTCTGATTCCCCACCTTTCATTCCCCGCCTCTCTTTCCCTGCCTCTATTTCAGCGCCTCTTTCTCTGCCTCTCTATCCCCATATCTCTTTTCCTCCCGCTGATTCCCCGCCTCTGATTCCCTGCCTCAGATTCCCTGCCTCTGATTCCCCGCCTCTGATTCCCCGCCTCTTATTCCCCTCCTCTGATTCCCCGCCTCTGATTCCCCGCCTCTGATTTCCCGCCTCTGATTCCCTGCCTCTGTTTCCCCGCCTCCGATTCCCCGCCTCTGATTCCCCGCCTCAGATTCCCCGGCTCTGATTCCCTGCCTCAGATTCCCTGCCTCAGATTTCCCGCTTCAGATTCCCTGCCTCAGATTCCCCGCCTCAGATTCCCTGCCTCTGATTCCACGACTCTGATTCCCCGCCTCTTATTCCCCGCCTCAGATTTCCCGCCTCAGATTCCCCTCCTCAGATTCCCCACCTCAGATTCCCCGCCTCAGATTCCCCGCCTCAGATTCCCCGCCTCAGATTCCCCGCCTCAGATTCCCCGCCTCAGATTCCCCGCCTCAGATTCCCCGCCTCAGATTCCCCGCCTCAGATTCCCCGCCTCAGATTCCCCGCCTCAGATTCCCCGCCTCTGATTCCCTGCCTCTGATTCCCTGCCTCTGATTCCCTGCCTCTGATTCCCTGCCTCTGATTCCCTGCCTCTGATTCCCTGCCTCTGATTCCGCGCCTCTGATTCCACGCCTCTCTTTCCGTATCTCTGATTCCCCGCCTCTAATTCCCTGCCTCTGATACCCTGCCTCTCTTTGCCTGCCTCTATTTCGGTGCCTCTTTCTCTGCATCTAGTTTCCCACATCTCATTTGCCCCCTCTGATAACCCGCCTCTGACTCCATGCCTCTGATTCCCCACCTCTGATTCCCCGCCTCTGATTCCCTGCCTCTGATTCCCCGCCTCTGATTCCCTGCCTCAGATTCCCTGCCTCAGATTCCCCGCCTCAGATTCCCTGCCTCAGATTCCCCGCCTCAGATTCCCTGCCTCTGATTCCCCGACTCTGATTCCCCGCATCTTATTCCCCGCCTCTGATTCCCCGCCTCTGATTCCCTGCCTCTGATACCCTGCCTCTCTTTGCCTGCCTCTATTTCGGTGCCTCTTTCTCTGCATCTAGTTTCCCACATCTCATTTGCCCCCTCTGATAACCCGCCTCTGATTCCATGCCTCTGATTCCCCGCCTCTGATACCCCGCCTCTGATTCCCTGCCTCTGATTCCCCGCCTCTGATGCCCTGACTCAGAATCCCTGCCTCAGTTTCCCCGCCTCAGATTCCCTGCCTCAGATTCCCCGCCTCAGATTCCCTGCCTCTGATTCCCCGACTCTGATTCC
The DNA here is from genome assembly GCF_036971445.1 of Narcine bancroftii. Taxonomy (NCBI): domain Eukaryota; kingdom Metazoa; phylum Chordata; class Chondrichthyes; order Torpediniformes; family Narcinidae; genus Narcine; species Narcine bancroftii. Next base: position 320,928,149 of record NC_091472.1, read on the forward strand.
CCGCCTCTTATTCCCCGCCTCTGATTCCCCGCCTCTGATTCCCCGCCTCTGATTCCCTGCCTCTGAATCCCCACCTCTGATTCCCTGCCTCAGATTCCCTGCCTCAGATTCCCTGCCTCAGATTCCCTGCCTCTGATTCGCCGACACTAATTCCCCGCCTCTTATTCCCCACCTCTGATTCCCCGCCTCTGATTCCCCGCCTCTGATTCCCTGCCTCTGTTTCCCCACCTCTGATTCCCCGCCTCTGATTCCCCGCCTCAGAATCCCCGGCTCTGATTCCCTGCCTCAGATTCCCTGCCTAAGATTCCCCGCCTCAGATTCCCTGCCTCAGATTCCCTGCCTAAGATTCCCCGCCTCAGATTCCCTGCCTCAGATTCCCCGCCTCAGATTCCCCGCCTCTGATTCCCTGCCTCAGATTCCCTGCCTCAGATTCCCTGCCTCAGATTCCCTGCCTCTGATTCCCCGCCTCTTATTCCCCGTCTCTGATTCCCTGCCTCTGATTCCCCGCGTCTGATTCCCTCCCTCAGATTCCCCGGCTCTGATTCCCTGCATTAGATTCCCTGCCTCAGATTCCCTGCCTCTGATTCCCCGCCTCTGATTCCCTGCCTCTGATTCCCCACCTCTGATTCCTGCCTCAGATTCCCTGCCTCAGATTCCCCGCCTCTGATTCCCTGCCTCAGATTCCCTGCCTCAGATTCCCTGCCTCAGATTCCCTGCCTCTGATTCCCCGCCTCTTATTCCCCGTCTCTGATTCCCCGCCTCTGATTCCCCGCGTCTGATTCCCTCCCTCAGATTCCCCGGCTTTGATTCCCTGCATTAGATTCCCTGCCTCAGATTCCCTGCCTCTGATTCCCCGCCTCTGATTCCCTGCCTCTGATTCCCCACCTCTGATTCCTGCCTCAGATTCCCAGCCTCAGATTCCCTGCCTCAGATTCCCTGCCTCTGATTCACTGCCTTTGATTCGCCGCCTCTTATTCCCCACCTCTGATTCCCAGCCTCTGATTCCCCGCCTCTGATTCCCTGCCTCTGTTTCCCCGCCTCTGATACCCCGCCTCTGATTCCCCGCCTCAGATTCCCTGCCTCAGATTCCCTGCCTCAGATTCCCCGCCTCTGATTCCCCGCCTCAGATTCCCCGCCTGAGATTCCCCGCCTCAGATTCCCCGCCTCAGATTCCCTGCCTCAGATTCCCCGCCTCAGATTCCCTGCCTCTGATTGCCTGCCTCTGATTCACTGCCTCTGATTCCCTGCCTCTGATTCCCCGCCTCTGATTCCCCGCCTCAGATTCCCTGCCTCAGATTCCCTGCCTCAGATTCCCTGCCTCTGATTCCCTGCCTCAGATTCCCTGCCTCAGATTCCCTGCCTCAGATTCCCTGCTTCTGATTGCCTGCCTCTGTTTCCCTGCCTCTGATTCCCTGCCTCTGATTCCCTGCCTCTGATTCCCTGCCTCTGATTCCCTGCCTCTGATTCCCTGCCTCTGATTCCGCGCCTCTGATTCCACGCCTCTCTTTCCTTTTCTCTGATTCCCCGCCTCTGAGTCCCTGCCTCTGATACCCTGCCTCTCTTTGCCTGCCTCTATTTCCGTGCCTCTTTCACTGCATCTAGTTTCCCACATCTCATTTGCCCCCTCTGATAACCCGCCTCTGATTCCATGCCTCTGATTCACTGCCTCAGATTCCCTGCATCAGATTCCCCGACTCAGATTTACCGCCTCAGATTCCCCGCCTCAGATTCCCTGCCTCAGATTCCCTGCCTCAGATTCCCTTCCTCAGATTCCCTGCCTCAGATTCCCTTCATCTGATGCCCTTCATCAATTCCCTGCCTCTGATTCCCTGCCTCTGATTCCCCACCTCTGATTCCCCGCCTCAGATTCCCTGTCTCTGATTCTCTGGCTCAGATTCCCTGCCTTAGATTCCCTGCCTCTGATTCCCCGCATCTGATTCCAGGCCTCCTATTCCCCACCTCTGATTCCCCGCCACTGATTCCATGCCTCTGATTCCCCGCCTCTGATTCCCCGCCTCTGATTCCCTGCCTCTGATTCCCCGCCTCTGATTCCCTGCCTCAGATTCCCTGCCTCAGATTCCCTGCCTCAGATTCCCTGCCTCTGATTCCCCGCCTCTTATTCCCCGTCTCTGATTCCCCGCCTCTGATTCCCCGCGTCTGATTTCCTCCCTCAGATTCCCCGGCTCTGATTCCCTGCATTAGATTCCCTGCCTCAGATTCCCTACCTCTGATTCCCCGCCTCTGATTCCCTGCCTCTGATTCCCCACCTCTGATTCCTGCCTCAGATTCCCTGCCTCAGATTCCCTGCCTCAGATTCCCTGCCTCTGATTCACTGCCTTTGATTCCCCGCCTCTTATTCCCCACCTCTGATTCCCAGCCTCTGATTCCCCGCCTCTGATTACCTGCCTCTGTTTCCCCGCCTCTGATTCCCCGCCTCTGATTCCCCGCCTCAGATTCCCCGCCTCAGATTCCCTGCCTCAGATTCCCCGCCTGAGATTCCCCGCCTCAGATTCCCCGCCTCTGATTCCCTGTCTCTGATTCCCCGACTCTGATTCCCCGCCTCAGATTCCCCGCCTCAGATTCCCTGCCTCTGATTGCCTGCCTCTGATTCCCTGCCTCTGATTCCCTGCCTCTGATTCCCCGCCTCTGATTCCCCGCCTCAGATTCCCTGCCTCAGATTCCCTGCCTCAGATTCCCTGCCTCTGATTCCCTGCCTCAGATTCCCTGCCTCAGATTCCCTGCCTCAGATTCCCTGCCTCTGATTGCCTGCCTCTGTTTCCCTGCCTCTGATTCCCTGCCTCTGATTCCCTGCCTCTGATTCCCTGCCTCTGATTCCCTGCCTCTGATTCCCTGCCTCTGATTCCGCGCCTCTGATTCCACGCCTCTCTTTCCTTGTCTCTGATTCCCCGCCTCTGAGTCCCTGCCTCTGATACCCTGCCTCTCTTTGCCTGCCTCTATATCCGTGCCTCTTTCACTGCATCTAGTTTCCCACATCTCATTTGCCCCCTCTGATAACCCGCCTCTGATTCCATGCCTCTGATTCACTGCCTCAGATTCCCGGCATCAGATTCCCCGACTCAGATTTACCGCCTCAGATTCCCCGCCTCAGATTCCCTGCCTCAGATTCCCTGCCTCAGATTCCCTTCCTCAGATTCCCTGCCTCAGATTCCCTTCATCTGATGCCCTTCATCAATTCCCTGCCTCTGATTCCCTGCCTCTGATTCCCCACCTCTGATTCCCCGCCTCAGATTCCCTGGCTCTGATTCTCTGGCTCAGATTCCCTGCCTTAGATTCCCTGCCTCTGATTCCCCGCATCTGATTCCAGGCCTCTTATTCCCCACCTCTGATTCCCCGCCTCTGATTGCCTGCCACTGATTGCCTGCCTCTGATTCCCCGCCTCTGATTCCCCGCCTCTGATTCCCCACCTCTGTCTGTATGCCTCTCTTTCGCCTCCACTTTTTCCCCTCCACTCTTTCCGCGCCTCTCTTTCCCTCCCTCAATTTCAACAACTCTGTTTGATCTGTTCTGTGTACCTCATTTTCAACACACAAGTTCCAACCACTATGTTTCACCCATCTCTTTCCCCGCCTCTATTTATCCGCCTATGTTTACCTGCCTCTGTTTACCCACCTGTTTCACCGCCTCTGTTTCCCCGCCTCTAATTCCCCACCTCTGTCTCTACGCCTCTCTTTCGCCTCCACTCTTTCCCCTCCACTCTTTCCGTGCCTGTCTTTCCCTCCCTCAATTTCAACAACACTCTTTGATTTGTTTTGTGTACCTCATTTTAAACACACAAGTTCCAACCACTATGTTTTGCCCGCCTCTTTCCCCACTTCTATTTATCCACCTATGTTTACCTGCCACTGTTTACCCGCCTGTTTCCCCGCCTCTGATTCCCCACCTTTCATTCCCCGCCTCTCTTTCCCTGCCTCTATTTCAGCGCCTCTTTCTCTGCCTCTCTATCCCCATATCTCTTTTCCTCCCGCTGATTCCCCGCCTCTGATTCCCTGCCTCAGATTCCCTGCCTCTGATTCCCCGCCTCTGATTCCCCGCCTCTTATTCCCCTCCTCTGATTCCCCGCCTCTGATTCCCCGCCTCTGATTTCCCGCCTCTGATTCCCTGCCTCTGTTTCCCCGCCTCCGATTCCCCGCCTCTGATTCCCCGCCTCAGATTCCCCAGCTCTGATTCCCTGCCTCAGATTCCCTGCCTCAGATTTCCCGCTTCAGATTCCCTGCCTCAGATTCCCCGCCTCAGATTCCCTGCCTCTGATTCCACGACTCTGATTCCCCGCCTCTTATTCCCCGCCTCTGATTCCCCGCCTCTGATTCCCCGCCTCTGATTCCCTGCCTCTGATTCCCCACATCTGATTCCCTGCCTCAGATTCCCTGCCTCAGATTCCCTGCCTCAGATTCCCTGCCTCTGATTCCCCGCCTCTGATTCCCCGCCTCTGATTCCCTGCCTCTGCTTCCCCACCTCTGATTCCCCGCCTCTGATTCCCCGCCTCAGATTCCCCGGCTCTGATTCCCTGCCTCAGATTCCCTGCCTAAGATTCCCCGCCTCAGATTCCCTGCCTCAGATTCCCCGCCTCAGATTTCCCGCCTCAGATTCCCCTCCTCAGATTCCCCACCTCAGATTCCCCGCATCAGATTCCCCGCCTCAGATTCCCCGCCTCAGATTCCCCGCCTCAGATTCCCCGCCTCAGATTCCCCGCCTCAGATTCCCCGCCTCAGATTCCCCGCCTCAGATTCCCCGCCTCTGATTCCCTGCCTCTGATTCCCTGCCTCTGATTCCCTGCCTCTGATTCCCTGCCTCTGATTCCCTGCCTCTGATTCCCTGCCTCTGATTCCGCGCCTCTGATTCCACGCCTCTCTTTCCGTATCTCTGATTCCCCGCCTCTAATTCCCTGCCTCTGATACCCTGCCTCTCTTTGCCTGCCTCTATTTCGGTGCCTCTTTCTCTGCATCTAGTTTCCCACATCTCATTTGCCCCCTCTGATAACCCGCCTCTGACTCCATGCCTCTGATTCCCCACCTCTGATTCCCCGCCTCTGATTCCCTGCCTCTGATTCCCCGCCTCTGATTCCCTGCCTCAGATTCCCTGCCTCAGATTCCCCGCCTCAGATTCCCTGCCTCAGATTCCCCGCCTCAGATTCCCTGCCTCTGATTCCCCGACTCTGATTCCCCGCATCTTACTCCCCGCCTCTGATTCCCCGCCTCTGATTCCCTGCCTCTGATACCCTGCCTCTCTTTGCCTGCCTCTATTTCGGTGCCTCTTTCTCTGCATCTAGTTTCCCACATCTCATTTGCCCCCTCTGATAACCCGCCTCTGATTCCATGCCTCTGATTCCCCGCCTCTGATACCCCGCCTCTGATTCCCTGCCTCTGATTCCCCGCCTCTGATGCCCTGACTCAGAATCCCTGCCTCAGTTTCCCCGCCTCAGATTCCCTGCCTCAGATTCCCCGCCTCAGATTCCCTGCCTCTGATTCCCCGACTCTGATTCCCCGCCTCTTATTCCCCGCCACTGATTCCCCGCCTCTGATTCCCCGCCTCTGATTCCCTGCCTCTGATTCCCCACCTCTGATTCCCTGCCTCAGATTCCCTGCCTCAGATTCCCTGCCTCAGATTCCCTGCCTCTGATTCGCCGACACTAATTCCCCGCCTCTTATTCCCCACCTCTGATTCCCCGCCTCTGATACCCCGCCTCTGATTCCCTGCCTCTGTTTCCCCACCTCTGATTCCCCGCCTCTGATTCCCCGCCTCAGAATTCCCGGCTCTGATTCCCTGCCTCAGATTCCCTGCCTAAGATTCCCCGCCTCAGATTCCCTGCCTCAGATTCCCTGCCGAAGATTCCCCGCCTCAGATTCCCTGCCTCAGATTCCCCGCCTCAGATTCCCCGCCTCTGATTCCCTGCCTCAGATTCCCTGCCTCAGATTCCCTGCCTCAGATTCCCTGCCTCTGATTCCCCGCCTCTTATTCCCCGTCTCTGATTCCCTGCCTCTGATTCCCCGCGTCTGATTCCCTCCCTCAGATTCCCCGGCTCTGATTCCCTGCATTTGATTCCCCGCCTCTGATTCCCCGCCTCTGATTCCCTGCCTCAGATTCCCTGCCTCTGATTCCCTGCCTCTGATTCCCTGCCTCTGATTCCCTGCCTCTGATTCCCTGCCTCTGATTCCGCGCCTCTGATTCCACGCCTCTCTTTTCGTATCTCTGATTCCCCGCCTCTAATTCCCTGCCTCTGATACCCTGCCTCTCTTTGCCTGCCTCTATTTCGGTGCCTCTTTCTCTGCATCTAGTTTCCCACATCTCATTTGCCCCCTCTGATAACCCGCCTCTGACTCCATGCCTCTGATTCCCCACCTCTGATTCCCCGCCTCTGATTCCCTGCCTCTGATTCCCCGCCTCTTATTCCCCGTCTCTGATTCCCCGCCTCTGATTCCCCGCGTCTGATTTCCTCCCTCAGTTTCCCCGGCTCTGATTCCCTGCATTAGATTCCCTGCCTCAGATTCCCTGCCTCTGATTCCCCGCCTCTGATTCCCTGCCTCTGATTCCCCACCTCTGATTCCTGCCTCAGATTCCCAGCCTCAGATTCCCTGCCTCAGATTCCCTGCCTCTGATTCACTGCCTTTGATTCGCCGCCTCTTATTCCCCACCTCTGATTCCCAGCCTCTGATTCCCCGCCTCTGATTCCCTGCCTCTGTTTCCCCGCCTCTGATTCCCTGCCTCTGATTCCCCGCCTCTGATTCCCCGCCTCAGATTCCCTGCCTCAGATTCCCTGCCTCAGATTCCCTGCCTCTGATTCCCTGCCTCAGATTCCCTGCCTCAGATTCCCTGCCTCAGATTCCCTGCCTCTGATTGCCTGCCTCTGTTTCCCTGCCTCTGATTCCCTGCCTCTGATTCCCTGCCTCTGATTCCCTGCCTCTGATTCCCTGCCTCTGATTCCGCGCCTCTGATTCCACGCCTCTCTTTCCTTGTCTCTGATTCCCCGCCTCTGAGTCCCTGCCTCTGATACCCTGCCTCTCTTTGCCTGCCTCTATTTCCGTGCCTCTTTCACTGCATCTAGTTTCCCACATCTCATTTTCCCCCTCTGATAACCCGCCTCTGATTCCATGCCTCTGATTCACTGCCTCAGATTCCCTGCATCAGATTCCCCGACTCAGATTTACCGCCTCAGATTCCCCGCCTCAGATTCCCTGCCTCAGATTCCCTGCCTCAGATTCCCTTCCTCAGATTCCCTGCCTCAGATTCCCTTCATCTGATGCCCTTCATCAATTCCCTGCCTCTGATTCCCTGCCTCTGATTCCCCACCTCTGATTCCCCGCCTCAGATTCCCTGTCTCTGATTCTCTGACTCAGATTCCCTGCCTTAGATTCCCTGCCTCTGATTCCCCGCATCTGATTCCAGGCCTCCTATTCCCCACCTCTGATTCCCCGCCTCTTATTCCCCGCCTCTGATTCCCCGCCTCTGATTCCCCGCCTCTGATTCCCTGCCTCTGAATCCCCACCTCTGATTCCCTGCCTCAGATTCCCTGCCTCAGATTCCCTGCCTCAGATTCCCTGCCTCTGATTCGCCGACACTAATTCCCCGCCTCTTATTCCCCACCTCTGATTCCCCGCCTCTGATTCCCCGCCTCTGATTCCCTGCCTCTGTTTCCCCACCTCTGATTCCCCGCCTCTGATTCCCCGCCTCAGAATCCCCGGCTCTGATTCCCTGCCTCAGATTCCCTGCCTAAGATTCCCCGCCTCAGATTCCCTGCCTCAGATTCCCTGCCTAAGATTCCCCGCCTCAGATTCCCTGCCTCAGATTCCCCGCCTCAGATTCCCCGCCTCTGATTCCCTGCCTCAGATTCCCTGCCTCAGATTCCCTGCCTCAGATTCCCTGCCTCTGATTCCCCGCCTCTTATTCCCCGTCTCTGATTCCCTGCCTCTGATTCCCCGCGTCTGATTCCCTCCCTCAGATTCCCCGGCTCTGATTCCCTGCATTAGATTCCCTGCCTCAGATTCCCTGCCTCTGATTCCCCGCCTCTGATTCCCTGCCTCTGATTCCCCACCTCTGATTCCTGCCTCAGATTCCCTGCCTCAGATTCCCCGCCTCTGATTCCCTGCCTCAGATTCCCTGCCTCAGATTCCCTGCCTCAGATTCCCTGCCTCTGATTCCCCGCCTCTTATTCCCCGTCTCTGATTCCCCGCCTCTGATTCCCCGCGTCTGATTCCCTCCCTCAGATTCCCCGGCTTTGATTCCCTGCATTAGATTCCCTGCCTCAGATTCCCTGCCTCTGATTCCCCGCCTCTGATTCCCTGCCTCTGATTCCCCACCTCTGATTCCTGCCTCAGATTCCCAGCCTCAGATTCCCTGCCTCAGATTCCCTGCCTCTGATTCACTGCCTTTGATTCGCCGCCTCTTATTCCCCACCTCTGATTCCCAGCCTCTGATTCCCCGCCTCTGATTCCCTGCCTCTGTTTCCCCGCCTCTGATACCCAGCCTCTGATTCCCCGCCTCAGATTCCCTGCCTCAGATTCCCTGCCTCAGATTCCCCGCCTCTGATTCCCCGCCTCAGATTCCCCGCCTGAGATTCCCCGCCTCAGATTCCCCGCCTCAGATTCCCTGCCTCAGATTCCCCGCCTCAGATTCCCTGCCTCTGATTGCCTGCCTCTGATTCACTGCCTCTGATTCCCTGCCTCTGATTCCCCGCCTCTGATTCCCCGCCTCAGATTCCCTGCCTCAGATTCCCTGCCTCAGATTCCCTGCCTCTGATTCCCTGCCTCAGATTCCCTGCCTCAGATTCCCTGCCTCAGATTCCCTGCTTCTGATTGCCTGCCTCTGTTTCCCTGCCTCTGATTCCCTGCCTCTGATTCCCTGCCTCTGATTCCCTGCCTCTGATTCCCTGCCTCTGATTCCCTGCCTCTGATTCCGCGCCTCTGATTCCACGCCTCTCTTTCCTTGTCTCTGATTCCCCGCCTCTGAGTCCCTGCCTCTGATACCCTGCCTCTCTTTGCCTGCCTCTATTTCCGTGCCTCTTTCACTGCATCTAGTTTCCCACATCTCATTTGCCCCCTCTGATAACCCGCCTCTGATTCCATGCCTCTGATTCACTGCCTCAGATTCCCTGCATCAGATTCCCCGACTCAGATTTACCGCCTCAGATTCCCCGCCTCAGATTCCCTGCCTCAGATTCCCTGCCTCAGATTCCCTTCCTCAGATTCCCTGCCTCAGATTCCCTTCATCTGATGCCCTTCATCAATTCCCTGCCTCTGATTCCCTGCCTCTGATTCCCCACCTCTGATTCCCCGCCTCAGATTCCCTGTCTCTGATTCTCTGGCTCAGATTCCCTGCCTTAGATTCCCTGCCTCTGATTCCCCGCATCTGATTCCAGGCCTCCTATTCCCCACCTCTGATTCCCCGCCACTGATTCCATGCCTCTGATTCCCCGCCTCTGATTCCCCGCCTCTGATTCCCTGCCTCTGATTCCCCGCCTCTGATTCCCTGCCTCAGATTCCCTGCCTCAGATTCCCTGCCTCAGATTCCCTGCCTCTGATTCCCCGCCTCTTATTCCCCGTCTCTGATTCCCCGCCTCTGATTCCCCGCGTCTGATTTCCTCCCTCAGATTCCCCGGCTCTGATTCCCTGCATTAGATTCCCTGCCTCAGATTCCCTGCCTCTGATTCCCCGCCTCTGATTCCCTGCCTCTGATTCCCCGCCTCTGATTCCTGCCTCAGATTCCCTGCCTCAGATTCCCTGCCTCAGATTCCCTGCCTCTGATTCACTGCCTTTGATTCCCCGCCTCTTATTCCCCACCTCTGATTCCCAGCCTCTGATTCCCCGCCTCTGATTACCTGCCTCTGTTTCCCCGCCTCTGATTCCCCGCCTCTGATTCCCCGCCTCAGATTCCCCGCCTCAGATTCCCTGCCTCAGATTCCCCGCCTGAGATTCCCCGCCTCAGATTCCCCGCCTCTGATTCCCTGTCTCTGATTCCCCGACTCTGATTCCCCGCCTCAGATTCCCCGCCTCAGATTCCCTGCCTCTGATTGCCTGCCTCTGATTCCCTGCCTCTGATTCCCTGCCTCTGATTCCCCGCCTCTGATTCCCCGCCTCAGATTCCCTGCCTCAGATTCCCTGCCTCAGATTCCCTGCCTCTGATTCCCTGCCTCAGATTCCCTGCCTCAGATTCCCTGCCTCAGATTCCCTGCCTCTGATTGCCTGCCTCTGTTTCCCTGCCTCTGATTCCCTGCCTCTGATTCCCTGCCTCTGATTCCCTGCCTCTGATTCCCTGCCTCTGATTCCCTGCCTCTGATTCCGCGCCTCTGATTCCACGCCTCTCTTTCCTTGTCTCTGATTCCCCGCCTCTGAGTCCCTGCCTCTGATACCCTGCCTCTCTTTGCCTGCCTCTATATCCGTGCCTCTTTCACTGCATCTAGTTTCCCACATCTCATTTGCCCCCTCTGATAACCCGCCTCTGATTCCATGCCTCTGATTCACTGCCTCAGATTCCCGGCATCAGATTCCCCGACTCAGATTTACCGCCTCAGATTCCCCGCCTCAGATTCCCTGCCTCAGATTCCCTGCCTCAGATTCCCTTCCTCAGATTCCCTGCCTCAGATTCCCTTCATCTGATGCCCTTCATCAATTCCCTGCCTCTGATTCCCTGCCTCTGATTCCCCACCTCTGATTCCCCGCCTCAGATTCCCTGGCTCTGATTCTCTGGCTCAGATTCCCTGCCTTAGATTCCCTGCCTCTGATTCCCCGCATCTGATTCCAGGCCTCTTATTCCCCACCTCTGATTCCCCGCCTCTGATTGCCTGCCACTGATTGCCTGCCTCTGATTCCCCGCCTCTGATTCCCCGCCTCTGATTCCCCACCTCTGTCTGTATGCCTCTCTTTCGCCTCCACTTTTTCCCCTCCACTCTTTCCGCGCCTCTCTTTCCCTCCCTCAATTTCAACAACTCTGTTTGATCTGTTCTGTGTACCTCATTTTCAACACACAAGTTCCAACCACTATGTTTCACCCATCTCTTTCCCCGCCTCTATTTATCCGCCTATGTTTACCTGCCTCTGTTTACCCACCTGTTTCACCGCCTCTGTTTCCCCGCCTCTGATTCCCCACCTCTGTCTCTACGCCTCTCTTTCGCCTCCACTCTTTCCCCTCCACTCTTTCCGTGCCTGTCTTTCCCTCCCTCAATTTCAACAACACTCTTTGATTTGTTTTGTGTACCTCATTTTAAACACACAAGTTCCAACCACTATGTTTTGCCCGCCTCTTTCCCCACTTCTATTTATCCACCTATGTTTACCTGCCACTGTTTACCCGCCTGTTTCCCCGCCTCTGATTCCCCACCTTTCATTCCCCGCCTCTCTTTCCCTGCCTCTATTTCAGCGCCTCTTTCTCTGCCTCTCTATCCCCATATCTCTTTTCCTCCCGCTGATTCCCCGCCTCTGATTCCCTGCCTCAGATTCCCTGCCTCTGATTCCCCGCCTCTGATTCCCCGCCTCTTATTCCCCTCCTCTGATTCCCCGCCTCTGATTCCCCGCCTCTGATTTCCCGCCTCTGATTCCCTGCCTCTGTTTCCCCGCCTCCGATTCCCCGCCTCTGATTCCCCGCCTCAGATTCCCCGGCTCTGATTCCCTGCCTCAGATTCCCTGCCTCAGATTTCCCGCTTCAGATTCCCTGCCTCAGATTCCCCGCCTCAGATTCCCTGCCTCTGATTCCACGACTCTGATTCCCCGCCTCTTATTCCCCGCCTCTGATTCCCCGCCTCTGATTCCCCGCCTCTGATTCCCTGCCTCTGATTCCCCACATCTGATTCCCTGCCTCAGATTCCCTGCCTCAGATTCCCTGCCTCAGATTCCCTGCCTCTGATTCCCCGCCTCTGATTCCCCGCCTCTGATTCCCTGCCTCTGCTTCCCCACCTCTGATTCCCCGCCTCTGATTCCCCGCCTCAGATTCCCCGGCTCTGATTCCCTGCCTCAGATTCCCTGCCTAAGATTCCCCGCCTCAGATTCCCTGCCTCAGATTCCCCGCCTCAGATTTCCCGCCTCAGATTCCCCTCCTCAGATTCCCCACCTCAGATTCCCCGCATCAGATTCCCCGCCTCAGATTCCCCGCCTCAGATTCCCCGCCTCAGATTCCCCGCCTCAGATTCCCCGCCTCAGATTCCCCGCCTCAGATTCCCCGCCTCAGATTCCCCGCCTCTGATTCCCTGCCTCTGATTCCCTGCCTCTGATTCCCTGCCTCTGATTCCCTGCCTCTGATTCCCTGCCTCTGATTCCCTGCCTCTGATTCCGCGCCTCTGATTCCACGCCTCTCTTTCCGTATCTCTGATTCCCCGCCTCTAATTCCCTGCCTCTGATACCCTGCCTCTCTTTGCCTGCCTCTATTTCGGTGCCTCTTTCTCTGCATCTAGTTTCCCACATCTCATTTGCCCCCTCTGATAACCCGCCTCTGACTCCATGCCTCTGATTCCCCACCTCTGATTCCCCGCCTCTGATTCCCTGCCTCTGATTCCCCGCCTCTGATTCCCTGCCTCAGATTCCCTGCCTCAGATTCCCCGCCTCAGATTCCCTGCCTCAGATTCCCCGCCTCAGATTCCCTGCCTCTGATTCCCCGACTCTGATTCCCCGCATCTTACTCCCCGCCTCTGATTCCCCGCCTCTGATTCCCTGCCTCTGATACCCTGCCTCTCTTTGCCTGCCTCTATTTCGGTGCCTCTTTCTCTGCATCTAGTTTCCCACATCTCATTTGCCCCCTCTGATAACCCGCCTCTGATTCCATGCCTCTGATTCCCCGCCTCTGATACCCCGCCTCTGATTCCCTGCCTCTGATTCCCCGCCTCTGATGCCCTGACTCAGAATCCCTGCCTCAGTTTCCCCGCCTCAGATTCCCTGCCTCAGATTCCCCGCCTCAGATTCCCTGCCTCTGATTCCCCGACTCTGATTCCCCGCCTCTTATTCCCCGCCACTGATTCCCCGCCTCTGATTCCCCGCCTCTGATTCCCTGCCTCTGATTCCCCACCTCTGATTCCCTGCCTCAGATTCCCTGCCTCAGATTCCCTGCCTCAGATTCCCTGCCTCTGATTCGCCGACACTAATTCCCCGCCTCTTATTCCCCACCTCTGATTCCCCGCCTCTGATACCCCGCCTCTGATTCCCTGCCTCTGTTTCCCCACCTCTGATTCCCCGCCTCTGATTCCCCGCCTCAGAATTCCCGGCTCTGATTCCCTGCCTCAGATTCCCTGCCTAAGATTCCCCGCCTCAGATTCCCTGCCTCAGATTCCCTGCCGAAGATTCCCCGCCTCAGATTCCCTGCCTCAGATTCCCCGCCTCAGATTCCCCGCCTCTGATTCCCTGCCTCAGATTCCCTGCCTCAGATTCCCTGCCTCAGATTCCCTGCCTCTGATTCCCCGCCTCTTATTCCCCGTCTCTGATTCCCTGCCTCTGATTCCCCGCGTCTGATTCCCTCCCTCAGATTCCCCGGCTCTGATTCCCTGCATTTGATTCCCCGCCTCTGATTCCCCGCCTCTGATTCCCTGCCTCAGATTCCCTGCCTCTGATTCCCTGCCTCTGATTCCCTGCCTCTGATTCCCTGCCTCTGATTCCCTGCCTCTGATTCCGCGCCTCTGATTCCACGCCTCTCTTTTCGTATCTCTGATTCCCCGCCTCTAATTCCCTGCCTCTGATACCCTGCCTCTCTTTGCCTGCCTCTATTTCGGTGCCTCTTTCTCTGCATCTAGTTTCCCACATCTCATTTGCCCCCTCTGATAACCCGCCTCTGACTCCATGCCTCTGATTCCCCACCTCTGATTCCCCGCCTCTGATTCCCTGCCTCTGATTCCCCGCCTCTTATTCCCCGTCTCTGATTCCCCGCCTCTGATTCCCCGCGTCTGATTCCCTCCCTCAGTTTCCCCGGCTCTGATTCCCTGCATTAGATTCCCTGCCTCAGATTCCCTGCCTCTGATTCCCCGCCTCTGATTCCCTGCCTCTGATTCCCCACCTCTGATTCCTGCCTCAGATTCCCAGCCTCAGATTCCCTGCCTCAGATTCCCTGCCTCTGATTCACTGCCTTTGATTCGCCGCCTCTTATTCCCCACCTCTGATTCCCAGCCTCTGATTCCCCGCCTCTGATTCCCTGCCTCTGTTTCCCCGCCTCTGATTCCCTGCCTCTGATTCCCCGCCTCTGATTCCCCGCCTCAGATTCCCTGCCTCAGATTCCCTGCCTCAGATTCCCTGCCTCTGATTCCCTGCCTCAGATTCCCTGCCTCAGATTCCCTGCCTCAGATTCCCTGCCTCTGATTGCCTGCCTCTGTTTCCCTGCCTCTGATTCCCTGCCTCTGATTCCCTGCCTCTGATTCCCTGCCTCTGATTCCCTGCCTCTGATTCCCTGCCTCTGATTCCGCGCCTCTGATTCCACGCCTCTCTTTCCTTGTCTCTGATTCCCCGCCTCTGAGTCCCTGCCTCTGATACCCTGCCTCTCTTTGCCTGCCTCTATTTCCGTGCCTCTTTCACTGCATCTAGTTTCCCACATCTCATTTTCCCCCTCTGATAACCCGCCTCTGATTCCATGCCTCTGATTCACTGCCTCAGATTCCCTGCATCAGATTCCCCGACTCAGATTTACCGCCTCAGATTCCCCGCCTCAGATTCCCTGCCTCAGATTCCCTGCCTCAGATTCCCTTCCTCAGATTCCCTGCCTCAGATTCCCTTCATCTGATGCCCTTCATCAATTCCCTGCCTCTGATTCCCTGCCTCTGATTCCCCACCTCTGATTCCCCGCCTCAGATTCCCTGTCTCTGATTCTCTGACTCAGATTCCCTGCCTTAGATTCCCTGCCTCTGATTCCCCGCATCTGATTCCAGGCCTCCTATTCCCCACCTCTGATTCCCCGCCTCTGATTGCCTGCCACTGATTGCCCGCCTCTGATTCCCCGCCTCTGATTCCCCGCCTCTGATTCCCCACCTCTGTCTGTATGCCTCTCTTTCGCCTCCGCTTTTTCCCCTCCACTCTTTCCGCGCCTCTCTTTCCCTCCCTCAATTTCAACAACTCTGTTTGATCTGTTCTGTGTACCTCATTTTCAACACACAAGTTCCAACCACTATGTTTCACCCATCTATTTCCCCGCCTCTATTTATCCGCCTATGTTTACCCGCCTCTGCTTACCCACCTGTTTCACCGCCTCTGTTTCCCCGCCTCTGATTCCCCACCTCGGTCTCTACGCCTCTCTTTCGCCTCCACTCTTTCCACTCCACTCTTTCAGTGCCTGTCTTTCCCTCCCTCAATTTCAACAACACTCTTTGGTATGTTTTGTGTACCTCATTTTAAACACACAAGTTCCAACCACTATGTTTTGCCCGCCTCTTTCCCCACTTCTATTTATCCACCTATGTTTACCTGCCACTGTTTACCCGCCTGTTTCCCCGCCTCTGATTCCCCACCTTTCATTCCCCGCCTCTCTTTCCCTGCCTCTATTTCCGTGCCTCTTTCTCTGCCTCTCTTTCCCCACATCTCTTTACCTCCCGCTGATTCCCCGCCTCTGATTCCCCGCCTCTGATTCCCCGCCTCTGATTCCCTGCCTCAGATTCCCTGCCTCTGATTCCCTGCCTCTGATTCCCTGCCTCTGATTCCCTGCCTCTGATTCCCTGCCTCTGATTCCGCGCCTCTGATTCCACGCCTCTCTTTCCGTATCTCTGATTCCCCGCCTCTAATTCCCTGCCTCTGATACCCTGCCTCTCTTTGCCTGCCTCTATTTCGGTGCCTCTTTCTCTGCATCTAGTTTCCCACATCTCATTTGCCCCCTCTGATAACCCGCCTCTGACTCCATGCCTCTGATTCCCCACCTCTGATTCCCCGCCTCTGATTCCCTGCCTCTGATTCCCCGCCTCTGATTCCCTGCCTCAGATTCCCTGCCTCAGATTCCCCGCCTCAGATTCCCTGCCTCAGATTCCCCGCCTCAGATTCCCTGCCTCTGATTCCCCGACTCTGATTCCCCGCATCTTACTCCCCGCCTCTGATTCCCCGCCTCTGATTCCCTGCCTCTGATATCCTGCCTCTCTTTGCCTGCCTCTATTTCGGTGCCTCTTTCTCTGCATCTAGTTTCCCACATCTCATTTGCCCCCTCTGATAACCCGCCTCTGATTCCATGCCTCTGATTCCCCGCCTCTGATACCCCGCCTCTGATTCCCTGCCTCTGATTCCCTGCCTCTGATGCCCTGACTCAGAATCCCTGCCTCAGTTTCCCCGCCTCAGATTCCCTGCCTCAGATTCCCCGCCTAAGATTCCCTGCCTCTGATTCCCCGACTCTGATTCCCCGCCTCTTATTCCCCGCCACTGATTCCCCGCCTCTGATTCCCCGCCTCTGATTCCCTGCCTCTGATTCCCCACCTCTGATTCCCTGCCTCAGATTCCCTGCCTCAGATTCCCTGCCTCAGATTCCCTGCCTCTGATTCGCCGACACTAATTCCCCGCCTCTTATTCCCCACCTCTGATTCCCCGCCTCTGATACCCCGCCTCTGATTCCCTGCCTCTGTTTCCCCACCTCTGATTCCCCGCCTCTGATTCCCCGCCTCAGAATCCCCGGCTCTGATTCCCTGCCTCAGATTCCCTGCCTAAGATTCCCCGCCTCAGATTCCCTGCCTCAGATTCCCTGCCGAAGATTCCCCGCCTCAGATTCCCTGCCTCAGATTCCCCGCCTCAGATTCCCCGCCTCTGATTCCCTGCCTCAGATTCCCTGCCTCAGATTCCCTGCCTCAGATTCCCTGCCTCTGATTCCCCGCCTCTTATTCCCCGTCTCTGATTCCCTGCCTCTGATTCCCCGCGTCTGATTCCCTCCCTCAGTTTCCCCGGCTCTGATTCCCTGCATTAGATTCCCTGCCTCAGATTCCCTGCCTCTGATTCCCCGCCTCTGATTCCCTGCCTCTGATTCCCCACCTCTGATTCCTGCCTCAGATTCCCAGCCTCAGATTCCCTGCCTCAGATTCCCTGCCTCTGATTCACTGCCTTTGATTCGCCGCCTCTTATTCCCCACCTCTGATTCCCAGCCTCTGATTCCCCGCCTCTGATTCCCTGCCTCTGTTTCCCCGCCTCTGATTCCCTGCCTCTGATTCCCCGCCTCTGATTCCCCGCCTCAGATTCCCTGCCTCAGATTCCCTGCCTCAGATTCCCTGCCTCTGATTCCCTGCCTCAGATTCCCTGCCTCAGATTCCCTGCCTCAGATTCCCTGCCTCTGATTGCCTGCCTCTGTTTCCCTGCCTCTGATTCCCTGCCTCTGATTCCCTGCCTCTGATTCCCTGCCTCTGATTCCCTGCCTCTGATTCCCTGCCTCTGATTCCGCGCCTCTGATTCCACGCCTCTCTTTCCTTGTCTCTGATTCCCCGCCTCTGAGTCCCTGCCTCTGATACCCTGCCTCTCTTTGCCTGCCTCTATTTCCGTGCCTCTTTCACTGCATCTAGTTTCCCACATCTCATTTTCCCCCTCTGATAACCCGCCTCTGATTCCATGCCTCTGATTCACTGCCTCAGATTCCCTGCATCAGATTCCCCGACTCAGATTTACCGCCTCAGATTCCCCGCCTCAGATTCCCTGCCTCAGATTCCCTGCCTCAGATTCCCTTCCTCAGATTCCCTGCCTCAGATTCCCTTCATCTGATGCCCTTCATCAATTCCCTGCCTCTGATTCCCTGCCTCTGATTCCCCACCTCTGATTCCCCGCCTCAGATTCCCTGTCTCTGATTCTCTGACTCAGATTCCCTGCCTTAGATTCCCTGCCTCTGATTCCCCGCATCTGATTCCAGGCCTCCTATTCCCCACCTCTGATTCCCCGCCTCTGATTGCCTGCCACTGATTGCCCGCCTCTGATTCCCCGCCTCTGATTCCCCGCCTCTGATTCCCCACCTCTGTCTGTATGCCTCTCTTTCGCCTCCGCTTTTTCCCCTCCACTCTTTCCGCGCCTCTCTTTCCCTCCCTCAATTTCAACAACTCTGTTTGATCTGTTCTGTGTACCTCATTTTCAACACACAAGTTCCAACCACTATGTTTCACCCATCTATTTCCCCGCCTCTATTTATCCGCCTATGTTTACCCGCCTCTCCTTACCCACCTGTTTCACCGCCTCTGTTTCCCCGCCTCTGATTCCCCACCTCGGTCTCTACGCCTCTCTTTCGCCTCCACTCTTTCCACTCCACTCTTTCAGTGCCTGTCTTTCCCTCCCTCAATTTCAACAACACTCTTTGGTATGTTTTGTGTACCTCATTTTAAACACACAAGTTCCAACCACTATGTTTTGCCCGCCTCTTTCCCCACTTCTATTTATCCACCTATGTTTACCTGCCACTGTTTACCCGCCTGTTTCCCCGCCTCTGATTCCCCACCTTTCATTCCCCGCCTCTCTTTCCCTGCCTCTATTTCCGTGCCTCTTTCTCTGCCTCTCTTTCCCCACATCTCTTTACCTCCCGCTGATTCCCCGCCTCTGATTCCCCGCCTCTGATTCCCCGCCTCTGATTCCCTGCCTCAGATTCCCTGCCTCTGATTCCCTGCCTCTGATTCCCTGCCTCTGATTCCCTGCCTCTGATTCCCTGCCTCTGATTCCGCGCCTCTGATTCCACGCCTCTCTTTCCGTATCTCTGATTCCCCGCCTCTAATTCCCTGCCTCTGATACCCTGCCTCTCTTTGCCTGCCTCTATTTCGGTGCCTCTTTCTCTGCATCTAGTTTCCCACATCTCATTTGCCCCCTCTGATAACCCGCCTCTGACTCCATGCCTCTGATTCCCCACCTCTGATTCCCCGCCTCTGATTCCCTGCCTCTGATTCCCCGCCTCTGATTCCCTGCCTCAGATTCCCTGCCTCAGATTCCCCGCCTCAGATTCCCTGCCTCAGATTCCCCGCCTCAGATTCCCTGCCTCTGATTCCCCGACTCTGATTCCCCGCATCTTACTCCCCGCCTCTGATTCCCCGCCTCTGATTCCCTGCCTCTGATATCCTGCCTCTCTTTGCCTGCCTCTATTTCGGTGCCTCTTTCTCTGCATCTAGTTTCCCACATCTCATTTGCCCCCTCTGATAACCCGCCTCTGATTCCATGCCTCTGATTCCCCGCCTCTGATACCCCGCCTCTGATTCCCTGCCTCTGATTCCCTGCCTCTGATGCCCTGACTCAGAATCCCTGCCTCAGTTTCCCCGCCTCAGATTCCCTGCCTCAGATTCCCCGCCTCAGATTCCCTGCCTCTGATTCCCCGACTCTGATTCCCCGCCTCTTATTCCCCGCCACTGATTCCCCGCCTCTGATTCCCCGCCTCTGATTCCCTGCCTCTGATTCCCCACCTCTGATTCCCTGCCTCAGATTCCCTGCCTCAGATTCCCTGCCTCAGATTCCCTGCCTCTGATTCGCCGACACTAATTCCCCGCCTCTTATTCCCCACCTCTGATTCCCCGCCTCTGATACCCCGCCTCTGATTCCCTGCCTCTGTTTCCCCACCTCTGATTCCCCGCCTCTGATTCCCCGCCTCAGAATCCCCGGCTCTGATTCCCTGCCTCAGATTCCCTGCCTAAGATTCCCCGCCTCAGATTCCCTGCCTCAGATTCCCTGCCGAAGATTCCCCGCCTCAGATTCCCTGCCTCAGATTCCCCGCCTCAGATTCCCCGCCTCTGATTCCCTGCCTCAGATTCCCTGCCTCAGATTCCCTGCCTCAGATTCCCTGCCTCTGATTCCCCGCCTCTTATTCCCCGTCTCTGATTCCCTGCCTCTGATTCCCCGCGTCTGATTCCCTCCCTCAGATTCCCCGGCTCTGATTCCCTGCATTAGATTCCCTGCCTCAGATTCCCTGCCTCTGATTCCCCGCCTCTGATTCCCTGCCTCTGATTCCCCACCTCTGATTCCTGCCTCAGATTCCCTGCCTCAGATTCCCCGCCTCTGATTCCCTGCCTCAGATTCCCTGCCTCAGATTCCCTGCCTCAGATTCCCTGCCTCTGATTCCCCGCCTCTTATTCCCCGTCTCTGATTCCCCGCCTCTGATTCCCCGCGTCTGATTTCCTCCCTCAGATTCCCCGGCTCTGATTCCCTGCATTAGATTCCCTGCCTCAGATTCCCTGCCTCTGATTCCCCGCCTCTGATTCCCTGCCTCTGATTCCACACCTCTGATTCCTGCCTCAGATTCCCAGCCTCAGATTCCCTGCCTCAGATTCCCTGCCTCTGATTCACTGCCTTTGATTCGCCGCCTCTTATTCCCCACCTCTGATTCCCAGCCTCTGATTCCCCGCCTCTGATTCCCTGCCTCTGTTTCCCCGCCTCTGATACCCCGCCTCTGATTCCCCACCTCAGATTCCCCGCCTCAGATTCCCTGCCTCAGATTCCCCGCCTCAGATTCCCCGCCTCAGATTCCCCGCCTGAGATTCCCCGCCTCAGATTCCCCGCCTCAGATTCCCCGCCTCAGATTCCCCGCCTCAGATTCCCTGCCTCTGATTGCGTGCCTCTGATTCACTGCCTCTGATTCCCTGCCTCTGATTCCCCGCCTCTGATTCCCCGCCTCAGATTCCCTGCCTCAGATTCCCTGCCTCAGATTCCCTGCCTCTGATTCCCTGCCTCAGATTCCCTGCCTCAGATTCCCTGCCTCAGATTCCCTGCCTCTGATTGCCTGCCTCTGTTTCCCTGCCTCTGATTCCCTGCCTCTGATTCCCTGCCTCTGATTCCCTGCCTCTGATTCCCTGCCTCTGATTCCCTGCCTCTGATTCCGCGCCTCTGATTCCACGCCTCTCTTTCCTTGTCTCTGATTCCCCGCCTCTGAGTCCCTGCCTCTGATACCCTGCCTCTCTTTGCCTGCCTCTATTTCCGTGCCTCTTTCACTGCATCTAGTTTCCCACATCTCATTTTCCCCCTCTGATAACCCGCCTCTGATTCCATGCCTCTGATTCACTGCCTCAGATTCCCTGCATCAGATTCCCCGACTCAGATTTACCGCCTCAGATTCCCCGCCTCAGATTCCCTGCCTCAGATTCCCTGCCTCAGATTCCCTTCCTCAGATTCCCTGCCTCAGATTCCCTTCATCTGATGCCCTTCATCAATTCCCTGCCTCTGATTCCCTGCCTCTGATTCCCCACCTCTGATTCCCCGCCTCAGATTCCCTGTCTCTGATTCTCTGGCTCAGATTCCCTGCCTTAGATTCCCTGCCTCTGATTCCCCGCATCTGATTCCAGGCCTCCTATTCCCCACCTCTGATTCCCCGCCTCTGATTGCCTGCCACTGATTGCCCGCCTCTGATTCCCCGCCTCTGATTCCCCGCCTCTGATTCCCCACCTCTGTCTGTATGCCTCTCTTTCGCCTCCGCTTTTTCCCCTCCACTCTTTCCGCGCCTCTCTTTCCCTCCCTCAATTTCAACAACTCTGTTTGATCTGTTCTGTGTACCTCATTTTCAACACACAAGTTCCAACCACTATGTTTCACCCATCTATTTCCCCGCCTCTATTTATCCGCCTATGTTTACCCGCCTCTGCTTACCCACCTGTTTCACCGCCTCTGTTTCCCCGCCTCTGATTCCCCACCTCGGTCTCTACGCCTCTCTTTCGCCTCCACTCTTTCCACTCCACTCTTTCAGTGCCTGTCTTTCCCTCCCTCAATTTCAACAACACTCTTTGGTATGTTTTGTGTACCTCATTTTAAACACACAAGTTCCAACCACTATGTTTTGCCCGCCTCTTTCCCCACTTCTATTTATCCACCTATGTTTACCTGCCACTGTTTACCCGCCTGTTTCCCCGCCTCTGACTCCCCACCTTTCATTCCCCGCCTCTCTTTCCCTGCCTCTATTTCCGTGCCTCTTTCTCTGCCTCTCTTTCCCCACATCTCTTTACCTCCCGCTGATTCCCCGCCTCTGATTCCCCGCCTCTGATTCCCCGCCTCTGATTCCCTGCCTCAGATTCCCTGCCTCAGATTCCCTGCCTCAGTTTCCCTGCCTCTGATTCCCCGCCTCTGATTCCCCGCCTCTTATTCCCCGCCTCTGATTCCACTCCTCTGATTCCCCGCCTCTGATTCCTTGCCTCTGTTTCCCCGCCTCTGATTCCCCGCATCTGATTCCCTGCTTCAGATTCCCCGTCTCTGATTCCCTGCCTCAGATTCCCTGCCTCAGATTCCCCGCCTCAGATTCGCTGCCTCAGATTCCCCGCCTCAGATTCGCTGCCTCTGATTCCCCGACTCTGATTCCCCGCCTCCTATTCCCCACCTCTGATTCCCCGCTTCTGATTCCCCGCCTCTGATTCCCTGCCTCTGTTTCCCCACCTCTGATTCCCCGCCTCTGATTCCCCGCCTCAGATTCCCCGGCTCTGATTCCCTACCTCAGATTCCCTGCCTCAGATACCCCGCCTCAGTTTCCCTGCATCAGATTCCCCACCTCAGATTTCCCGCCTCAGATTCCCCGCCTCAGATTCCCCACTGCAGATTCCCCGCCTCAGATGCCCTGCCTCAGATTCCCTGCCTCAGATTCCCCGCCTCAGATTCCCCGCCTCAGATTCCCTGCCTCAGATTCCCCGCCTCAGATTCCCCGCCTCAGATTCCCCGCCTCAGATTCTTCACCTCTGATTCCCTGCCTCTGATTCCCTGCCTCTGATTCCCTGCCTCTGATTCCCTGCCTCTGATTCCCTGCCTCTGATTCCCTGCCTCTGATTCCGCGCCTCTGATTCCACGCCTCTCTTTCTGTATCTCTGATTCCCCGCCTCTAATTCCCTGCCTCTGATACCCTGCCTCTATTTGCCTGCCTCTATTTCCGTGCCTCTTTCTCTGCATCTATTTTCCCACATGTCATTTGCCCCCTCTGATAACCCGCCACTGATTCCATGCCTCTGATTCCCCGCCTCTGATTCCCCGCCTCTGATTCCCTGCCTCTGATTCCCCGCCTCTGATTCCCTGCCTCAGATTCCCTGCCTCAGATTCCCTGCCTCAGATTCCCTGCCTCTGATTCCCCGCCTCTTATTCCCCGTCTCTGATTCCCCGCCTCTGATTCCCCGCGTCTGATTTCCTCCCTCAGATTCCCCGGCTCTGATTCCCTGCATTAGATTCCCTGCCTCAGATTCCCTGCCTCTGATTCCCCGCCTCTGATTCCCTGCCTCTGATTCCCCGCCTCTGATTCCTGCCTCAGATTCCCTGCCTCAGATTCCCTGCCTCAGATTCCCTGCCTCTGATTCACTGCCTTTGATTCCCCGCCTCTTATTCCCCACCTCTGATTCCCAGCCTCTGATTCCCCGCCTCTGATTACCTGCCTCTGTTTCCCCGCCTCTGATTCCCCGCCTCTGATTCCCCGCCTCAGATTCCCCGCCTCAGATTCCCTGCCTCAGATTCCCCGCCTGAGATTCCCCGCCTCAGATTCCCCGCCTGAGATTCCCCGCCTCAGATTCCCCGCCTCAGATTCCCCGCCTCAGATTCCCCGCCTCAGATTCCCTGCCTCTGATTGCCTGCCTCTGATTCCCTGCCTCTGATTCCCTGCCTCTGATTCCCCGCCTCTGATTCCCCGCCTCAGATTCCCTGCCTCAGATTCCCTGCCTCAGATTCCCTGCCTCTGATTCCCTGCCTCAGATTCCCTGCCTCAGATTCCCTGCCTCAGATTCCCTGCCTCTGATTGCCTGCCTCTGTTTCCCTGCCTCTGATTCCCTGCCTCTGATTCCCTGCCTCTGATTCCCTGCCTCTGATTCCCTGCCTCTGATTCCGCGCCTCTGATTCCACGCCTCTCTTTCCTTGTCTCTGATTCCCCGCCTCTGAGTCCCTGCCTCTGATACCCTGCCTCTCTTTGCCTGCCTCTATATCCGTGCCTCTTTCACTGCATCTAGTTTCCCACATCTCATTTGCCCCCTCTGATAACCCGCCTCTGATTCCATGCCACTGATTCACTGCCTCAGATTCCCGGCATCAGATTCCCCGACTCAGATTTACTGCCTCAGATTCCCCGCCTCAGATTCCCTGCCTCAGATTCCCTGCCTCAGATTCCCTTCCTCAGATTCCCTGCCTCAGATTCCCTTCATCTGATGCCCTTCATCAATTCCCTGCCTCTGATTCCCTGCCTCTGATTCCCCACCTCTGATTCCCCGCCTCAGATTCCCTGGCTCTGATTCTCTGGCTCAGATTCCCTGCCTTAGATTCCCTGCCTCTGATTCCCCGCATCTGATTCCAGGCCTCTTATTCCCCACCTCTGATTCCCCGCCTCTGATTGCCTGCCACTGATTGCCCGCCTCTGATTCCCCGCCTCTGATTCCCCGCCTCTGATTCCCCACCTCTGTCTGTATGCCTCTCTTTCGCCTCCACTTTTTCCCCTCCACTCTTTCCGCGCCTCTCTTTCCCTCCCTCAATTTCAACAACTCTGTTTGATCTGTTCTGTGTACCTCATTTTCAACACACAAGTTCCAACCACTATGTTTCACCCATCTCTTTCCCCGCCTCTATTTATCCGCCTATGTTTACCCGCCTCTGTTTACCCACCTGTTTCACCGCCTCTGTTTCCCCGCCTCTGATTCCCCACCTCTGTCTCTACGCCTCTCTTTCGCCTCCACTCTTTCCCCTCCACTCTTTCCGTGCCTGTCTTTCCCTCCCTCAATTTCAACAACACTCTTTGATCTGTTTTGTGTACCTCATTTTAAACACACAAGTTCCAACCACTATGTTTTGCCCGCCTCTTTCCCCACTTCTATTTATCCACCTATGTTTACCTGCCACTGTTTACCCGCCTGTTTCCCCGCCTCTGATTCCCCACCTTTCATTCCCCGCCTCTCTTTCCCTGCCTCTATTTCAGCGCCTCTTTCTCTGCCTCTCTATCCCCATATCTCTTTTCCTCCCGCTGATTCCCCGCCTCTGATTCCCTGCCTCTGATTCCCTGCCTCTGATTCCCTGCCTCTGATTCCCTGCCTCTGATTCCCTGCCTCTGATTCCCTGCCTCTGATTCCGCGCCTCTGATTCCACGCCTCTCTTTCTGTATCTCTGATTCCCCGCCTCTAATTCCCTGCCTCTGATACCCTGCCTCTATTTGCCTGCCTCTATTTCCGTGCCTCTTTCTCTGCATCTATTTTCCCACATGTCATTTGCCCCCTCTGATAACCCGCCACTGATTCCATGCCTCTGATTCCCCGCCTCTGATTCCCCGCCTCTGATTCCCTGCCTCTGATTCCCCGCCTCTGATTCCCTGCCTCAGATTCCCTGCCTCAGATTCCCTGCCTCAGATTCCCTGCCTCTGATTCCCCGCCTCTTATTCCCCGTCTCTGATTCCCCGCCTCTGATTCCCCGCGTCTGATTTCCTCCCTCAGATTCCCCGGCTCTGATTCCCTGCATTAGATTCCCTGCCTCAGATTCCCTGCCTCTGATTCCCCGCCTCTGATTCCCTGCCTCTGATTCCCCGCCTCTGATTCCTGCCTCAGATTCCCTGCCTCAGATTCCCTGCCTCAGATTCCCTGCCTCTGATTCACTGCCTTTGATTCCCCGCCTCTTATTCCCCACCTCTGATTCCCAGCCTCTGATTCCCCGCCTCTGATTACCTGCCTCTGTTTCCCCGCCTCTGATTCCCCGCCTCTGATTCCCCGCCTCAGATTCCCCGCCTCAGATTCCCTGCCTCAGATTCCCCGCCTGAGATTCCCCGCCTCAGATTCCCCGCCTGAGATTCCCCGCCTCAGATTCCCCGCCTCAGATTCCCCGCCTCAGATTCCCCGCCTCAGATTCCCTGCCTCTGATTGCCTGCCTCTGATTCCCTGCCTCTGATTCCCTGCCTCTGATTCCCCGCCTCTGATTCCCCGCCTCAGATTCCCTGCCTCAGATTCCCTGCCTCAGATTCCCTGCCTCTGATTCCCTGCCTCAGATTCCCTGCCTCAGATTCCCTGCCTCAGATTCCCTGCCTCTGATTGCCTGCCTCTGTTTCCCTGCCTCTGATTCCCTGCCTCTGATTCCCTGCCTCTGATTCCCTGCCTCTGATTCCCTGCCTCTGATTCCGCGCCTCTGATTCCACGCCTCTCTTTCCTTGTCTCTGATTCCCCGCCTCTGAGTCCCTGCCTCTGATACCCTGCCTCTCTTTGCCTGCCTCTATATCCGTGCCTCTTTCACTGCATCTAGTTTCCCACATCTCATTTGCCCCCTCTGATAACCCGCCTCTGATTCCATGCCACTGATTCACTGCCTCAGATTCCCGGCATCAGATTCCCCGACTCAGATTTACTGCCTCAGATTCCCCGCCTCAGATTCCCTGCCTCAGATTCCCTGCCTCAGATTCCCTTCCTCAGATTCCCTGCCTCAGATTCCCTTCATCTGATGCCCTTCATCAATTCCCTGCCTCTGATTCCCTGCCTCTGATTCCCCACCTCTGATTCCCCGCCTCAGATTCCCTGGCTCTGATTCTCTGGCTCAGATTCCCTGCCTTAGATTCCCTGCCTCTGATTCCCCGCATCTGATTCCAGGCCTCTTATTCCCCACCTCTGATTCCCCGCCTCTGATTGCCTGCCACTGATTGCCCGCCTCTGATTCCCCGCCTCTGATTCCCCGCCTCTGATTCCCCACCTCTGTCTGTATGCCTCTCTTTCGCCTCCACTTTTTCCCCTCCACTCTTTCCGCGCCTCTCTTTCCCTCCCTCAATTTCAACAACTCTGTTTGATCTGTTCTGTGTACCTCATTTTCAACACACAAGTTCCAACCACTATGTTTCACCCATCTCTTTCCCCGCCTCTATTTATCCGCCTATGTTTACCCGCCTCTGTTTACCCACCTGTTTCACCGCCTCTGTTTCCCCGCCTCTGATTCCCCACCTCTGTCTCTACGCCTCTCTTTCGCCTCCACTCTTTCCCCTCCACTCTTTCCGTGCCTGTCTTTCCCTCCCTCAATTTCAACAACACTCTTTGATCTGTTTTGTGTACCTCATTTTAAACACACAAGTTCCAACCACTATGTTTTGCCCGCCTCTTTCCCCACTTCTATTTATCCACCTATGTTTACCTGCCACTGTTTACCCGCCTGTTTCCCCGCCTCTGATT
Source organism: Narcine bancroftii (assembly GCF_036971445.1). NCBI lineage: Eukaryota > Metazoa > Chordata > Chondrichthyes > Torpediniformes > Narcinidae > Narcine > Narcine bancroftii. Next base: position 320,955,102 of record NC_091472.1, read on the forward strand.
CCCCACCTTTCATTCCCCGCCTCTCTTTCCCTGCCTCTATTTCAGCGCCTCTTTCTCTGCCTCTCTATCCCCATATCTCTTTTCCTCCCGCTGATTCCCCGCCTCTGATTCCCTGCCTCAGATTCCCTGCCTCTGATTCCCCGCCTCTTATTCCCCGCCTCTGATTCCCCGCCTCTGATTCCCCGCCTCTGATTCCCTGCCTCTGATTCCCCACCTCTGATTCATTGCCTCAGATTCCCTGCCTCAGATTCCCTGCCTCAGATTCCCTGCCTCTGATTCCCCGCCTCTGATTCCCCGGCTCTGATTCCCTGCCTCAGATTCCCTGCCTAAGATTCCCCGCCTCAGATTCCCTGCCTCAGATTCCCCGCCTCAGATTTCCCGCCTCAGATTCCCCTCCTCAGATTCCCCACCTCAGATTCCCCGCCTCAGATTCCCCGCCTCAGATTCCCCGCCTCAGATTCCCCGCCTCAGATTCCCCGCCTCAGATTCCCCGCCTCAGATTCCCCGCCTCAGATTCCCCGCCTCAGATTCCCCGCCTCAGATTCCCCGCCTCAGATTCCCCGCCTCTGATTCCCTGCCTCTGATTCCCTGCCTCTGATTCCCTGCCTCTGATTCCCTGCCTCTGATTCCCTGCCTCTGATTCCCTGCCTCTGATTCCGCGCCTCTGATTCCACGCCTCTCTTTCCGTATCTCTGATTCCCCGCCTCTAATTCCCTGCCTCTGATACCCTGCCTCTCTTTGCCTGCCTCTATTTCGGTGCCTCTTTCTCTGCATCTAGTTTCCCACATCTCATTTGCCCCCTCTGATAACCCGCCTCTGACTCCATGCCTCTGATTCCCCACCTCTGATTCCCCGCCTCTGATTCCCTGCCTCTGATTCCCCGCCTCTGATTCCCTGCCTCAGATTCCCTGCCTCAGATTCCCCGCCTCAGATTCCCTGCCTCAGATTCCCCGCCTCAGATTCCCTGCCTCTGATTCCCCGACTCTGATTCCCCGCATCTTATTCCCCGCCTCTGATTCCCCGCCTCTGATTCCCTGCCTCTGATACCCTGCCTCTCTTTGCCTGCCTCTATTTCGGTGCCTCTTTCTCTGCATCTAGTTTCCCACATCTCATTTGCCCCCTCTGATAACCCGCCTCTGATTCCATGCCTCTGATTCCCCGCCTCTGATACCCCGCCTCTGATTCCCTGCCTCTGATTCCCCGCCTCTGATGCCCTGACTCAGAATCCCTGCCTCAGTTTCCCCGCCTCAGATTCCCTGCCTCAGATTCCCCGCCTCAGATTCCCTGCCTCTGATTCCCCGACTCTGATTCCCCGCCTCTTATTCCCCGCCTCTGATTCCCCGCCTCTGATTCCCCGCCTCTGATTCCCTGCCTCTGATTCCCCACCTCTGATTCCCTGCCTCAGATTCCCTGCCTCAGATTCCCTGCCTCAGATTCCCTGCCTCTGATTCGCCGACACTAATTCCCCGCCTCTTATTCCCCACCTCTGATTCCCCGCCTCTGATTCCCCGCCTCTGATTCCCTGCCTCTGTTTCCCAACCTCTGATTCCCCGCCTCTGATTCCCCGCCTCAGAATCCCCGGCTCTGATTCCCTGCCTCAGATTCCCTGCCTAAGATTCCCCGCCTCAGATTCCCTGCCTCAGATTCCCTGCCTAAGATTCCCCGCCTCAGATTCCCTGCCTCAGATTCCCCGCCTCAGATTCCCCGCCTCTGATTCCCTGCCTCAGATTCCCTGCCTCAGATTCCCTGCCTCAGATTCCCTGCCTCTGATTCCCCGCCTCTTATTCCCCGTCTCTGATTCCCTGCCTCTGATTCCCCGCGTCTGATTCCCTCCCTCAGATTCCCCGGCTCTGATTCCCTGCATTAGATTCCCTGCCTCAGATTCCCTGCCTCTGATTCCCCGCCTCTGATTCCCTGCCTCTGATTCCCCACCTCTGATTCCTGCCTCAGATTCCCTGCCTCAGATTCCCCGCCTCTGATTCCCTGCCTCAGATTCCCTGCCTCAGATTCCCTGCCTCAGATTCCCTGCCTCTGATTCCCCGCCTCTTATTCCCCGTCTCTGATTCCCCGCCTCTGATTCCCCGCGTCTGATTCCCTCCCTCAGATTCCCCGGCTCTGATTCCCTGCATTAGATTCCCTGCCTCAGATTCCCTGCCTCTGATTCCCCGCCTCTGATTCCCTGCCTCTGATTCCCCACCTCTGATTCCTGCCTCAGATTCCCAGCCTCAGATTCCCTGCCTCAGATTCCCTGCCTCTGATTCACTGCCTTTGATTCGCCGCCTCTTATTCCCCACCTCTGATTCCCAGCCTCTGATTCCCCGCCTCTGATTCCCTGCCTCTGTTTCCCCGCCTCTGATACCCCGCCTCTGATTCCCCGCCTCAGATTCCCCGCCTCAGATTCCCTTCCTCAGATTCCCCGCCTCAGATTCCCCGCCTCAGATTCCCCGCCTGAGATTCCCCGCCTCAGATTCCCCGCCTCAGATTCCCTGCCTCAGATTCCCCACCTCAGATTCCCTGCCTCTGATTGCCTGCCTCTGATTCACTGCCTCTGATTCCCTGCCTCTGATTCCCCGCCTCTGATTCCCCGCCTCAGATTCCCTGCCTCAGATTCCCTGCCTCAGATTCCCTGCCTCTGATTCCCTGCCTCAGATTCCCTGCCTCAGATTCCCTGCCTCAGATTCCCTGCTTCTGATTGCCTGCCTCTGTTTCCCTTCCTCTGATTCCCTGCCTCTGATTCCCTGCCTCTGATTCCCTGCCTCTGATTCCCTGCCTCTGATTCCCTGCCTCTGATTCCGCGCCTCTGATTCCACGCCTCTCTTTCCTTGTCTCTGATTCCCCGCCTCTGAGTCCCTGCCTCTGATACCCTGCCTCTGATTCCCTGCCTCTGATTCCCTGCCTCTGATTCCCTGCCTCTGATTCCCTGCCTCTGATTCCCTGCCTCTGATTCCCCGCCTCAGATTCCCTGTCTCTGATTCTCTGGCTCAGATTCCCTGCCTTAGATTCCCTGCCTCTGATTCCCCGCATCTGATTCCAGGCCTCCTATTCCCCACCTCTGATTCCCCGCCTCTGATTGCCTGCCACTGATTGCCCACCTCTGATTCCCCGCCTCTGATTCCCCGCCTCTGATTCCCCACCTCTGTCTGTATGCCTCTCTTTCGCCTCCGCTTTTTCCCCTCCACTCTTTCCGCGCCTCTCTTTCCCTCCCTCAATTTCAACAACTCTGTTTGATCTGTTCTGTGTACCTCATTTTCAACACACAAGTTCCAACCACTATGTTTCACCCATCTATTTCCCCGCCTCTATTTATCCGCCTATGTTTACCTGCCACTGTTTACCCGCCTGTTTCCCCGCCTCTGATTCCCCACCTTTCATTCCCCGCCTCTCTTTCCCTGCCTCTATTTCCGTGCCTCTTTCTCTGCCTCTCTTTCCCCACATCTCTTTACCTCCCGCTGATTCCCCGCCTCTGATTCCCCGCCTCTGATTCCCCGCCTCTGATTCCCTGCCTCAGATTCCCTGCCTCAGATTCCCTGCCTCAGATTCCCTGCCTCTGATTCCCCGCCTCTGATTCCCCGCCTCTTATTCCCCGCCTCTGATTCCACTCCTCTGATTCCGCGCCTCTGATTCCCTGCCTCTGTTTCCCCGCCTCTGATTCCCCGCATCTGATTCCCTGCTTCAGATTCCCCATCTCTGATTCCCCGCCTCTGATTCCCCACCTTTCATTCCCCGCCTCTCTTTCCCTGCCTCTATTTCCGTGCCTCTTTCTCTGCCTCTCTTTCCCCACATCTCTTTACCTCCCGCTGATTCCCCGCCTCTGATTCCCCGCCTCTGATTCCCCGCCTCTGATTCCCTGCCTCAGATTCCCTGCCTCAGATTCGCTGCCTCTGATTCCCCGACTCTGATTCCCCGCCTCTTATTCCCCACCTCTGATTCCCCACCTCTGATTCCCCGCCTCTGATTCCCTGCCTCTGTTTCCCCACCTCTGATTCCCCGCCTCTGATTCCCCGCCTCAGATTCCCCGGCTCTGATTCCCTACCTCAGATTCCCTGCCTCAGATACCCCGCATCAGATTCCCTGCATCAGATTCCCCGCCTCAGATTTCCCGCCTCAGATTCCCCGCCTCAGATTCCCCACCGCAGATTCCCCGCCTCAGATGCCCTGCCTCAGATTCCCTGCCTCAGATTCCCCGCCTCAGATTCCCCGCCTCAGATTCCCCGCCTCAGATTCCCCACCTCAGATTCCCCGCCTCAGATTCCCCGCCTCAGATTCTTCGCCTCTTATTCCCTGCCTCTGATTCCCTGCCTCTGATTCCCTGCCTCTGATTCCCTGCCTCTGATTCCCTGCCTCTGATTCCCTGCCTCTGATTCCCTGCCTCTGATTCCGCGCCTCTGATTCCACGCCTCTCTTTCCGTATCTCTGATTCCCCGCCTCTAATTCCCTGCCTCTGATACCCTGCCTCTATTTGCCTGCCTCTATTTCCGTGCCTCTTTCTCTGCATCTATTTTCCCACATGTCATTTGCCCCCTCTGATAACCCGCCACTGATTCCATGCCTCTGATTCCCCGCCTCTGATTCCCCGCCTCTGATTCCCTGCCTCTGATTCCCCGCCTCTGATTCCCTGCCTCAGATTCCCTGCCTCAGATTCCCTGCCTCAGATTCCCTGCCTCTGATTCCCCGCCTCTTATTCCCCGTCTCTGATTCCCCGCCTCTGATTCCCCGCATCTGATTTCCTCCCTCAGATTCCCCGGCTCTGATTCCCTGCATTAGATTCCCTGCCTCAGATTCCCTGCCTCTGATTCCCCGCCTCTGATTCCCTGCCTCTGATTCCCCGCCTCTGATTCCTGCCTCAGATTCCCTGCCTCAGATTCCCTGCCTCAGATTCCCTGCCTCTGATTCACTGCCTTTGATTCCCCGCCTCTTATTCCCCACCTCTGATTCCCAGCCTCTGATTCCCCGCCTCTGATTACCTGCCTCTGTTTCCCCGCCTCTGATTCCCCGCCTCTGATTCCCCGCCTCAGATTCCCCGCCTCAGATTCCCTGCCTCAGATTCCCCGCCTGAGATTCCCCGCCTCAGATTCCCCGCCTGAGATTCCCCGCCTCAGATTCCCCGCCTCAGATTCCCCGCCTCAGATTCCCCGCCTCAGATTCCCTGCCTCTGATTGCCTGCCTCTGATTCCCTGCCTCTGATTCCCTGCCTCTGATTCCCCGCCTCTGATTCCCCGCCTCAGATTCCCTGCCTCAGATTCCCTGCCTCAGATTCCCTGCCTCTGATTCCCTGCCTCAGATTCCCTGCCTCAGATTCCCTGCCTCAGATTCCCTGCCTCTGATTGCCTGCCTCTGTTTCCCTGCCTCTGATTCCCTGCCTCTGATTCCCTGCCTCTGATTCCCTGCCTCTGATTCCCTGCCTCTGATTCCCTGCCTCTGATTCCGCGCCTCTGATTCCACGCCTCTCTTTCCTTGTCTCTGATTCCCCGCCTCTGAGTCCCTGCCTCTGATACCCTGCCTCTCTTTGCCTGCCTCTATATCCGTGCCTCTTTCACTGCATCTAGTTTCCCACATCTCATTTGCCCCCTCTGATAACCCGCCTCTGATTCCATGCCTCTGATTCACTGCCTCAGATTCCCGGCATCAGATTCCCCGACTCAGATTTACCGCCTCAGATTCCCCGCCTCAGATTCCCTGCCTCAGATTCCCTGCCTCAGATTCCCTTCCTCAGATTCCCTGCCTCAGATTCCCTTCATCTGATGCCCTTCATCAATTCCCTGCCTCTGATTCCCTGCCTCTGATTCCCCACCTCTGATTTCCCGCCTCAGATTCCCTGGCTCTGATTCTCTGGCTCAGATTCCCTGCCTTAGATTCCCTGCCTCTGATTCCCCGCATCTGATTCCAGGCCTCTTATTCCCCACCTCTGATTCCCCGCCTCTGATTGCCTGCCACTGATTGCCCGCCTCTGATTCCCCGCCTCTGATTCCCCGCCTCTGATTCCCCACCTCTGTCTGTATGCCTCTCTTTCGCCTCCACTTTTTCCCCTCCACTCTTTCCGCGCCTCTCTTTCCCTCCCTCAATTTCAACAACTCTGTTTGATCTGTTCTGTGTACCTCATTTTCAACACACAAGTTCCAACCACTATGTTTCACCCATCTCTTTCCCCGCCTCTATTTATCCGCCTATGTTTACCTGCCTCTGTTTACCCACCTGTTTCACCGCCTCTGTTTCCCCGCCTCTGATTCCCCACCTCTGTCTCTACGCCTCTCTTTCGCCTCCACTCTTTCCCCTCCACTCTTTCCGTGCCTGTCTTTCCCTCCCTCAATTTCAACAACACTCTTTGATCTGTTTTGTGTACCTCATTTTAAACACACAAGTTCCAACCACTATGTTTTGCCCGCCTCTTTCCCCACTTCTATTTATCCACCTATGTTTACCTGCCACTGTTTACCCGCCTGTTTCCCCGCCTCTGATTCCCCACCTTTCATTCCCCGCCTCTCTTTCCCTGCCTCTATTTCAGCGCCTCTTTCTCTGCCTCTCTATCCCCATATCTCTTTTCCTCCCGCTGATTCCCCGCCTCTGATTCCCTGCCTCAGATTCCCTGCCTCTGATTCCCCGCCTCTGATTCCCCGCCTCTTATTCCCCTCCTCTGATTCCCCGCCTCTGATTCCCCGACTCTGATTTCCCGCCTCTGATTCCCTGCCTCTGTTTCCCCCCCTCCGATTCCCCGCCTCTGATTCCCCGCCTCAGATTCCCCGGCTCTGATTCCCTGCCTCAGATTCCCTGCCTCAGATTTCCCGCTTCAGATTCCCTGCCTCAGATTCCCCGCCTCAGATTCCCTGCCTCTGATTCCACGACTCTGATTCCCCGCCTCTTATTCCCCGCCTCTGATTCCCCGCCTCTGATTCCCCGCCTCTGATTCCCTGCCTCTGATTCCCCACCTCTGATTCCCTGCCTCAGATTCCCTGCCTCAGATTCCCTGCCTCAGATTCCCTGCCTCTGATTCCCCGCCTCTGATTCCCCGCCTCTGATTCCCTGCCTCTGTTTCCCCACCTCTGATTCCCCGCCTCTGATTCCCCGCCTCAGATTCCCCGGCTCTGATTCCCTGCCTCAGATTCCCTGCCTAAGATTCCCCGCCTCAGATTCCCTGCCTCAGATTCCCCGCCTCAGATTTCCCGCCTCAGATTCCCCTCCTCAGATTCCCCACCTCAGATTCCCCGCCTCAGATTCCCCGCCTCAGATTCCCCGCCTCAGATTCCCCGCCTCAGATTCCCCGCCTCAGATTCCCCGCCTCAGATTCCCCGCCTCAGATTCCCCGCCTCAGATTCCCCGCCTCAGATTCCCCGCCTCAGATTCCCCGCCTCTGATTCCCTGCCTCTGATTCCCTGCCTCTGATTCCCTGCCTCTGATTCCCTGCCTCTGATTCCCTGCCTCTGATTCCCTGCCTCTGATTCCGCGCCTCTGATTCCACGCCTCTCTTTCCGTATCTCTGATTCCCCGCCTCTAATTCCCTGCCTCTGATACCCTGCCTCTCTTTGCCTGCCTCTATTTCGGTGCCTCTTTCTCTGCATCTAGTTTCCCACATCTCATTTGCCCCCTCTGATAACCCGCCTCTGACTCCATGCCTCTGATTCCCCACCTCTGATTCCCCGCCTCTGATTCCCTGCCTCTGATTCCCCGCCTCTGATTCCCTGCCTCAGATTCCCTGCCTCAGATTCCCCGCCTCAGATTCCCTGCCTCAGATTCCCCGCCTCAGATTCCCTGCCTCTGATTCCCCGACTCTGATTCCCCGCATCTTACTCCCCGCCTCTGATTCCCCGCCTCTGATTCCCTGCCTCTGATACCCTGCCTCTCTTTGCCTGCCTCTATTTCGGTGCCTCTTTCTCTGCATCTAGTTTCCCACATCTCATTTGCCCCCTCTGATAACCCGCCTCTGATTCCATGCCTCTGATTCCCCGCCTCTGATACCCCGCCTCTGATTCCCTGCCTCTGAATCCCCGCCTCTGATGCCCTGACTCAGAATCCCTGCCTCAGTTTCCCCGCCTCAGATTCCCTGCCTCAGATTCCCCGCCTCAGATTCCCTGCCTCTGATTCCCCGACTCTGATTCCCCGCCTCTTATTCCCCGCCACTGATTCCCCGCCTCTGATTCCCCGCCTCTGATTCCCTGCCTCTGATTCCCCACCTCTGATTCCCTGCCTCAGATTCCCTGCCTCAGATTCCCTGCCTCAGATTCCCTGCCTCTGATTCCCCACCTCTGATTCCTGCCTCAGATTCCCAGCCTCAGATTCCCTGCCTCAGATTCCCTGCCTCTGATTCACTGCCTTTGATTCGCCGCCTCTTATTCCCCACCTCTGATTCCCAGCCTCTGATTCCCCGCCTCTGATTCCCTGCCTCTGTTTCCCCGCCTCTGATACCCCGCCTCTGATTCCCCGCCTCAGATTCCCCGCCTCAGATTCCCTTCCTCAGATTCCCCGCCTCAGATTCCCCGCCTCAGATTCCCCGCCTGAGATTCCCCGCCTCAGATTCCCCGCCTCAGATTCCCTGCCTCAGATTCCCCACCTCAGATTCCCTGCCTCTGATTGCCTGCCTCTGATTCACTGCCTCTGATTCCCTGCCTCTGATTCCCCGCCTCTGATTCCCCGCCTCAGATTCCCTGCCTCAGATTCCCTGCCTCAGATTCCCTGCCTCTGATTCCCTGCCTCAGATTCCCTGCCTCAGATTCCCTGCCTCAGATTCCCTGCTTCTGATTGCCTGCCTCTGTTTCCCTTCCTCTGATTCCCTGCCTCTGATTCCCTGCCTCTGATTCCCTGCCTCTGATTCCCTGCCTCTGATTCCCTGCCTCTGATTCCGCGCCTCTGATTCCACGCCTCTCTTTCCTTGTCTCTGATTCCCCGCCTCTGAGTCCCTGCCTCTGATACCCTGCCTCTGATTCCCTGCCTCTGATTCCCTGCCTCTGATTCCCTGCCTCTGATTCCCTGCCTCTGATTCCCTGCCTCTGATTCCCCGCCTCAGATTCCCTGTCTCTGATTCTCTGGCTCAGATTCCCTGCCTTAGATTCCCTGCCTCTGATTCCCCGCATCTGATTCCAGGCCTCCTATTCCCCACCTCTGATTCCCCGCCTCTGATTGCCTGCCACTGATTGCCCGCCTCTGATTCCCCGCCTCTGATTCCCCGCCTCTGATTCCCCACCTCTGTCTGTATGCCTCTCTTTCGCCTCCGCTTTTTCCCCTCCACTCTTTCCGCGCCTCTCTTTCCCTCCCTCAATTTCAACAACTCTGTTTGATCTGTTCTGTGTACCTCATTTTCAACACACAAGTTCCAACCACTATGTTTCACCCATCTATTTCCCCGCCTCTATTTATCCGCCTATGTTTACCTGCCACTGTTTACCCGCCTGTTTCCCCGCCTCTGATTCCCCACCTTTCATTCCCCGCCTCTCTTTCCCTGCCTCTATTTCCGTGCCTCTTTCTCTGCCTCTCTTTCCCCACATCTCTTTACCTCCCGCTGATTCCCCGCCTCTGATTCCCCGCCTCTGATTCCCCGCCTCTGATTCCCTGCCTCAGATTCCCTGCCTCAGATTCCCTGCCTCAGATTCCCTGCCTCTGATTCCCCGCCTCTGATTCCCCGCCTCTTATTCCCCGCCTCTGATTCCACTCCTCTGATTCCCCGCCTCTGATTCCCTGCCTCTGTTTCCCCGCCTCTGATTCCCCGCATCTGATTCCCTGCTTCAGATTCCCCATCTCTGATTCCCCGCCTCTGATTCCCCACCTTTCATTCCCCGCCTCTCTTTCCCTGCCTCTATTTCCGTGCCTCTTTCTCTGCCTCTCTTTCCCCACATCTCTTTACCTCCCGCTGATTCCCCGCCTCTGATTCCCCGCCTCTGATTCCCCGCCTCTGATTCCCTGCCTCAGATTCCCTGCCTCAGATTCGCTGCCTCTGATTCCCCGACTCTGATTCCCCGCCTCTTATTCCCCACCTCTGATTCCCCACCTCTGATTCCCCGCCTCTGATTCCCTGCCTCTGTTTCCCCACCTCTGATTCCCCGCCTCTGATTCCCCGCCTCAGATTCCCCGGCTCTGATTCCCTACCTCAGATTCCCTGCCTCAGATACCCCGCATCAGATTCCCTGCATCAGATTCCCCGCCTCAGATTTCCCGCCTCAGATTCCCCGCCTCAGATTCCCCACCGCAGATTCCCCGCCTCAGATGCCCTGCCTCAGATTCCCTGCCTCAGATTCCCCGCCTCAGATTCCCCGCCTCAGATTCCCCGCCTCAGATTCCCCACCTCAGATTCCCCGCCTCAGATTCCCCGCCTCAGATTCTTCGCCTCTTATTCCCAGCCTCTGATTCCCTGCCTCTGATTCCCTGCCTCTGATTCCCTGCCTCTGATTCCCTGCCTCTGATTCCCTGCCTCTGATTCCCTGCCTCTGATTCCGCGCCTCTGATTCCACGCCTCTCTTTCCGTATCTCTGATTCCCCGCCTCTAATTCCCTGCCTCTGATACCCTGCCTCTATTTGCCTGCCTCTATTTCCGTGCCTCTTTCTCTGCATCTATTTTCCCACATGTCATTTGCCCCCTCTGATAACCCGCCACTGATTCCATGCCTCTGATTCCCCGCCTCTGATTCCCCGCCTCTGATTCCCTGCCTCTGATTCCCCGCCTCTGATTCCCTGCCTCAGATTCCCTGCCTCAGATTCCCTGCCTCAGATTCCCTGCCTCTGATTCCCCGCCTCTTATTCCCCGTCTCTGATTCCCCGCCTCTGATTCCCCGCATCTGATTTCCTCCCTCAGATTCCCCGGCTCTGATTCCCTGCATTAGATTCCCTGCCTCAGATTCCCTGCCTCTGATTCCCCGCCTCTGATTCCCTGCCTCTGATTCCCCGCCTCTGATTCCTGCCTCAGATTCCCTGCCTCAGATTCCCTGCCTCAGATTCCCTGCCTCTGATTCACTGCCTTTGATTCCCCGCCTCTTATTCCCCACCTCTGATTCCCAGCCTCTGATTCCCCGCCTCTGATTACCTGCCTCTGTTTCCCCGCCTCTGATTCCCCGCCTCTGATTCCCCGCCTCAGATTCCCCGGCTCAGATTCCCTGCCTCAGATTCCCCGCCTGAGATTCCCCGCCTCAGATTCCCCGCCTGAGATTCCCCGCCTCAGATTCCCCGCCTCAGATTCCCCGCCTCAGATTCCCCGCCTCAGATTCCCTGCCTCTGATTGCCTGCCTCTGATTCCCTGCCTCTGATTCCCTGCCTCTGATTCCCCGCCTCTGATTCCCCGCCTCAGATTCCCTGCCTCAGATTCCCTGCCTCAGATTCCCTGCCTCTGATTCCCTGCCTCAGATTCCCTGCCTCAGATTCCCTGCCTCAGATTCCCTGCCTCTGATTGCCTGCCTCTGTTTCCCTGCCTCTGATTCCCTGCCTCTGATTCCCTGCCTCTGATTCCCTGCCTCTGATTCCCTGCCTCTGATTCCCTGCCTCTGATTCCGCGCCTCTGATTCCACGCCTCTCTTTCCTTGTCTCTGATTCCCCGCCTCTGTGTCCCTGCCTCTGATACCCTGCCTCTCTTTGCCTGCCTCTATATCCGTGCCTCTTTCACTGCATCTAGTTTCCCACATCTCATTTGCCCCCTCTGATAACCCGCCTCTGATTCCATGCCTCTGATTCACTGCCTCAGATTCCCGGCATCAGATTCCCCGACTCAGATTTACCGCCTCAGATTCCCCGCCTCAGATTCCCTGCCTCAGATTCCCTGCCTCAGATTCCCTTCCTCAGATTCCCTGCCTCAGATTCCCTTCATCTGATGCCCTTCATCAATTCCCTGCCTCTGATTCCCTGCCTCTGATTCCCCACCTCTGATTCCCCGCCTCAGATTCCCTGGCTCTGATTCTCTGGCTCAGATTCCCTGCCTTAGATTCCCTGCCTCTGATTCCCCGCATCTGATTCCAGGCCTCTTATTCCCCACCTCTGATTCCCCGCCTCTGATTGCCTGCCACTGATTGCCCGCCTCTGATTCCCCGCCTCTGATTCCCCGCCTCTGATTCCCCACCTCTGTCTGTATGCCTCTCTTTCGCCTCCACTTTTTCCCCTCCACTCTTTCCGCGCCTCTCTTTCCCTCCCTCAATTTCAACAACTCTGTTTGATCTGTTCTGTGTACCTCATTTTCAACACACAAGTTCCAACCACTATGTTTCACCCATCTCTTTCCCCGCCTCTATTTATCCGCCTATGTTTACCTGCCTCTGTTTACCCACCTGTTTCACCGCCTCTGTTTCCCCGCCTCTGATTCCCCACCTCTGTCTCTACGCCTCTCTTTCGCCTCCACTCTTTCCCCTCCACTCTTTCCGTGCCTGTCTTTCCCTCCCTCAATTTCAACAACACTCTTTGATCTGTTTTGTGTACCTCATTTTAAACACACAAGTTCCAACCACTATGTTTTGCCCGCCTCTTTCCCCACTTCTATTTATCCACCTATGTTTACCTGCCACTGTTTACCCGCCTGTTTCCCCGCCTCTGATTCCCCACCTTTCATTCCCCGCCTCTCTTTCCCTGCCTCTATTTCAGCGCCTCTTTCTCTGCCTCTCTATCCCCATATCTCTTTTCCTCCCGCTGATTCCCCGCCTCTGATTCCCTGCCTCAGATTCCCTGCCTCTGATTCCCCGCCTCTGATTCCCAGCCTCTTATTCCCCTCCTCTGATTCCCCGCCTCTGATTCCCCGACTCTGATTTCCCGCCTCTGATTCCCTGCCTCTGTTTCCCCGCCTCCGATTCCCCGCCTCTGATTCCCCGCCTCAGATTCCCCGGCTCTGATTCCCTGCCTCAGATTCCCTGCCTCAGATTTCCCGCTTCAGATTCCCTGCCTCAGATTCCCCGCCTCAGATTCCCTGCCTCTGATTCCACGACTCTGATTCCCCGCCTCTTATTCCCCGCCTCTGATTCCCCGCCTCTGATTCCCCGCCTCTGATTCCCTGCCTCTGATTCCCCACCTCTGATTCCCTGCCTCAGATTCCCTGCCTCAGATTCCCTGCCTCAGATTCCCTGCCTCTGATTCCCCGCCTCTGATTCCCCGCCTCTGATTCCCTGCCTCTGTTTCCCCACCTCTGATTCCCCGCCTCTGATTCCCCGCCTCAGATTCCCCGGCTCTGATTCCCTGCCTCAGATTCCCTGCCTAAGATTCCCCGCCTCAGATTCCCTGCCTCAGATTCCCCGCCTCAGATTTCCCGCCTCAGATTCCCCTCCTCAGATTCCCCACCTCAGATTCCCCGCCTCAGATTCCCCGCCTCAGATTCCCCGCCTCAGATTCCCCGCCTCAGATTCCCCGCCTCAGATTCCCCGCCTCAGATTCCCCGCCTCAGATTCCCCGCCTCAGATTCCCCGCCTCAGATTCCCCGCCTCAGATTCCCCGCCTCTGATTCCCTGCCTCTGATTCCCTGCCTCTGATTCCCTGCCTCTGATTCCCTGCCTCTGATTCCCTGCCTCTGATTCCCTGCCTCTGATTCCGCGCCTCTGATTCCACGCCTCTCTTTCCGTATCTCTGATTCCCCGCCTCTAATTCCCTGCCTCTGATACCCTGCCTCTCTTTGCCTGCCTCTATTTCGGTGCCTCTTTCTCTGCATCTAGTTTCCCACATCTCATTTGCCCCCTCTGATAACCCGCCTCTGACTCCATGCCTCTGATTCCCCACCTCTGATTCCCCGCCTCTGATTCCCTGCCTCTGATTCCCCGCCTCTGATTCCCTGCCTCAGATTCCCTGCCTCAGATTCCCCGCCTCAGATTCCCTGCCTCAGATTCCCCGCCTCAGATTCCCTGCCTCTGATTCCCCGACTCTGATTCCCCGCATCTTACTCCCCGCCTCTGATTCCCCGCCTCTGATTCCCTGCCTCTGATACCCTGCCTCTCTTTGCCTGCCTCTATTTCGGTGCCTCTTTCTCTGCATCTAGTTTCCCACATCTCATTTGCCCCCTCTGATAACCCGCCTCTGATTCCATGCCTCTGATTCCCCGCCTCTGATACCCCGCCTCTGATTCCCTGCCTCTGATTCCCCGCCTCTGATGCCCTGACTCAGAATCCCTGCCTCAGTTTCCCCGCCTCAGATTCCCTGCCTCAGATTCCCCGCCTCAGATTCCCTGCCTCTGATTCCCCGACTCTGATTCCCCGCCTCTTATTCCCCGCCACTGATTCCCCGCCTCTGATTCCCCGCCTCTGATTCCCTGCCTCTGATTCCCCACCTCTGATTCCCTGCCTCAGATTCCCTGCCTCAGATTCCCTTCCTCAGATTCCCTGCCTCTGATTCGCCGACACTAATTCCCCGCCTCTTATTCCCCACCTCTGATTCCCCGCCTCTGATACCCCGCCTCTGATTCCCTGCCTCTGTTTCCCCACCTCTGATTCCCCGCCTCTGATTCCCCGCCTCAGAATCCCCGGCTCTGATTCCCTGCCTCAGATTCCCTGCCTAAGATTCCCCGCCTCAGATTCCCTGCCTCAGATTCCCTGCCGAAGATTCCCCGCCTCAGATTCCCTGCCTCAGATTCCCCGCCTCAGATTCCCCGCCTCTGATTCCCTGCCTCAGATTCCCTGCCTCAGATTCCCTGCCTCAGATTCCCTGCCTCTGATTCCCCGCCTCTTATTCCCCGTCTCTGATTCCCTGCCTCTGATTCCCCGCGTCTGATTCCCTCCCTCAGATTCCCCGGCTCTGATTCCCTGCATTAGATTCCCTGCCTCAGATTCCCTGCCTCTGATTCCCCGCCTCTGATTCCCTGCCTCTGATTCCCCACCTCTGATTCCTGCCTCAGATTCCCTGCCTCAGATTCCCCGCCTCTGATTCCCTGCCTCAGATTCCCTGCCTCAGATTCCCTGCCTCAGATTCCCTGCCTCTGATTCCCCGCCTCTTATTCCCCGTCTCTGATTCCCCGCCTCTGATTCCCCGCGTCTGATTCCTTCCCTCAGATTCCCCGGCTCTGATTCCCTGCATTAGATTCCCTGCCTCAGATTCCCTGCCTCTGATTCCCCGCCTCTGATTCCCTGCCTCTGATTCCCCACCTCTGATTCCTGCCTCAGATTCCCAGCCTCAGATTCCCTGCCTCAGATTCCCTGCCTCTGATTCACTGCCTTTGATTCGCCGCCTCTTATTCCCCACCTCTGATTCCCAGCCTCTGATTCCCCGCCTCTGATTCCCTGCCTCTGTTTCCCTGCCTCTGATACCCCGCCTCTGATTCCCCGCCTCAGATTCCCCGCCTCAGATTCCCTGCCTCAGATTCCCCGCCTCAGATTGCCCGCCTCAGATTCCCCGCCTGAGATTCCCCGCCTCAGATTCCCCGCCTCAGATTCCCCGCCTCAGATTCCCCGCCTCAGATTCCCTGCCTCTGATTGCCTGCCTCTGATTCACTGCCTCTGATTCCCTGCCTCTGATTCCCCGCCTCTGATTCCCCGCCTCAGATTCCCTGCCTCAGATTCCCTGCCTCAGATTCCCTGCCTCTGATTCCCTGCCTCAAATTCCCTGCCTCAGATTCCCTGCCTCAGATTCCCTGCCTCTGATTGCCTGCCTCTGTTTCCCTGCCTCTGATTCCCTGCCTCTGATTCCCTGCCTCTGATTCCCTGCCTCTGATTCCCTGCCTCTGATTCCCTGCCTCTGATTCCGCGCCTCTGATTCCACGCCTCTCTTTCCTTGTCTCTGATTCGCCGCCTCTGAGTCCCTGCCTCTGATACCCTGCCTCTCTTTGCCTGCCTCTATTTCCGTGCCTCTTTCACTGCATCTAGTTTCCCACATCTCATTTTCCCCCTCTGATAACCCGCCTCTGATTCCATGCCTCTGATTCACTGCCTCAGATTCCCTGCATCAGATTCCCCGACTCAGATTTACCGCCTCAGATTCCCCGCCTCAGATTCCCTGCCTCTGATTCCCTGCCTCTGATTCCCTGCCTCTGATTCCCTGCCTCTGATTCCGCGCCTCTGATTCCACGCCTCTCTTTCCGTATCTCTGATTCCCCGCCTCTAATTCCCTGCCTCTGATACCCTGCCTCTATTTGCCTGCCTCTATTTCCGTGCCTCTTTCTCTGCATCTATTTTCCCACATGTCATTTGCCCCCTCTGATAACCCGCCACTGATTCCATGCCTCTGATTCCCCGCCTCTGATTCCCCGCCTCTGATTCCCTGCCTCTGATTCCCCGCCTCTGATTCCCTGCCTCAGATTCCCTGCCTCAGATTCCCTGCCTCAGATTCCCTGCCTCTGATTCCCCGCCTCTTATTCCCCGTCTCTGATTCCCCGCCTCTGATTCCCCGCATCTGATTTCCTCCCTCAGATTCCCCGGCTCTGATTCCCTGCATTAGATTCCCTGCCTCAGATTCCCTGCCTCTGATTCCCTGCCTCTGATTCCCTGCCTCTGATTCCCCGCCTCTGATTCCTGCCTCAGATTCCCTGCCTCAGATTCCCTGCCTCAGATTCCCTGCCTCTGATTCACTGCCTTTGATTCCCCGCCTCTTATTCCCCACCTCTGATTCCCAGCCTCTGATTCCCCGCCTCTGATTACCTGCCTCTGTTTCCCCGCCTCTGATTCCCCGCCTCTGATTCCCCGCCTCAGATTCCCCGCCTCAGATTCCCTGCCTCAGATTCCCCGCCTGAGATTCCCCGCCTCAGATTCCCCGCCTGAGATTCCCCGCCTCAGATTCCCCGCCTCAGATTCCCCGCCTCAGATTCCCCGCCTCAGATTCCCTGCCTCTGATTGCCTGCCTCTGATTCCCTGCCTCTGATTCCCTGCCTCTGATTCCCCGCCTCTGATTCCCCGCCTCAGATTCCCTGCCTCAGATTCCCTGCCTCAGATTCCCTGCCTCTGATTCCCTGCCTCAGATTCCCTGCCTCAGATTCCCTGCCTCAGATTCCCTGCCTCTGATTGCCTGCCTCTGTTTCCCTGCCTCTGATTCCCTGCCTCTGATTCCCTGCCTCTGATTCCCTGCCTCTGATTCCCTGCCTCTGATTCCCTGCCTCTGATTCCGCGCCTCTGATTCCACGCCTCTCTTTCCTTGTCTCTGATTCCCCGCCTCTGAGTCCCTGCCTCTGATACCCTGCCTCTCTTTGCCTGCCTCTATATCCGTGCCTCTTTCACTGCATCTAGTTTCCCACATCTCATTTGCCCCCTCTGATAACCCGCCTCTGATTCCATGCCTCTGATTCACTGCCTCAGATTCCCGGCATCAGATTCCCCGACTCAGATTTACCGCCTCAGATTCCCCGCCTCAGATTCCCTGCCTCAGATTCCCTGCCTCAGATTCCCTTCCTCAGATTCCCTGCCTCAGATTCCCTTCATCTGATGCCCTTCATCAATTCCCTGCCTCTGATTCCCTGCCTCTGATTCCTCACCTCTGATTCCCCGCCTCAGATTCCCTGGCTCTGATTCTCTGGCTCAGATTCCCTGCCTTAGATTCCCTGCCTCTGATTCCCCGCATCTGATTCCAGGCCTCTTATTCCCCACCTCTGATTCCCCGCCTCTGATTGCCTGCCACTGATTGCCCGCCTCTGATTCCCCGCCTCTGATTCCCCGCCTCTGATTCCCCACCTCTGTCTGTATGCCTCTCTTTCGCCTCCAATTTTTCCCCTCCACTCTTTCCGCGCCTCTCTTTCCCTCCCTCAATTTCAACAACTCTGTTTGATCTGTTCTGTGTACCTCATTTTCAACACACAAGTTCCAACCACTATGTTTCACCCATCTCTTTCCCCGCCTCTATTTATCCGCCTATGTTTACCTGCCTCTGTTTACCCACCTGTTTCACCGCCTCTGTTTCCCCGCCTCTGATTCCCCACCTCTGTCTCTACGCCTCTCTTTCGCCTCCACTCTTTCCCCTCCACTCTTTCCGTGCCTGTCTTTCCCTCCCTCAATTTCAACAACACTCTTTGATCTGTTTTGTGTACCTCATTTTAAACACACAAGTTCCAACCACTATGTTTTGCCCGCCTCTTTCCCCACTTCTATTTATCCACCTATGTTTACCTGCCACTGTTTACCCGCCTGTTTCCCCGCCTCTGATTCCCCACCTTTCATTCCCCGCCTCTCTTTCCCTGCCTCTATTTCAGCGCCTCTTTCTCTGCCTCTCTATCCCCATATCTCTTTTCCTCCCGCTGATTCCCCGCCTCTGATTCCCTGCCTCAGATTCCCTGCCTCTGATTCCCCGCCTCTGATTCCCCGCCTCTTATTCCCCTCCTCTGATTCCCCGCCTCTGATTCCCCGACTCTGATTTCCCGCCTCTGATTCCCTGCCTCTGTTTCCCCGCCTCCGATTCCCCGCCTCTGATTCCCCGCCTCAGATTCCCCGGCTCTGATTCCCTGCCTCAGATTCCCTGCCTCAGATTTCCCGCTTCAGATTCCCTGCCTCAGATTCCCCGCCTCAGATTCCCTGCCTCTGATTCCACGACTCTGATTCCCCGCCTCTTATTCCCCGCCTCTGATTCCCCGCCTCTGATTCCCCGCCTCTGATTCCCTGCCTCTGATTCCCCACCTCTGATTCCCTGCCTCAGATTCCCTGCCTCAGATTCCCTGCCTCAGATTCCCTGCCTCTGATTCCCCGCCTCTGATTCCCCGCCTCTGATTCCCTGCCTCTGTTTCCCCACCTCTGATTCCCCGCCTCTGATTCCCCGCCTCAGATTCCCCGGCTCTGATTCCCTGCCTCAGATTCCCTGCCTAAGATTCCCCGCCTCAGATTCCCTGCCTCAGATTCCCCGCCTCAGATTTCCCGCCTCAGATTCCCCTCCTCAGATTCCCCACCTCAGATTCCCCGCCTCAGATTCCCCGCCTCAGATTCCCCGCCTCAGATTCCCCGCCTCAGATTCCCCGCCTCAGATTCCCCGCCTCAGATTCCCCGCCTCAGATTCCCCGCCTCAGATTCCCCGCCTCAGATTCCCCGCCTCTGATTCCCCGCCTCTGATTCCCTGCCTCTGATTCCCTGCCTCTGATTCCCTGCCTCTGATTCCCTGCCTCTGATTCCCTGCCTCTGATTCCGCGCCTCTGATTCCACGCCTCTCTTTCCGTATCTCTGATTCCCCGCCTCTAATTCCCTGCCTCTGATACCCTGCCTCTCTTTGCCTGCCTCTATTTCGGTGCCTCTTTCTCTGCATCTAGTTTCCCACATCTCATTTGCCCCCTCTGATAACCCGCCTCTGACTCCATGCCTCTGATTCCCCACCTCTGATTCCCCGCCTCTGATTCCCTGCCTCTGATTCCCCGCCTCTGATTCCCTGCCTCAGATTCCCTGCCTCAGATTCCCCGCCTCAGATTCCCTGCCTCAGATTCCCCGCCTCAGATTCCCTGCCTCTGATTACCCGACTCTGATTCCCCGCATCTTACTCCCCGCCTCTGATTCCCCGCCTCTGATTCCCTGCCTCTGATACCCTGCCTCTCTTTGCCTGCCTCTATTTCGGTGCCTCTTTCTCTGCATCTAGTTTCCCACATCTCATTTGCCCCCTCTGATAACCCGCCTCTGATTCCATGCCTCTGATTCCCCGCCTCTGATACCCCGCCTCTGATTCCCTGCCTCTGATTCCCCGCCTCTGATGCCCTGACTCAGAATCCCTGCCTCAGTTTCCCCGCCTCAGATTCCCTGCCTCAGATTCCCCGCCTCAGATTCCCTGCCTCTGATTCCCCGACTCTGATTCCCCGCCTCTTATTCCCCGCCACTGATTCCCCGCCTCTGATTCCCCGCCTCTGATTCCCTGCCTCTGATTCCCCACCTCTGATTCCCTGCCTCAGATTCCCTGCCTCAGATTCCCTTCCTCAGATTCCCTGCCTCTGATTCGCCGACACTAATTCCCCGCCTCTTATTCCCCACCTCTGATTCCCCGCCTCTGATACCCCGCCTCTGATTCCCTGCCTCTGTTTCCCCACCTCTGATTCCCCGCCTCTGATTCCCCGCCTCAGAATCCCCGGCTCTGATTCCCTGCCTCAGATTCCCTGCCTAAGATTCCCCGCCTCAGATTCCCTGCCTCAGATTCCCTGCCGAAGATTCCCCGCCTCAGATTCCCTGCCTCAGATTCCCCGCCTCAGATTCCCCGCCTCTGATTCCCTGCCTCAGATTCCCTGCCTCAGATTCCCTGCCTCAGATTCCCTGCCTCTGATTCCCCGCCTCTTATTCCCCGTCTCTGATTCCCTGCCTCTGATTCCCCGCGTCTGATTCCCTCCATCAGATTCCCCGGCTCTGATTCCCTGCATTAGATTCCCTGCCTCAGATTCCCTGCCTCTGATTCCCCGCCTCTGATTCCCTGCCTCTGATTCCCCACCTCTGATTCCTGCCTCAGATTCCCTGCCTCAGATTCCCCGCCTCTGATTCCCTGCCTCAGATTCCCTGCCTCAGATTCCCTGCCTCAGATTCCCTGCCTCTGATTCCCCGCCTCTTATTCCCCGTCTCTGATTCCCCGCCTCTGATTCCCCGCGTCTGATTCCTTCCCTCAGATTCCCCGGCTCTGATTCCCTGCATTAGATTCCCTGCCTCAGATTCCCTGCCTCTGATTCCCCGCCTCTGATTCCCTGCCTCTGATTCCCCACCTCTGATTCCTGCCTCAGATTCCCAGCCTCAGATTCCCTGCCTCAGATTCCCTGCCTCTGATTCACTGCCTTTGATTCGCCGCCTCTTATTCCCCACCTCTGATTCCCAGCCTCTGATTCCCCGCCTCTGATTCCCTGCCTCTGTTTCCCTGCCTCTGATACCCCGCCTCTGATTCCCCGCCTCAGATTCCCCGCCTCAGATTCCCTGCCTCAGATTCCCCGCCTCAGATTCCCCGCCTCAGATTCCCCGCCTGAGATTCCCCGCCTCAGATTCCCCGCCTCAGATTCCCCGCCTCAGATTCCCCGCCTCAGATTCCCTGCCTCTGATTGCCTGCCTCTGATTCACTGCCTCTGATTCCCTGCCTCTGATTCCCCGCCTCTGATTCCCCGCCTCAGATTCCCTGCCTCAGATTCCCTGCCTCAGATTCCCTGCCTCTGATTCCCTGCCTCAAATTCCCTGCCTCAGATTCCCTGCCTCAGATTCCCTGCCTCTGATTGCCTGCCTCTGTTTCCCTGCCTCTGATTCCCTGCCTCTGATTCCCTGCCTCTGATTCCCTGCCTCTGATTCCCTGCCTCTGATTCCCTGCCTCTGATTCCGCGCCTCTGATTCCACGCCTCTCTTTCCTTGTCTCTGATTCCCCGCCTCTGAGTCCCTGCCTCTGATACCCTGCCTCTCTTTGCCTGCCTCTATTTCCGTGCCTCTTTCACTGCATCTAGTTTCCCACATCTCATTTTCCCCCTCTGATAACCCTCCTCTGATTCCATGCCTCTGATTCACTGCCTCAGATTCCCTGCATCAGATTCCCCGACTCAGATTTACCGCCTCAGATTCCCCGCCTCAGATTCCCTGCCTCAGATTCCCTGCCTCAGATTCCCTGCCTCTGATTCCCTGCCTCTGATTCCCCACCTCTGATTCCCCGCCTCAGATTCCCTGTCTCTGATTCTCTGGCTCAGATTCCCTGCCTTAGATTCCCTGCCTCTGATTCCCCGCATCTGATTCCAGGCCTCCTATTCCCCACCTCTGATTCCCCGCCTCTGATTGCCTGCCACTGATTGCCCGCCTCTGATTCCCCGCCTCTGATTCCCCGCCTCTGATTCCCCACCTCTGTCTGTATGCATCTCTTTCGCCTCCGCTTTTTCCCCTCCACTCTTTCCGCGCCTCTCTTTCCCTCCCTCAATTTCAACAACTCTGTTTGATCTGTTCTGTGTACCTCATTTTCAACACACAAGTTCCAACCACTATGTTTCACCCATCTATTTACCCGCCTCTATTTATCCGCCTATGTTTACCCGCCTCTGCTTACCCACCTGTTTCACCGCCTCTGTTTCCCCGCCTCTGATTCCCCACCTCGGTCTCTACGCCTCTCTTTCGCCTCCACTCTTTCCACTCCACTCTTTCAGTGCCTGTCTTTCCCTCCCTCAATTTCAACAACACTCTTTGGTA
Source organism: Narcine bancroftii (assembly GCF_036971445.1). Lineage (NCBI taxonomy): Eukaryota > Metazoa > Chordata > Chondrichthyes > Torpediniformes > Narcinidae > Narcine > Narcine bancroftii. Next base: position 320,977,046 of record NC_091472.1, read on the forward strand.
TGTTTTGTGTACCTCATTTTAAACACACAAGTTCCAACCACTATGTTTTGCCCGCCTCTTTCCCCACTTCTATTTATCCACCTATGTTTACCTGCCACTGTTTACCCGCCTGTTTCCCCGCCTCTGATTCCCCACCTTTCATTCCCCGCCTCTCTTTCCCTGCCTCTATTTCCGTGCCTCTTTCTCTGCCTCTCTTTCCCCACATCTCTTTACCTCCCGCTGATTCCCCGCCTCTGATTCCCCGCCTCTGATTCCCCGCCTCTGATTCCCTGCCTCAGATTCCCTGCCTCAGATTCCCTGCCTCAGATTCCCTGCCTCTGATTCCCCGCCTCTGATTCCCCGCCTCTTATTCCCCGCCTCTGATTCCACTCCTCTGATTCCCCGCCTCTGATTCCTTGCCTCTGTTTCCCCGCCTCTGATTCCCCGCATCTGATTCCCTGCTTCAGATTCCCCGTCTCTGATTCCCTGCCTCAGATTCCCTGCCTCAGATTCCCCGCCTCAGATTCGCTGCCTCAGATTCCCCGCCTCAGATTCGCTGCCTCTGATTCCCCGACTCTGATTCCCCGCCTCTTATTCCCCACCTCTGATTCCCCACCTCTGATTCCCCGCCTCTGATTCCCTGCCTCTGTTTCCCCACCTCTGATTCCCCGCCTCTGATTCCCCGCCTCAGATTCCACGGCTCTGATTCCCTACCTCAGATTCCCTGCCTCAGATACCCCGCCTCAGATTCCCTGCATCAGATTCCCCACCTCAGATTTCCCGCCTCAGATTCCCCGCCTCAGATTCCCCACCGCAGATTCCCCGCCTCAGATGCCCTGCCTCAGATTCCCTGCCTCAGATTCCCCGCCTCAGATTCCCCGCCTCAGATTCCCTGCCTCAGATTCCCTGCCTCAGATTCCCCGCCTCAGATTCCCCGCCTCAGATTCTTCGCCTCTGATTCCCTGCCTCTGATTCCCTGCCTCTGATTCCCTGCCTCTGATTCCCTGCCTCTGATTCCCTGCCTCTGATTCCCTGCCTCTGATTCCGCGCCTCTGATTCCACGCCTCTCTTTCCGTATCTCTGATTCCCCGCCTCTAATTCCCTGCCTCTGATACCCTGCCTCTATTTGCCTGCCTCTATTTCCGTGCCTCTTTCTCTGCATCTATTTTCCCACATGTCATTTGCCCCCTCTGATAACCCGCCACTGATTCCATGCCTCTGATTCCCCGCCTCTGATTCCCCGCCTCTGATTCCCTGCCTCTGATTCCCCGCCTCTGATTCCCTGCCTCAGATTCCCTGCCTCAGATTCCCTGCCTCAGATTCCCTGCCTCTGATTCCCCGCCTCTTATTCCCCGTCTCTGATTCCCCGCCTCTGATTCCCCGCGTCTGATTTCCTCCCTCAGATTCCCCAGCTCTGATTCCCTGCATTAGATTCCCTGCCTCAGATTCCCTGCCTCTGATTCCCCGCCTCTGATTCCCTGCCTCTGATTCCCCGCCTCTGATTCCTGCCTCAGATTCCCTGCCTCAGATTCCCTGCCTCAGATTCCCTGCCTCTGATTCACTGCCTTTGATTCCCCGCCTCTTATTCCCCACCTCTGATTCCCAGCCTCTGATTCCCCGCCTCTGATTACCTGCCTCTGTTTCCCCGCCTCTGATTCCCCGCCTCTGATTCCCCGCCTCAGATTCCCCGCCTCAGATTCCCTGCCTCACATTCCCCGCCTGAGATTCCCCGCCTCAGATTCCCCGCCTGAGATTCCCCGCCGCAGATTCCCCGCCTCAGATTCCCCGCCTCAGATTCCCCGCCTCAGATTCCCTGCCTCTGATTGCCTGCCTCTGATTCCCTGCCTCTGATTCCCTGCCTCTGATTCCCCGCCTCTGATTCCCCGCCTCAGATTCCCTGCCTCAGATTCCCTGCCTCAGATTCCCTGCCTCTGATTCCCTGCCTCAGATTCCCTGCCTCAGATTCCCTGCCTCAGATTCCCTGCCTCTGATTGCCTGCCTCTGTTTCCCTGCCTCTGATTCCCTGCCTCTGATTCCCTGCCTCTGATTCCCTGCCTCTGATTCCCTGCCTCTGATTCCCTGCCTCTGATTCCGCGCCTCAGATTCCACGCCTCTCTTTCCTTGTCTCTGATTCCCCGCCTCTGAGTCCCTGCCTCTGATACCCTGCCTCTCTTTGCCTGCCTCTATATCCGTGCCTCTTTCACTGCATCTAGTTTCCCACATCTCATTTGCCCCCTCTGATAACCCGCCTCTGATTCCATGCCTCTGATTCACTGCCTCAGATTCCCGGCATCAGATTCCCCGACTCAGATTTACCGCCTCAGATTCCCCGCCTCAGATTCCCTGCCTCAGATTCCCTGCCTCAGATTCCCTTCCTCATATTCCCTGCCTCAGATTCCCTTCATCTGATGCCCTTCATCAATTCCCTGCCTCTGATTCCCTGCCTCTGATTCCCCACCTCTGATTCCCCGCCTCAGATTCCCTGGCTCTGATTCTCTGGCTCAGATTCCCTGCCTCTGATTCCCCGCCTCTGATTCCCCGCCTCTTATTCCCCTCCTCTGATTCCCCGCCTCTGATTTCCCGCCTCTGATTGCCTGCCACTGATTGCCCGCCTCTGATTCCCCGCCTCTGATTCCCCGCCTCTGATTCCCCACCTCTGTCTGTATGCCTCTCTTTCGCCTCCACTTTTTCCCCTCCACTCTTTCCGCGCCTCTCTTTCCCTCCCTCAATTTCAACAACTCTGTTTGATCTGTTCTGTGTACGTCATTTTCAACACACAAGTTCCAACCACTATGTTTCACCCATCTCTTTCCCCGCCTCTATTTATCCGCCTATGTTTACCCGCCTCTGTTTACCCACCTGTTTCACCGCCTCTGTTTCCCCGCCTCTGATTCCCCACCTCTGTCTCTACGCCTCTCTTTCGCCTCCTCTCTTTCCCCTCCACTCTTTCCGTGCCTGTCTTTCCCTCCCTCAATTTCAACAACACTCTTTGATCTGTTTTGTGTACCTCATTTTAAACACACAAGTTCCAACCACTATGTTTTGCCCGCCTCTTTCCCCACTTCTATTTATCCACCTATGTTTACCTGCCACTGTTTACCCGCCTGTTTCCCCGCCTCTGATTCCCCACCTTTCATTCCCCGCCTCTCTTTCCCTGCCTCTATTTCAGCGCCTCTTTCTCTGCCTCTCTATCCCCATATCTCTTTTCCTCCCGCTGATTCCCCGCCTCTGATTCCCTGCCTCAGATTCCCTGCCTCTGATTCCCCGCCTCTGATTCCCCGCCTCTTATTCCCCTCCTCTGATTCCCCGCCTCTGATTTCCCGCCTCTGATTTCCCGCCTCTGATTCCCTGCCTCTGTTTCCCCGCCTCCGATTCCCCCGCCTCTGATTCCCCGCCTCAGATTCCCCGGCTCTGATTCCCTGCCTCAGATTCCCTGCCTCAGATTTCCCGCTTCAGATTCCCTGCCTCAGATTCCCCGCCTCAGATTCCCTGCCTCTGATTCCACGACTCTGATTCCCCGCCTCTTATTCCCCGCCTCTGATTCCCCGCCTCTGATTCCCCGCCTCTGATTCCCTGCCTCTGATTCCCCACCTCTGATTCCCTGCCTCAGATTTCCTGCCTCAGATTCCCTGCCTCAGATTCCCTGCCTCTGATTCCCCGCCTCTGATTCCCCGCCTCTGATTCCCTGCCTCTGTTTCCCCACCTCTGATTCCCCGCCTCCGCTTCCCCGCCTCAGATTCCCCGGCTCTGATTCCCTGCCTCAGATTCCCTGCCTAAGATTCCCCGCCTCAGATTCCCTGCCTCAGATTCCCCGCCTCAGATTTCCCGCCTCAGATTCCCCTCCTCAGATTCCCCACCTCAGATTCCCCGCCTCAGATTCCCCGCCTCAGATTCCCCGCCTCAGATTCCTCGCCTCAGATTCCCCGCCTCAGATTCCCCGCCTCAGATTCCCCGCCTTAGATTCCCCGCCTCAGATTCCCCGCCTCAGATTCCCCGCCTCAGATTCCCCGCCTCTGATTCCCTGCCTCTGATTCCCTGCCTCTGATTCCCTGCCTCTGATTCCCTGCCTCTGATTCCCTGCCTCTGATTCCCTGCCTCTGATTCCGCGCCTCTGATTCCATGCCTCTCTTTCCGTATCTCTGATTCCCCGCCTCTAATTCCCTGCCTCTGATACCCTGCCTCTCTTTGCCTGCCTCTATTTCGGTGCCTCTTTCTCTGCATCTAGTTTCCCACATCTCATTTGCCCCCTCTGATAACCCGCCTCTGACTCCATGCCTCTGATTCCCCACCTCTGATTCCCCGCCTCTGATTCCCTGCCTCTGATTCCCCGCCTCTGATTCCCTGCCTCAGATTCCCTGCCTCAGATTCCCCGCCTCAGATTCCCTGCCTCAGATTCCCCGCCTCAGATTCCCTGCCTCTGATTCCCCGACTCTGATTCCCCGCATCTTATTCCCCGCCTCTGATTCCCCGCCTCTGATTCCCTGCCTCTGATACCCTGCCTCTCTTTGCCTGCCTCTATTTCGGTGCCTCTTTCTCTGCATCTAGTTTCCCACATCTCATTTGCCTCCTCTGATAACCCGCCTCTGATTCCATGCCTCTGATTCCCCGCCTCTGATACCCCGCCTCTGATTCCCTGCCTCTGATTCCCCGCCTCTGATGCCCTGACTCAGAATCCCTGCCTCAGTTTCCCCGCCTCAGATTCCCTGCCTCAGATTCCCCGCCTCAGATTCCCTGCCTCTGATTCCCCGACTCTGATTCCCCGCCTCTTATTCCCCGCCTCTGATTCCCCGCCTCTGATTCCCCGCCTCTGATTCCCTGCCTCTGATTCCCCACCTCTGATTCCCTGCCTCAGATTCCCTGCCTCAGATTCCCTGCCTCAGATTCCCTGCCTCTGATTCGCCGACACTGATTCCCCGCCTCTTATTCCCCACCTCTGATTCCCCGCCTCTGATTCCCCGCCTCTGATTCCCTGCCTCTGTTTCCCCACCTCTGATTCCCCGCCTCTGATTCCCCGCCTCAGAATCCCCGGCTCTGATTCCCTGCCTCAGATTCCCTGCCTAAGATTCCCCGCCTCAGATTCCCTGCCTCAGATTCCCCGCCTCAGATTTCCCGCCTCAGATTCCCCTCCTCAGAATCCCCGCCTCAGATTCCCCGCCTCAGATTCCCCGCCTCAGATACCCCGCCTCAGATTCCCCGCCTCAGATTCCCCGCCTCAGATTCCCCGCCTCAGATTCCCCGCCTCAGATTCCCCGCCTCAGATTCCCCGCCTCAGATTCCCCGTCTCAGATTCCCTGCCTCTGATTCCCTACCTCTGATTCCCTGCCTCTGATTCCCTGCCTCTGATTCCCTGCCTCAGATTCCCTGCCTCAGATTCCCTGCCTCAGATTCCACGCCTCTCTTTCCGTATCTCTGATTCCCCGCCTCTGATTCCCCGCCTCTGATTCCCCGCCTCTGATTGCCAGCCTCTATTTCGGTGCCTCTTTCTCTGCATCTAGTTTCCCACATCTCATTTGCCCCCTCTGATAACCCGCCTCTGATTCCATGCCTCTGATTCCCCGCCTCTGATTCCCCGCCTCTGATTCCCTGCCTCTGATTCCCCGCGTCTGATTCCCTGCCTCAGATTCCCTTCCTCAGATTCCCTGCCTCAGATTCCCTGCCTCTGATTCCCCGCCTCTGATTCCCCGCCTCTTATTCCCCGCCTCTGATTCCCCGCCTTTGATTCCCCGCGTCTGATTCCCTCCCTCAGATTCCCCGGCTCTGATTCACTGCATTAGATTCCCTGCCTCAGATTCCCTGCCTCTGATTCCTCGCCTCTGATTCCCTGCCTCTGATTCCCGGCCTCTGATTCCTGCCTCAGATTCCCCGCCTCAGATTCCCCGCCTCTGATTCCCTGCCTCTGATTCACTGCCTCTGATTCCCTGCCGTTGATTCCCTGCCTCTGATTCCCTGCCTCTGTTTCCCTGCCTCTGATTCCCCGCCTCAGAATCCCCGCCTCAGATTCCCCGCCTCAGATTCCCCGCCTCTGATTCCCTGCCTCTGATTCCCTGCCTCTGATTCCCTGCCGTTGATTCCCTGCCTCTGATTCCCTGCCTCTGATTCCCTGCCTCTGATTCCCTGCCTCTGATACCGCGCCTCTGATTCCACGCCTCTCCTTCCGTATCTCTGATTCCCCGCCTCTAATTCCCTGCCTCTGATACCCTGCCTCTCTTTGCCTGCCTCTATTTCCGTGCCTCTTTCTCTGCATCTAGTTTCCCACATGTCATTTGCCCCCTCTGATAACCCGCCTCTGATTCCATGCCTCTGATTTCCCGCCTCTGATTCCCCGCCTCTGATTCCCTGCCTCTGATTCCCTGCCTCTGATTCCCTGCCTCTGATTCCCTGCCTCTAAATCCCTGCCTCTGATTCCCTGCCTCTGATTCCGCGCCTCTGATTCCCCGCATCTCTTTCCGTGTCTCTGATTCCCCGCCTCAGATTCCCTGCCTCAGATACCCTGCCTCTCTTTGCCTTCCTCTATTTCCGTGCCTCTTTCTCTGCATCTAGTTTCCCACATCTCATTTGCCCCCTCTGATAACCCGCCTCTGATTCCATGCATCTGATTCACAGCCTCTGATTCCCCGCCTCTGATTCCCCGCCTCTGATTCCCTGCCTCAGATTCCCTGCCTCAGATTCCTTGCCTCAGATTCCCAGCCTCTGATTCCACGCCTCTGATTCCCCGCCTCTTATTCCCCGCCTCTGATTCCCCGCCTCTGATTCCCCGCCTCTGATTCCCTGCCTCTGTTTCCCCGCCTCTGAATCCCCGCGTCTGATTCCCCGCCTCAGATTCCACGGCTCTGATTCCCTGCCTGAGATTCCATGCCTCAGATTCCCCACCTCAGATTCCCTGCCTCAGATTCCCCGCCTCAGATTCCCCGCCTCAGATTCCCCGCCTCAGATTCCCCGCCTCAGATTCCCCGCCTCAGATTCCCCGCCTCAGATTCCCCGCCTCAGATTCCCCGCCTCAGATTCCCTGCCTCAGATTCCCTGTCTCAGATTCCCTGCCTCAGATTCCCTTCATCTTATTCCCTTAATCTGATTCCCTGCCTCTAAATCCCTGCCTCTGATTCCCTGCCTCTGATTCCGCGCCTCTGATTCCCCGCATCTCTTTCCGTGTCTCTGATTCCCCGCCTCAGATTCCCTGCCTCAGATACCCTGCCTCTCTTTGCCTTCCTCTATTTCCGTGCCTCTTTCTCTGCATCTAGTTTCCCACATCTCATTTGCCCCCTCTGATAACCCGCCTCTGATTCCATGCATCTGATTCCCCGCCTCTGATTCCCCGCCTCTGATTCCCCGCCTCTGATTCCCTGCCTCAGATTCCCTGCCTCAGATTCCTTGCCTCAGATTCCCTGCCTCTAAATCCCTGCCTCTGATTCCCTGCCTCTGTTTCCCCGCCTCTGAATCCCCGCGTCTGATTCCCCGCCTCAGATTCCACGGCTCTGATTCCCTGCCTGAGATTCCATGCCTCAGATTCCCCACCTCAGATTCCCCGCCTCAGATTCCCCGCCTCAGATTCCCTGCCTCAGATTCCCTGTCTCAGATTCCCTGCCTCAGATTCCCTTCATCTGATTCCCTTCATCTGATTCCCTGCCTCTGATTCCCTGCCTCTGATTCCCCGCCTCTGATTCCCCGCCTCTGATTACCCGCCTCAGATTCCCTGCCTCAGATTCCCTGCCTCAGATTCCCTGCCTCTGATTCCCTGCCTCAGATTCCCTGCCTCAGATTCCCTGCCTCAGATTCCCTGCCTCTGATTCCCTGCCTATGATTCCCTGCCTCTGATTCCCTGCCTCTGATTCCCTGCCTCTGATTCCCTGCCTCTGATTCCCTGCCTCTGATTCCCTGCCTCTGATTCCGCGCCTCTGATTCCACGCCTCTCTTTCCTTGTCTCTGATTCCCCGCCTCTGAGTCCCTGCCTCTGATACCCTGCCTCTCTTTGCCTGCCTCTATTTCCGTGCCTCTTTCACTGCATCTAGTTTCCCACTTCTCATTTGCCCCCTCTGATAACCCGCCTCTGATTCCATGCCTCTGATTCACTTCCTCAGATTTCCTGCATCAGATTCCCCGACTCAGATTTACCGCCTCAGACTCCCCGCCTCAGATTCCCTGCCTCAGATTCCCTGCATCAGATTCCCTGCCTCAGATTCCCTTCATCTGATGCCCTTCATCAATTCCCTGCCTCTGATTCCCTGCCTCTGATTCCCCACCTCTGATTCCCCGCCTCAGATTCCCTGGCTCTGATTCTCTGGCTCAGATTCCCTGCCTTAGATTCCCTGCCTCTGATTCCCCGCATCTGATTCCAGGCCTCTTATTCCCCACCTCTGATTCCCCGCCTCTGATTGCCTGCCACTGATTGCCCGCCTCTGATTCCCCGCCTCTGATTCCCCGTCTCTGATTCCCCACCTCTCTCTACGCCTCTCTTTCGCCTCCACTCTTTCCCCTCCACTCTTTCCGCGCCTCTCTTTCCCTCCCTCAATTTCAACAACTCTGATTGATCTGTTCTGTGTACCTCATTTTCAACACACAAGTTCCAACCACTATGTTTTACACATCTCTTTCCCCGCCTCTATTTATCCGCCTATGTTTACCCGCCTCTGTTTACCCACCTGTTTCACCGCCTCTGATTCCCTGCCTCTGATTCCCCACCTCGGTCTCTACGCCTCTCTTTCGCCTCCACTCTTTCCCCTCCACTCTTTCAGTGCCTGTCTTTCCCTCCCTCAATTTCAACAACACTGTTTGATCTGTTTTGTGTACCTCATTTTAAACACACAAGTTCCAACCACTATGTTTTGCCCGCCTCTTTCCCCGCCTCTATTTATCCACCTTTGTTTACCTGCCACTGTTTACCCGCCTGTTTCCCCGCCTCTGATTCCCCACCGTTCATTCCCCGCCTCTCTTTCCCTGCCTCTATTTCCGTGCCTCTTTCTCTGCCTCTCTTTCCCCACATCTCTTTACCTCCCTCTGATTCCCTGCCTCTGATTCACTGCCTCTGATTCCCTGCCTCTGATTCCCCGCCTCTGATTCCCCGCCTCTTATTCCCCGCCTCAGATTCCCTGCCTCAGATTCCCCGCCTCTGATTCCCCGCCTCTTATTCCCCGCCTCTGATTCCACTCCACTGATTCCCCGCCTCTGATTCCCTGCCTCTGTTTCCCCGCCTCTGATTCCCCGCATCAGATTCCCTGCTTCAGATTCCCCGTCTCTGATTCCCTGCTTCAGATTCCCTGCCTCAGATTCCCCGCCTCAGATTCGCTGCCTCAGATTCCCCGCCTCTGATTCCCTGCCTCTGATTCCCCGCCTCTGATTCCTGCCTCAGATTCCCCGCCTCAGATTCCCCGCCTCTGATTCCCTGCCTCTGATTCACTGCCTCTGATTCCCTGCCTCAGATTCCCTGCCTCTGATTCCCCGCCTCTGATTCCCCGCCTCTTATTCCCTGCCTCTGATTCCACGCCTCTGATTCCCCGCCTCAGATTCCCTGGCTCTGATTCCCTGCCTCAGATTCCCTGCCTCAGATTCCCCGCCTCAGATTCTCTGCCTCAGATTCCCCGCCTCAGATTCGCTGCCTCTGATTCCCCGACTCTGATTCCCCGCCTCTTATTCCCCACCTCTGATTCCCTGCCTCTGATTCCCCGCCTCTGATTCCCTGCCTCTGTTTCCCCACCTCTGATTCCCCGCCTCTGATTCCCCGCCTCAGATTCCCCGGCTCTGATTCCCTACCTCAGATTCCCTGCCTCAGATACCCCGCCTCAGATTCCCTGCCTCAGATTCCCCGCCTCAGATTCCCCGCCTCAGATTCCCCGCCGCAGATTCCCCGCCTCAGATGCCCCGCCTCAGATTCCCCGCCTCAGATTCCCCGCCTCAGATTCCCCGCCTCAGATTCCCCGCCTCAGATTCCCCGCCTCAGATTCCCCGCCTCAGATTCCCCGCCTCAGATTCCCCGCCTCTGATTCCCTGCCTCTGATTCCCTGCCTCTGATTCCCTGCCTCTGATTCCCTGCCTCTGATTCCCTGCCTCTGATTCCCTGCCTCTGATTCCGCGCCTCTGATTCCACGCCTCTCTTTCCGTATCTCTGATTCCCCGCCTCTAATTCCCTGCCTCTGATACCCTGCCTCTATTTGCCTGCCTCTATTTCCGTGCCTCTTTCTCTGCATCTAGTTTCCCACATGTCATTTGCCCCCTCTGATAACCCGCCTCTGATTCAATGCCTCTGATTCCCCGCCTCTGATTCCCCACCTCTGATTCCCTGCCTCTGATTCCCCGCCTTTGATTCCCTGCCTCAGATTCCCTGCCTCAGATTCCCTGCCTCAGATTCCCTGCCTCTGATTCCCCGCCTCTTATTCCCCGTCTGTGATTCCCCGCCTCTGATTCCCCGCGTCTGATTCCCTCCCTCAGATTCCCCGGCTCTGTTTCCCTGCATTAGATTCCCTGCCTCAGATTCCCTGCCTCTGATTCACCGCCTCTGATTCCCTGCCTCTGATTCCCCACCTCTGATTCCTGCCTCAGATTCCCTGCCTCAGATTCCCCGCCTCTGATTCCCTGCCTCAGATTCCCTGCCTCAGATTCCCTGCCTCAGATTCCCTGCCTCTGATTCCCCGCCTCTTATTCCCCGTCTCTGATTCCCCGCCTCTGATTCCCCGCGTCTGATTCCCTCCCTCAGATTCCCCGGCTCTGATTCCCTGCATTAGATTCCCTGCCTCAGAGTCCCTGCCTCTGATTCCCCGCCTCTGATTCCCTGCCTCTGATTCCCCACCTCTGATTCCTGCCTCAGATTCCCAGCCTCAGATTCCCTGCCTCAGATTCCCTGCCTCTGATTCACTGCCTTTGATTCGCCGACTCTTATTCCCCACCTCTGATTCCCAGCCTCTGATTCCCCGCCTCTGATTCCCTGCCTCTGTTTCCCCGCCTCTGATACCCCGCCTCTGATTCCCCGCCTCAGATTCCCCGCCTCAGATCCCCTGCCTCAGATTCCCCGCCTGAGATTCCCCGCCTCAGATTCCCCGCCTGAGATTCCCCGCCTCAGATTCCCCGCCTCAGATTCCCTGCCTCAGATACCCGCCTCAGATTCCCTGCCTCTGATTGCCTGCCTCTGATTCACTGCCTCTGATTCCCTGCCTCTGATTCCCCGCCTCTGATTCCCCGCCTCAGATTCCCTGCCTCAGATTCCCTGCCTCAGATTCCCTGCCTCTGATTCCCTGCCTCAGATTCCCTGCCTCAGATTCCCTGCCTCAGATTCCCTGCCTCTGATTGCCTGCCTCTGTTTCCCTGCCTCTGATTCCCTGCCTCTGATTCCCTGCCTCTGATTCCCTGCCTCTGATTCCCTGCCTCTGATTCCCTGCCTCTGATTCCGCGCCTCTGATTCCACGCCTCTCTTTCCTTGTCTCTGATTCCCCGCCTCTGAGTCCCTGCCTCTGATACCCTGCCTCTCTTTGCCTGCCTCTATTTCCGTGCCTCTTTCACTGCATCTAGTTTCCCACATCTCATTTGCCCCCTCTGATAACCCGCCTCTGATTCCATGCCTCTGATTCACTGCCTCAGATTCCCTGCATCAGATTCCCCGACTCAGATTTACCGCCTCAGATTCCCCGCCTCAGATTCCCTGCCTCATATTCCCTGCCTCAGATTCCCTGCCTCAGATTCCCTGCCTCAGATTCCCTTCATCTGATGCCCTTCATCAATTCCCTGCCTCTGATTCCCTGCCTCTGATTCCCCACCTCTGATTCCCCGCCTCAGATTCCCTGTCTCTGATTCTCTGGCTCAGATTCCCTGCCTTAGATTCCCTGCCTCTGATTCCCCGCATCTGATTCCAGGCCTCCTATTCCCCACCTCTGATTCCCCGCCTCTGATTGCCTGCCACTGATTGCCAGCCTCTGATTCCCCGCCTCTGATTCCCCGCCTCTGATTCCCCACCTCTGTCTGTATGCCTCTCTTTCGCCTCCGCTTTTTCCCCTCCACTCTTTCCGCGCCTCTCTTTCCCTCCCTCAATTTCAACAACTCTGTTTGATCTGTTCTGTGTACCTCATTTTCAACACACAAGTTCCAACCACTATGTTTCACCCATCTATTTCCCCGCCTCTATTTATCCGCCTATGTTTACCCGCCTCTGCTTACCCACCTGTTTCACCGCCTCTGTTTCCCCGCCTCTGATTCCCCACCTCTGTCTCTACGCCTCTCTTTCGCCTCCACTCTTTCCACTCCACTCTTTCCGTGCCTGTCTTTCCCTCCCTCAATTTCAACAACACTCTTTGGTATGTTTTGTGTACCTCATTTTAAACACACAAGTTCCAACCACTATGTTTTGCCCGCCTCTTTCCCCACTTCTATTTATCCACCTATGTTTACCTGCCACTGTTTACCCGCCTGTTTCCCCGCCTCTGATTCCCCACCTTTCATTCCCCGCCTCTCTTTCCCTGCCTCTATTTCAGCGCCTCTTTCTCTGCCTCCCTCTCCCCACATCTCTTTTCCTCCCGCTGATTCCCCGCCTCAGATTCCCTGCCTCAGATTCCCTGCCTCTGATTCCCCGCCTCTGATTCCCCGCCTCTTATTCCCCGCCTCTGATTCCCCACCTCTGATTCCCCACCTCTGATTCCCTGCCTCTGTTTCCCCGCCTCCGATTCCCCGCCTCTGATTCCCCGCCTCAGATTCCCCGGCTCTGATGCCCTGCCTCACATTCACTGCCTCAGATTCCCCGCCTCAGATTCCCCGCCTCAGATTCCCCGCCTCAGATTCCCCGCCTCAGATTCCCCGTCTCAGATTCCCTGCCTCTGATTCCCTACCTCTGATTCCCTGCCTCTGATTCCCTGCCTCTGATTCCCTGCCTCAGATTCCCTGCCTCAGATTCCCTGCCTCAGATTCCACGCCTCTCTTTCCGTATCTCTGATTCCCCGCCTCTGATTCCCCGCCTCTGATTCCCCGCCTCTGATTGCCAGCCTCTATTTCGGTGCCTCTTTCTCTGCATCTAGTTTCCCACATCTCATTTGCCCCCTCTGATAACCCGCCTCTGATTCCATGCCTCTGATTCCCCGCCTCTGATTCCCCGCCTCTGATTCCCTGCCTCTGATTCCCCGCGTCTGATTCCCTGCCTCAGATTCCCTTCCTCAGATTCCCTGCCTCAGATTCCCTGCCTCTGATTCCCCGCCTCTGATTCCCCGCCTCTTATTCCCCGCCTCTGATTCCCCGCCTTTGATTCCCCGCGTCTGATTCCCTCCCTCAGATTCCCCGGCTCTGATTCACTGCATTAGATTCCCTGCCTCAGATTCCCTGCCTCTGATTCCTCGCCTCTGATTCCCTGCCTCTGATTCCCGGCCTCTGATTCCTGCCTCAGATTCCCCGCCTCAGATTCCCCGCCTCTGATTCCCTGCCTCTGATTCACTGCCTCTGATTCCCTGCCGTTGATTCCCTGCCTCTGATTCCCTGCCTCTGTTTCCCTGCCTCTGATTCCCCGCCTCAGAATCCCCGCCTCAGATTCCCCGCCTCAGATTCCCCGCCTCTGATTCCCTGCCTCTGATTCCCTGCCTCTGATTCCCTGCCGTTGATTCCCTGCCTCTGATTCCCTGCCTCTGATTCCCTGCCTCTGATTCCCTGCCTCTGATACCGCGCCTCTGATTCCACGCCTCTCCTTCCGTATCTCTGATTCCCCGCCTCTAATTCCCTGCCTCTGATACCCTGCCTCTCTTTGCCTGCCTCTATTTCCGTGCCTCTTTCTCTGCATCTAGTTTCCCACATGTCATTTGCCCCCTCTGATAACCCGCCTCTGATTCCATGCCTCTGATTCCCCGCCTCTGATTCCCCGCCTCTGATTCCCTGCCTCTGATTCCCTGCCTCTGATTCCCTGCCTCTGATTCCCTGCCTCTAAATCCCTGCCTCTGATTCCCTGCCTCTGATTCCGCGCCTCTGATTCCCCGCATCTCTTTCCGTGTCTCTGATTCCCCGCCTCAGATTCCCTGCCTCAGATACCCTGCCTCTCTTTGCCTTCCTCTATTTCCGTGCCTCTTTCTCTGCATCTAGTTTCCCACATCTCATTTGCCCCCTCTGATAACCCGCCTCTGATTCCATGCATCTGATTCACAGCCTCTGATTCCCCGCCTCTGATTCCCCGCCTCTGATTCCCTGCCTCAGATTCCCTGCCTCAGATTCCTTGCCTCAGATTCCCAGCCTCTGATTCCACGCCTCTGATTCCCCGCCTCTTATTCCCCGCCTCTGATTCCCCGCCTCTGATTCCCCGCCTCTGATTCCCTGCCTCTGTTTCCCCGCCTCTGAATCCCCGCGTCTGATTCCCCGCCTCAGATTCCACGGCTCTGATTCCCTGCCTGAGATTCCATGCCTCAGATTCCCCACCTCAGATTCCCTGCCTCAGATTCCCCGCCTCAGATTCCCCGCCTCAGATTCCCCGCCTCAGATTCCCCGCCTCAGATTCCCCGCCTCAGATTCCCCGCCTCAGATTCCCCGCCTCAGATTCCCCGCCTCAGATTCCCTGCCTCAGATTCCCTGTCTCAGATTCCCTGCCTCAGATTCCCTTCATCTTATTCCCTTAATCTGATTCCCTGCCTCTAAATCCCTGCCTCTGATTCCCTGCCTCTGATTCCGCGCCTCTGATTCCCCGCATCTCTTTCCGTGTCTCTGATTCCCCGCCTCAGATTCCCTGCCTCAGATACCCTGCCTCTCTTTGCCTTCCTCTATTTCCGTGCCTCTTTCTCTGCATCTAGTTTCCCACATCTCATTTGCCCCCTCTGATAACCCGCCTCTGATTCCATGCATCTGATTCCCCGCCTCTGATTCCCCGCCTCTGATTCCCCGCCTCTGATTCCCTGCCTCAGATTCCCTGCCTCAGATTCCTTGCCTCAGATTCCCTGCCTCTAAATCCCTGCCTCTGATTCCCTGCCTCTGTTTCCCCGCCTCTGAATCCCCGCGTCTGATTCCCCGCCTCAGATTCCACGGCTCTGATTCCCTGCCTGAGATTCCATGCCTCAGATTCCCCACCTCAGATTCCCCGCCTCAGATTCCCCGCCTCAGATTCCCTGCCTCAGATTCCCTGTCTCAGATTCCCTGCCTCAGATTCCCTTCATCTGATTCCCTTCATCTGATTCCCTGCCTCTGATTCCCTGCCTCTGATTCCCCGCCTCTGATTCCCCGCCTCTGATTACCCGCCTCAGATTCCCTGCCTCAGATTCCCTGCCTCAGATTCCCTGCCTCTGATTCCCTGCCTCAGATTCCCTGCCTCAGATTCCCTGCCTCAGATTCCCTGCCTCTGATTCCCTGCCTATGATTCCCTGCCTCTGATTCCCTGCCTCTGATTCCCTGCCTCTGATTCCCTGCCTCTGATTCCCTGCCTCTGATTCCCTGCCTCTGATTCCGCGCCTCTGATTCCACGCCTCTCTTTCCTTGTCTCTGATTCCCCGCCTCTGAGTCCCTGCCTCTGATACCCTGCCTCTCTTTGCCTGCCTCTATTTCCGTGCCTCTTTCACTGCATCTAGTTTCCCACTTCTCATTTGCCCCCTCTGATAACCCGCCTCTGATTCCATGCCTCTGATTCACTTCCTCAGATTTCCTGCATCAGATTCCCCGACTCAGATTTACCGCCTCAGACTCCCCGCCTCAGATTCCCTGCCTCAGATTCCCTGCATCAGATTCCCTGCCTCAGATTCCCTTCATCTGATGCCCTTCATCAATTCCCTGCCTCTGATTCCCTGCCTCTGATTCCCCACCTCTGATTCCCCGCCTCAGATTCCCTGGCTCTGATTCTCTGGCTCAGATTCCCTGCCTTAGATTCCCTGCCTCTGATTCCCCGCATCTGATTCCAGGCCTCTTATTCCCCACCTCTGATTCCCCGCCTCTGATTGCCTGCCACTGATTGCCCGCCTCTGATTCCCCGCCTCTGATTCCCCGTCTCTGATTCCCCACCTCTCTCTACGCCTCTCTTTCGCCTCCACTCTTTCCCCTCCACTCTTTCCGCGCCTCTCTTTCCCTCCCTCAATTTCAACAACTCTGATTGATCTGTTCTGTGTACCTCATTTTCAACACACAAGTTCCAACCACTATGTTTTACACATCTCTTTCCCCGCCTCTATTTATCCGCCTATGTTTACCCGCCTCTGTTTACCCACCTGTTTCACCGCCTCTGATTCCCTGCCTCTGATTCCCCACCTCGGTCTCTACGCCTCTCTTTCGCCTCCACTCTTTCCCCTCCACTCTTTCAGTGCCTGTCTTTCCCTCCCTCAATTTCAACAACACTGTTTGATCTGTTTTGTGTACCTCATTTTAAACACACAAGTTCCAACCACTATGTTTTGCCCGCCTCTTTCCCCGCCTCTATTTATCCACCTTTGTTTACCTGCCACTGTTTACCCGCCTGTTTCCCCGCCTCTGATTCCCCACCGTTCATTCCCCGCCTCTCTTTCCCTGCCTCTATTTCCGTGCCTCTTTCTCTGCCTCTCTTTCCCCACATCTCTTTACCTCCCTCTGATTCCCTGCCTCTGATTCACTGCCTCTGATTCCCTGCCTCTGATTCCCCGCCTCTGATTCCCCGCCTCTTATTCCCCGCCTCAGATTCCCTGCCTCAGATTCCCCGCCTCTGATTCCCCGCCTCTTATTCCCCGCCTCTGATTCCACTCCACTGATTCCCCGCCTCTGATTCCCTGCCTCTGTTTCCCCGCCTCTGATTCCCCGCATCAGATTCCCTGCTTCAGATTCCCCGTCTCTGATTCCCTGCTTCAGATTCCCTGCCTCAGATTCCCCGCCTCAGATTCGCTGCCTCAGATTCCCCGCCTCTGATTCCCTGCCTCTGATTCCCCGCCTCTGATTCCTGCCTCAGATTCCCCGCCTCAGATTCCCCGCCTCTGATTCCCTGCCTCTGATTCACTGCCTCTGATTCCCTGCCTCAGATTCCCTGCCTCTGATTCCCCGCCTCTGATTCCCCGCCTCTTATTCCCTGCCTCTGATTCCACGCCTCTGATTCCCCGCCTCAGATTCCCTGGCTCTGATTCCCTGCCTCAGATTCCCTGCCTCAGATTCCCCGCCTCAGATTCTCTGCCTCAGATTCCCCGCCTCAGATTCGCTGCCTCTGATTCCCCGACTCTGATTCCCCGCCTCTTATTCCCCACCTCTGATTCCCTGCCTCTGATTCCCCGCCTCTGATTCCCTGCCTCTGTTTCCCCACCTCTGATTCCCCGCCTCTGATTCCCCGCCTCAGATTCCCCGGCTCTGATTCCCTACCTCAGATTCCCTGCCTCAGATACCCCGCCTCAGATTCCCTGCCTCAGATTCCCCGCCTCAGATTCCCCGCCTCAGATTCCCCGCCGCAGATTCCCCGCCTCAGATGCCCCGCCTCAGATTCCCCGCCTCAGATTCCCCGCCTCAGATTCCCCGCCTCAGATTCCCCGCCTCAGATTCCCCGCCTCAGATTCCCCGCCTCAGATTCCCCGCCTCAGATTCCCCGCCTCTGATTCCCTGCCTCTGATTCCCTGCCTCTGATTCCCTGCCTCTGATTCCCTGCCTCTGATTCCCTGCCTCTGATTCCCTGCCTCTGATTCCGCGCCTCTGATTCCACGCCTCTCTTTCCGTATCTCTGATTCCCCGCCTCTAATTCCCTGCCTCTGATACCCTGCCTCTATTTGCCTGCCTCTATTTCCGTGCCTCTTTCTCTGCATCTAGTTTCCCACATGTCATTTGCCCCCTCTGATAACCCGCCTCTGATTCAATGCCTCTGATTCCCCGCCTCTGATTCCCCACCTCTGATTCCCTGCCTCTGATTCCCCGCCTTTGATTCCCTGCCTCAGATTCCCTGCCTCAGATTCCCTGCCTCAGATTCCCTGCCTCTGATTCCCCGCCTCTTATTCCCCGTCTGTGATTCCCCGCCTCTGATTCCCCGCGTCTGATTCCCTCCCTCAGATTCCCCGGCTCTGTTTCCCTGCATTAGATTCCCTGCCTCAGATTCCCTGCCTCTGATTCACCGCCTCTGATTCCCTGCCTCTGATTCCCCACCTCTGATTCCTGCCTCAGATTCCCTGCCTCAGATTCCCCGCCTCTGATTCCCTGCCTCAGATTCCCTGCCTCAGATTCCCTGCCTCAGATTCCCTGCCTCTGATTCCCCGCCTCTTATTCCCCGTCTCTGATTCCCCGCCTCTGATTCCCCGCGTCTGATTCCCTCCCTCAGATTCCCCGGCTCTGATTCCCTGCATTAGATTCCCTGCCTCAGAGTCCCTGCCTCTGATTCCCCGCCTCTGATTCCCTGCCTCTGATTCCCCACCTCTGATTCCTGCCTCAGATTCCCAGCCTCAGATTCCCTGCCTCAGATTCCCTGCCTCTGATTCACTGCCTTTGATTCGCCGACTCTTATTCCCCACCTCTGATTCCCAGCCTCTGATTCCCCGCCTCTGATTCCCTGCCTCTGTTTCCCCGCCTCTGATACCCCGCCTCTGATTCCCCGCCTCAGATTCCCCGCCTCAGATCCCCTGCCTCAGATTCCCCGCCTGAGATTCCCCGCCTCAGATTCCCCGCCTGAGATTCCCCGCCTCAGATTCCCCGCCTCAGATTCCCTGCCTCAGATACCCGCCTCAGATTCCCTGCCTCTGATTGCCTGCCTCTGATTCACTGCCTCTGATTCCCTGCCTCTGATTCCCCGCCTCTGATTCCCCGCCTCAGATTCCCTGCCTCAGATTCCCTGCCTCAGATTCCCTGCCTCTGATTCCCTGCCTCAGATTCCCTGCCTCAGATTCCCTGCCTCAGATTCCCTGCCTCTGATTGCCTGCCTCTGTTTCCCTGCCTCTGATTCCCTGCCTCTGATTCCCTGCCTCTGATTCCCTGCCTCTGATTCCCTGCCTCTGATTCCCTGCCTCTGATTCCGCGCCTCTGATTCCACGCCTCTCTTTCCTTGTCTCTGATTCCCCGCCTCTGAGTCCCTGCCTCTGATACCCTGCCTCTCTTTGCCTGCCTCTATTTCCGTGCCTCTTTCACTGCATCTAGTTTCCCACATCTCATTTGCCCCCTCTGATAACCCGCCTCTGATTCCATGCCTCTGATTCACTGCCTCAGATTCCCTGCATCAGATTCCCCGACTCAGATTTACCGCCTCAGATTCCCCGCCTCAGATTCCCTGCCTCATATTCCCTGCCTCAGATTCCCTGCCTCAGATTCCCTGCCTCAGATTCCCTTCATCTGATGCCCTTCATCAATTCCCTGCCTCTGATTCCCTGCCTCTGATTCCCCACCTCTGATTCCCCGCCTCAGATTCCCTGTCTCTGATTCTCTGGCTCAGATTCCCTGCCTTAGATTCCCTGCCTCTGATTCCCCGCATCTGATTCCAGGCCTCCTATTCCCCACCTCTGATTCCCCGCCTCTGATTGCCTGCCACTGATTGCCAGCCTCTGATTCCCCGCCTCTGATTCCCCGCCTCTGATTCCCCACCTCTGTCTGTATGCCTCTCTTTCGCCTCCGCTTTTTCCCCTCCACTCTTTCCGCGCCTCTCTTTCCCTCCCTCAATTTCAACAACTCTGTTTGATCTGTTCTGTGTACCTCATTTTCAACACACAAGTTCCAACCACTATGTTTCACCCATCTATTTCCCCGCCTCTATTTATCCGCCTATGTTTACCCGCCTCTGCTTACCCACCTGTTTCACCGCCTCTGTTTCCCCGCCTCTGATTCCCCACCTCTGTCTCTACGCCTCTCTTTCGCCTCCACTCTTTCCACTCCACTCTTTCCGTGCCTGTCTTTCCCTCCCTCAATTTCAACAACACTCTTTGGTATGTTTTGTGTACCTCATTTTAAACACACAAGTTCCAACCACTATGTTTTGCCCGCCTCTTTCCCCACTTCTATTTATCCACCTATGTTTACCTGCCACTGTTTACCCGCCTGTTTCCCCGCCTCTGATTCCCCACCTTTCATTCCCCGCCTCTCTTTCCCTGCCTCTATTTCAGCGCCTCTTTCTCTGCCTCCCTCTCCCCACATCTCTTTTCCTCCCGCTGATTCCCCGCCTCAGATTCCCTGCCTCAGATTCCCTGCCTCTGATTCCCCGCCTCTGATTCCCCGCCTCTTATTCCCCGCCTCTGATTCCCCACCTCTGATTCCCCACCTCTGATTCCCTGCCTCTGTTTCCCCGCCTCCAATTCCCCGCCTCTGATTCCCCGCCTCAGATTCCCCGGCTCTGATGCCCTGCCTCACATTCACTGCCTCAGATTCCCCGCCTCAGATTCCCTGCCTCAGATTCCCCGCCTCAGATTCCCTGCCTCTGATTCCACGACTCTGATTCCCCACCTCTTATTCCCCGCCTCTGATTCCCCGCCTCAGATTCCCTGCCTCAGATTCCCCGCCTCAGATTCCCTGCCTCTGATTCCACGACTCTGATTCCCCGCCTCTTATTCCCCGCCTCTGATTCCCCGCCTCTGATTCCCCGCCTCTGATTCCCTGCCTCTGATTCCCCACCTCTGATTCCCTGCCTCAGATTCCCTGCCTCAGATTCCCTCTCAGATTCCCTGCCTCTGATTCCCCGACTCTGATTCCCCGCCTCTTATTCCCCACCTCTGATTCCCCGCCTCTGATTCCCTGCCTCAGATTCCCTGCCTCAGATTCCTTGCCTCAGATTCCCAGCCTCTGATTCCCCGCCTCTGATTCCCCGCCTCTTATTCCCCGCCTCTGATTCCCCGCCTCTGATTCCCTGCCTCTGTTTCCCCGCCTCTGAATCCCCGCGTCTGATTCCCCGCCTCAGATTCCACGGCTCTGATTCCCTGCCTGAGATTCCATGCCTCAGATTCCCCACCTCAGATTCCCTGCCTCAGATTGCCCGCCTCAGATTCCCCGCCTCAGATTCCCCGCCTCAGATTCCCCGCCTCAGATTCCCCGCCTCAGATTCCCCGCCTCAGATTCCCCGCCTCAGATTCCCTGCCTCAGATTCCCTGCCTCAGATTCCCTCTCAGATTCCCTGCCTCTGATTCCCCGACTCTGATTCCCCGCCTCTTATTCCCCACCTCTGATTCCCCGCCTCTGATTCCCTGCCTCAGATTCCCTGCCTCAGATTCCTTGCCTCAGATTCCCAGCCTCTGACTCCCCGCCTCTGATTCCCCGCCTCTTATTCCCCGCCTCTGATTCCCCGCCTCTGATTCCCCGCCTCTGATTCCCTGCCTCTGTTTCCCCGCCTCTGAATCCCCGCGTCTGATTCCCCGCCTCAGATTCCACGGCTCTGATTCCCTGCCTGAGATTCCATGCCTGAGATTCCCCACCTCAGATTCCCTGCCTCAGATTCCCCGCCTCAGATTCCCCGCCTCTGATACCCCGCCTCTGATTCCCCGCCTCAGATTCCCCGCCTCAGATCCCCTGCCTCAGATTCCCCGCCTGAGATTCCCCGCCTCAGATTCCCCGCCTGAGATTCCCCGCCTCAGATTCCCCGCCTCAGATTCCCCGCCTCAGATTCCCCGCCTCAGATTCCCTGCCTCTGATTGCCTGCCTCTGATTCACTGCCTCTGATTCCCTGCCTCTGATTCCCCGCCTCTGATTCCCCGCCTCAGATTCCCTGCCTCAGATTCCCTGCCTCAGATTCCCTGCCTCTGATTCCCTGCCTCAGATTCCCTGCCTCAGATTCCCTGCCTCAGATTCCCTGCCTCTGATTGCCTGCCTCTGTTTCCCTGCCTCTGATTCCCTGCCTCTGATTCCCTGCCTCTGATTCCCTGCCTCTGATTCCCTGCCTCTGATTCCCTGCCTCTGATTCTGCGCCTCTGATTCCACGCCTCTCTTTCCTTGTCTCTGATTCCCCGCCTCTGAGTCCCTGCCTCTGATACCCTGCCTCTCTTTGCCTGCCTCTATTTCCGTGCCTCTTTCACTGCATCTAGTTTCCCACATCTCATTTGCCCCCTCTGATAACCCGCCTCTGATTCCATGCCTCTGATTCACTGCCTCAGATTCCCTGCATCAGATTCCCCGACTCAGATTTACCGCCTCAGATTCCCCGCCTCAGATTCCCTGCCTCATATTCCCTGCCTCAGATTCCCTGCCTCAGATTCCCTGCCTCAGATTCCCTTCATCTGATGCCCTTCATCAATTCCCTGCCTCTGATTCCCTGCCTCTGATTCCCCACCTCTGATTCCCCGCCTCAGATTCCCTGTCTCTGATTCTCTGGCTCAGATTCCCTGCCTTAGATTCCCTGCCTCTGATTCCCCGCATCTGATTCCAGGCCTCCTATTCCCCACCTCTGATTCCCCGCCTCTGATTGCCTGCCACTGATTGCCAGCCTCTGATTCCCCGCCTCTGATTCCCCGCCTCTGATTCCCCACCTCTGTCTGTATGCCTCTCTTTCGCCTCCGCTTTTTCCCCTCCACTCTTTCCGCGCCTCTCTTTCCCTCCCTCAATTTCAACAACTCTGTTTGATCTGTTCTGTGTACCTCATTTTCAACACACAAGTTCCAACCACTATGTTTCACCCATCTATTTCCCCGCCTCTATTTATCCGCCTATGTTTACCCGCCTCTGCTTACCCACCTGTTTCACCGCCTCTGTTTCCCCGCCTCTGATTCCCCACCTCTGTCTCTACGCCTCTCTTTCGCCTCCACTCTTTCCACTCCACTCTTTCCGTGCCTGTCTTTCCCTCCCTCAATTTCAACAACACTCTTTGGTATGTTTTGTGTACCTCATTTTAAACACACAAGTTCCAACCACTATGTTTTGCCCGCCTCTTTCCCCACTTCTATTTATCCACCTATGTTTACCTGCCACTGTTTACCCGCCTGTTTCCCCGCCTCTGATTCCCCACCTTTCATTCCCCGCCTCTCTTTCCCTGCCTCTATTTCAGCGCCTCTTTCTCTGCCTCCCTCTCCCCACATCTCTTTTCCTCCCGCTGAATCCCCGCCTCAGATTCCCTGCCTCAGATTCCCTGCCTCTGATTCCCCGCCTCTGATTCCCCGCCTCTTATTCCCCGCCTCTGATTCCCCACCTCTGATTCCCCACCTCTGATTCCCTGCCTCTGTTTCCCCGCCTCCGATTCCCCGCCTCTGATTCCACGCCTCTGATTCCCCGCCTCTGATTCCCTTCCTCTGTTTCCCCGCCTCTGAATCCCCGCGTCTGATTCCCCGCCTCAGATTCCACGGCTCTGATTCCCTGCCTGAGATTCCATGCCTCAGATTCCCCACCTCAGATTCCCTGCCTCAGATTCCCCGCCTCAGATTCCCCGCCTCTGATACCCCGCCTCTGATTCCCCGCCTCAGATTCCCCGCCTCAGATCCCCTGCCTCAGATTCCCCGCCTGAGATTCCCCGCCTCAGATTCCCCGCCTGAGATTCCCCGCCTCAGATTCCCCGCCTCAGATTCCCCGCCTCAGATTCCCCGCCTCAGATTCCCTGCCTCTGATTGCCTGCCTCTGATTCACTGCCTCTGATTCCCTGCCTCTGATTCCCCGCCTCTGATTCCCCGCCTCAGATTCCCTGCCTCAGATTCCCTGCCTCAGATTCCCTGCCTCTGATTCCCTGCCTCAGATTCCCTGCCTCAGATTCCCTGCCTCAGATTCCCTGCCTCTGATTGCCTGCCTCTGTTTCCCTGCCTCTGATTCCCTGCCTCTGATTCCCTGCCTCTGATTCCCTGCCTCTGATTCCCTGCCTCTGATTCCCTGCCTCTGATTCTGCGCCTCTGATTCCACGCCTCTCTTTCCTTGTCTCTGATTCCCCGCCTCTGAGTCCCTGCCTCTGATACCCTGCCTCTCTTTGCCTGCCTCTATTTCCGTGCCTCTTTCACTGCATCTAGTTTCCCACATCTCATTTGCCCCCTCTGATAACCCGCCTCTGATTCCATGCCTCTGATTCACTGCCTCAGATTCCCTGCATCAGATTCCCCGACTCAGATTTACCGCCTCAGATTCCCCGCCTCAGATTCCCTGCCTCATATTCCCTGCCTCAGATTCCCTGCCTCAGATTCCCTGCCTCAGATTCCCTTCATCTGATGCCCTTCATCAATTCCCTGCCTCTGATTCCCTGCCTCTGATTCCCCACCTCTGATTCCCCGCCTCAGATTCCCTGTCTCTGATTCTCTGGCTCAGATTCCCTGCCTTAGATTCCCTGCCTCTGATTCCCCGCATCTGATTCCAGGCCTCCTATTCCCCACCTCTGATTCCCCGCCTCTGATTGCCTGCCACTGATTGCCAGCCTCTGATTCCCCGCCTCTGATTCCCCGCCTCTGATTCCCCACCTCTGTCTGTATGCCTCTCTTTCGCCTCCGCTTTTTCCCCTCCACTCTTTCCGCGCCTCTCTTTCCCTCCCTCAATTTCAACAACTCTGTTTGATCTGTTCTGTGTACCTCATTTTCAACACACAAGTTCCAACCACTATGTTTCACCCATCTATTTCCCCGCCTCTATTTATCCGCCTATGTTTACCCGCCTCTGCTTACCCACCTGTTTCACCGCCTCTGTTTCCCCGCCTCTGATTCCCCACCTCTGTCTCTACGCCTCTCTTTCGCCTCCACTCTTTCCACTCCACTCTTTCCGTGCCTGTCTTTCCCTCCCTCAATTTCAACAACACTCTTTGGTATGTTTTGTGTACCTCATTTTAAACACACAAGTTCCAACCACTATGTTTTGCCCGCCTCTTTCCCCACTTCTATTTATCCACCTATGTTTACCTGCCACTGTTTACCCGCCTGTTTCCCCGCCTCTGATTCCCCACCTTTCATTCCCCGCCTCTCTTTCCCTGCCTCTATTTCAGCGCCTCTTTCTCTGCCTCCCTCTCCCCACATCTCTTTTCCTCCCGCTGAATCCCCGCCTCAGATTCCCTGCCTCAGATTCCCTGCCTCTGATTCCCCGCCTCTGATTCCCCGCCTCTTATTCCCCGCCTCTGATTCCCCACCTCTGATTCCCCACCTCTGATTCCCTGCCTCTGTTTCCCCGCCTCCGATTCCCCGCCTCTGATTCCCCGCCTCAGATTCCCCGGCTCTGATGCCCTGCCTCACATTCACTGCCTCAGATTCCCCGCCTCAGATTCCCTGCCTCAGATTCCCCGCCTCAGATTCCCTGCCTCTGATTCCACGACTCTGATTCCCCGCCTCTTATTCCCCGCCTCTGATTCCCCGCCTCAGATTCCCTGCCTCAGATTCCCCGCCTCAGATTCCCTGCCTCTGATTCCACGACTCTGATTCCCCGCCTCTTATTCCCCGCCTCTGATTCCCCGCCTCTGATTCCCCGCCTCTGATTCCCTGCCTCTGATTCCCCACCTCTGATTCCCTGCCTCAGATTCCCTGCCTCAGATTCCCTCTCAGATTCCCTGCCTCTGATTCCCCGACTCTGATTCCCCGCCTCTTATTCCCCACCTCTGATTCCCCGCCTCTGATTCCCTGCCTCAGATTCCCTGCCTCAGATTCCTTGCCTCAGATTCCCAGCCTCTGATTCCCCGCCTCTGATTCCCCGCCTCTTATTCCCCGCCTCTGATTCCCCGCCTCTGATTCCCCGCCTCTGATTCCCTGCCTCTGTTTCCCCGCCTCTGAATCCCCGCGTCTGATTCCCCGCCTCAGATTCCACGGCTCTGATTCCCTGCCTGAGATTCCATGCCTCAGATTCCCCACCTCAGATTCCCTGCCTCAGATTGCCCGCCTCAGATTCCCCACCTCAGATTCCCCGCCTCAGATTCCCCGCCTCAGATTCCCCGCCTCAGATTCCCCGCCTCAGATTCCCCGCCTCAGATTCCCTGCCTCAGATTCCCTGCCTCAGATTCCCTCTCAGATTCCCTGCCTCTGATTCCCCGACTCTGATTCCCCGCCTCTTATTCCCCACCTCTGATTCCCCGCCTCTGATTCCCTGCCTCAGATTCCCTGCCTCAGATTCCTTGCCTCAGGTTCCCAGCCTCTGACTCCCCGCCTCTGATTCCCCGCCTCTTATTCCCCGCCTCTGATTCCCCGCCTCTGATTCCCCGCCTCTGATTCCCTGCCTCTGTTTCCCCGCCTCTGAATCCCCGCGTCTGATTCCCCGCCTCAGATTCCACGGCTCTGATTCCCTGCCTGAGATTCCATGCCTCAGATTCCCCACCTCAGATTCCCTGCCTCAGATTCCCCGCCTCAGATTCCCCGCCTCAGATTCCCCGCCTCAGATTCCCTGCCTCAGATTCCCTGTCTCAGATTCCATGCCTCAGATTCCCTTCATCTGATTCCCTTCATCTGATTCCCTGCCTCTGATTCCCTGCCTCTGATTCCCCGCCTCAGATTCCCCGCCTCTGATTACCCGCCTCAGATTCCCTGCCTCAGATTCCCTGCCTCAGATTCCCTGCCTCTGATTCCCTGCCTCAGATTCCCTGCCTCAGATTCCCTGCCTCAGATTCCCTGCCTCTGATTCCCTGCCTATGATTCCCTGCCTCTGATTCCCTGCCTCTGATTCCCTGCCTCTGATTCCCTGCCTCTGATTCCCTGCCTCTGATTCCCTGCCTCTGATTCCGCGCCTCTGATTCCACGCCTCTCTTTCCTTGTCTCTGATTCCCCGCCTCTGAGTCCCTGCCTCTGATACCCTGCCTCTCTTTGCCTGCCTCTATTTCCGTGCCTCTTTCACTGCATCTAGTTTCCCACTTCTCATTTGCCCCCTCTGATAACCCGCCTCTGATTCCATGCCTCTGATTCACTTCCTCAGATTCCCTGCATCAGATTCCCCGACTCAGATTTACCGCCTCAGACTCCCCGCCTCAGATTCCCTGCCTCAGATTCCCTGCATCAGATTCCCTGCCTCAGATTCCCTTCATCTGATGCCCTTCATCAATTCCCTGCCTCTGATTCCCTGCCTCTGATTCCCCACCTCTGATTCCCCGCCTCAGATTCCCTGGCTCTGATTCTCTGGCTCAGATTCCCTGCCTTAGATTCCCTGCCTCTGATTCCCCACATCTGATTCCAGGCCTCTTATTCCCCACCTCTGATTCCCCGCCTCTGATTGCCTGCCACTGATTGCCCGCCTCTGATTCCCCGCCTCTGATTCCCCGTCTCTGATTCCCCACCTCTCTCTACGCCTCTCTTTCGCCTCCACTCTTTCCCCTCCACTCTTTCCGCGCCTCTCTTTCCCTCCCTCAATTTCAACAACTCTGATTGATCTGTTCTGTGTACCTCATTTTCAACACACAAGTTCCAACCACTATGTTTTACACATCTCTTTCCCCGCCTCTATTTATCCGCCTATGTTTACCCGCCTCTGTTTACCCACCTGTTTCACCGCCTCTGATTCCCTGCCTCTGATTCCCCACCTCGGTCTCTACGCCTCTCTTTCGCCTCCACTCTTTCCCCTCCACTCTTTCAGTGCCTGTCTTTCCCTCCCTCAATTTCAACAACACTGTTTGATCTGTTTTGTGTACCTCATTTTAAACACACAAGTTCCAACCACTATGTTTTGCCCGCCTCTTTCCCCGCCTCTATTTATCCACCTTTGTTTACCTGCCACTGTTTACCCGCCTGTTTCCCCGCCTCTGATTCCCCACCGTTCATTCCCCGCCTCTCTTTCCCTGCCTCTATTTCCGTGCCTCTTTCTCTGCCTCTCTTTCCCCACATCTCTTTACCTCCCTCTGATTCCCTGCCTCTGATTCACTGCCTCTGATTCCCTGCCTCTGATTCCCCGCCTCTGATTCCCCGCCTCTTATTCCCCGCCTCAGATTCCCTGCCTCAGATTCCCCGCCTCTGATTCCCCGCCTCTTATTCCCCGCCTCTGATTCCACTCCACTGATTCCCCGCCTCTGATTCCCTGCCTCTGTTTCCCCGCCTCTGATTCCCCGCATCAGATTCCCTGCTTCAGATTCCCCGTCTCTGATTCCCTGCTTCAGATTCCCTGCCTCAGATTCCCCGCCTCAGATTCGCTGCCTCAGATTCCCCGCCTCTGATTCCCTGCCTCTGATTCCCCGCCTCTGATTCCTGCCTCAGATTCCCCGCCTCAGATTCCCCGCCTCTGATTCCCTGCCTCTGATTCACTGCCTCTGATTCCCTGCCTCAGATTCCCTGCCTCTGATTCCCCGCCTCTGATTCCCCGCCTCTTATTCCCTGCCTCTGATTCCACGCCTCTGATTCCCCGCCTCAGATTCCCTGGCTCTGATTCCCTGCCTCAGATTCCCTGCCTCAGATTCCCCGCCTCAGATTCTCTGCCTCAGATTCCCCGCCTCAGATTCGCTGCCTCTGATTCCCCGACTCTGATTCCCCGCCTCTTATTCCCCACCTCTGATTCCCTGCCTCTGATTCCCCGCCTCTGATTCCCTGCCTCTGTTTCCCCACCTCTGATTCCCCGCCTCTGATTCCCCGCCTCAGATTCCCCGGCTCTGATTCCCTACCTCAGATTCCCTGCCTCAGATACCCCGCCTCAGATTCCCTGCCTCAGATTCCCCGCCTCAGATTCCCCGCCTCAGATTCCCCGCCGCAGATTCCCCGCCTCAGATGCCCCGCCTCAGATTCCCCGCCTCAGATTCCCCGCCTCAGATTCCCCGCCTCAGATTCCCCGCCTCAGATTCCCCGCCTCAGATTCCCCGCCTCAGATTCCCCGCCTCAGATTCCCCGCCTCTGATTCCCTGCCTCTGATTCCCTGCCTCTGATTCCCTGCCTCTGATTCCCTGCCTCTGATTCCCTGCCTCTGATTCCCTGCCTCTGATTCCGCGCCTCTGATTCCACGCCTCTCTTTCCGTATCTCTGATTCCCCGCCTCTAATTCCCTGCCTCTGATACCCTGCCTCTATTTGCCTGCCTCTATTTCCGTGCCTCTTTCTCTGCATCTAGTTTCCCACATGTCATTTGCCCCCTCTGATAACCCGCCTCTGATTCAATGCCTCTGATTCCCCGCCTCTGATTCCCCACCTCTGATTCCCTGCCTCTGATTCCCCGCCTCTGATTCCCTGCCTCAGATTCCCTGCCTCAGATTCCCTGCCTCAGATTCCCTGCCTCTGATTCCCCGCCTCTTATTCCCCGTCTGTGATTCCCCGCCTCTGATTCCCCGCGTCTGATTCCCTCCCTCAGATTCCCCGGCTCTGTTTCCCTGCATTAGATTCCCTGCCTCAGATTCCCTGCCTCTGATTCACCGCCTCTGATTCCCTGCCTCTGATTCCCCACCTCTGATTCCTGCCTCAGATTCCCTGCCTCAGATTCCCCGCCTCTGATTCCCTGCCTCAGATTCCCTGCCTCAGATTCCCTGCCTCAGATTCCCTGCCTCTGATTCCCCGCCTCTTATTCCCCGTCTCTGATTCCCCGCCTCTGATTCCCCGCGTCTGATTCCCTCCCTCAGATTCCCCGGCTCTGATTCCCTGCATTAGATTCCCTGCCTCAGAGTCCCTGCCTCTGATTCCCCGCCTCTGATTCCCTGCCTCTGATTCCCCACCTCTGATTCCTGCCTCAGATTCCCAGCCTCAGATTCCCTGCCTCAGATTCCCTGCCTCTGATTCACTGCCTTTGATTCGCCGACTCTTATTCCCCACCTCTGATTCCCAGCCTCTGATTCCCCGCCTCTGATTCCCTGCCTCTGTTTCCCCGCCTCTGATACCCCGCCTCTGATTCCCCGCCTCAGATTCCCCGCCTCAGATCCCCTGCCTCAGATTCCCCGCCTGAGATTCCCCGCCTCAGATTCCCCGCCTGAGATTCCCCGCCTCAGATTCCCCGCCTCAGATTCCCTGCCTCAGATTCCCCGCCTCAGATTCCCTGCCTCTGATTGCCTGCCTCTGATTCACTGCCTCTGATTCCCTGCCTCTGATTCCCCGCCTCTGATTCCCCGCCTCAGATTCCCTGCCTCAGATTCCCTGCCTCAGATTCCCTGCCTCAGATTCCCTGCCTCAGATTCCCTGCCTCAGATTCCCTGCCTCTGATTGCCTGCCTCTGTTTCCCTGCCTCTGATTCCCTGCCTCTGATTCCCTGCCTCTGATTCCCTGCCTCTGATTCCCTGCCTCTGATTCCCTGCCTCTGATTCCGCGCCTCTGATTCCACGCCTCTCTTTCCTTGTCTCTGATTCCCCGCCTCTGAGTCCCTGCCTCTGATACCCTGCCTCTCTTTGCCTGCCTCTATTTCCGTGCCTCTTTCACTGCATCTAGTTTCCCACATCTCATTTGCCCCCTCTGATAACCCGCCTCTGATTCCATGCCTCTGATTCACTGCCTCAGATTCCCTGCATCAGATTCCCCGACTCAGATTTACCGCCTCAGATTCCCCGCCTCAGATTCCCTGCCTCATATTCCCTGCCTCAGATTCCCTGCCTCAGATTCCCTGCCTCAGATTCCCTTCATCTGATGCCCTTCATCAATTCCCTGCCTCTGATTCCCTGCCTCTGATTCCCCACCTCTGATTCCCCGCCTCAGATTCCCTGTCTCTGATTCTCTGGCTCAGATTCCCTGCCTTAGATTCCCTGCCTCTGATTCCCCGCATCTGATTCCAGGCCTCCTATTCCCCACCTCTGATTCCCCGCCTCTGATTGCCTGCCACTGATTGCCAGCCTCTGATTCCCCGCCTCTGATTCCCCGCCTCTGATTCCCCACCTCTGTCTGTATGCCTCTCTTTCGCCTCCGCTTTTTCCCCTCCACTCTTTCCGCGCCTCTCTTTCCCTCCCTCAATTTCAACAACTCTGTTTGATCTGTTCTGTGTACCTCATTTTCAACACACAAGTTCCAACCACTATGTTTCACCCATCTATTTCCCCGCCTCTATTTATCCGCCTATGTTTACCCGCCTCTGCTTACCCACCTGTTTCACCGCCTCTGTTTCCCCGCCTCTGATTCCCCACCTCTGTCTCTACGCCTCTCTTTCGCCTCCACTCTTTCCACTCCACTCTTTCCGTGCCTGTCTTTCCCTCCCTCAATTTCAACAACACTCTTTGGTATGTTTTGTGTACCTCATTTTAAACACACAAGTTCCAACCACTATGTTTTGCCCGCCTCTTTCCCCACTTCTATTTATCCACCTATGTTTACCTGCCACTGTTTACCCGCCTGTTTCCCCGCCTCTGATTCCCCACCTTTCATTCCCCGCCTCTCTTTCCCTGCCTCTATTTCAGCGCCTCTTTCTTTGCCTCCCTCTCCCCACATCTCTTTTCCTCCCGCTGATTCCCCGCCTCAGATTCCCTGCCTCAGATTCCCTGCCTCTGATTCCCCGCCTCTGATTCCCCGCCTCTTATTCCCCGCCTCTGATTCCCCACCTCTGATTCCCCACCTCTGATTCCCTGCCTCTGTTTCCCCGCCTCCGATTCCCCGCCTCTGATTCCCCGCCTCAGATTCCCCGGCTCTGATGCCCTGCCTCACATTCACTGCCTCAGATTCCCCGCCTCAGATTCCCTGCCTCAGATTCCCCGCCTCAGATTCCCTGCCTCTGATTCCACGACTCTGATTCCCCACCTCTTATTCCCCGCCTCTGATTCCCCGCCTCAGATTCCCTGCCTCAGATTCCCCGCCTCAGATTCCCTGCCTCTGATTCCACGACTCTGATTCCCCGCCTCTTATTCCCCGCCTCTGATTCCCCGCCTCTGATTCCCCGCCTCTGATTCCCTGCCTCTGATTCCCCACCTCTGATTCCCTGCCTCAGATTCCCTGCCTCAGATTCCCTCTCAGATTCCCTGCCTCTGATTCCCCGACTCTGATTCCCCGCCTCTTATTCCCCACCTCTGATTCCCCGCCTCTGATTCCCTGCCTCAGATTCCCTGCCTCAGATTCCTTGCCTCAGATTCCCAGCCTCTGATTCCCCGCCTCTGATTCCCCGCCTCTTATTCCCCGCCTCTGATTCCCCGCCTCTGATTCCCTGCCTCTGTTTCCCCGCCTCTGAATCCCCGCGTCTGATTCCCCGCCTCAGATTCCACGGCTCTGATTCCCTGCCTGAGATTCCATGCCTCAGATTCCCCACCTCAGATTCCCTGCCTCAGATTGCCCGCCTCAGATTCCCCGCCTCAGATTCCCCGCCTCAGATTCCCCGCCTCAGATTCCCCGCCTCAGATTCCCCGCCTCAGATTCCCCGCCTCAGATTCCCTGCCTCAGATTCCCTGCCTCAGATTCCCTCTCAGATTCCCTGCCTCTGATTCCCCGACTCTGATTCCCCGCCTCTTATTCCCCACCTCTGATTCCCCGCCTCTGATTCCCTGCCTCAGATTCCCTGCCTCAGATTCCTTGCCTCAGATTCCCAGCCTCTGACTCCCCGCCTCTGATTCCCCGCCTCTTATTCCCCGCCTCTGATTCCCCGCCTCTGATTCCCCGCGTCTGATTCCCTCCCTCAGATTCCCCGGCTCTGTTTCCCTGCATTAGATTCCCTGCCTCAGATTCCCTGCCTCTGATTCACCGCCTCTGATTCCCTGCCTCTGATTCCCCACCTCTGATTCCTGCCTCAGATTCCCTGCCTCAGATTCCCCGCCTCTGATTCCCTGCCTCAGATTCCCTGCCTCAGATTCCCTGCCTCAGATTCCCTGCCTCTGATTCCCCGCCTCTTATTCCCCGTCTCTGATTCCCCGCCTCTGATTCCCCGCGTCTGATTCCCTCCCTCAGATTCCCCGGCTCTGATTCCCTGCATTAGATTCCCTGCCTCAGAGTCCCTGCCTCTGATTCCCCGCCTCTGATTCCCTGCCTCTGATTCCCCACCTCTGATTCCTGCCTCAGATTCCCAGCCTCAGATTCCCTGCCTCAGATTCCCTGCCTCTGATTCACTGCCTTTGATTCGCCGACTCTTATTCCCCACCTCTGATTCCCAGCCTCTGATTCCCCGCCTCTGATTCCCTGCCTCTGTTTCCCCGCCTCTGATACCCCGCCTCTGATTCCCCGCCTCAGATTCCCCGCCTCAGATCCCCTGCCTCAGATTCCCCGCCTGAGATTCCCCGCCTCAGATTCCCCGCCTGAGATTCCCCGCCTCAGATTCCCCGCCTCAGATTCCCTGCCTCAGATTCCCCGCCTCAGATTCCCTGCCTCTGATTGCCTGCCTCTGATTCACTGCCTCTGATTCCCTGCCTCTGATTCCCCGCCTCTGATTCCCCGCCTCAGATTCCCTGCCTCAGATTCCCTGCCTCAGATTCCCTGCCTCAGATTCCCTGCCTCAGATTCCCTGCCTCAGATTCCCTGCCTCTGATTGCCTGCCTCTGTTTCCCTGCCTCTGATTCCCTGCCTCTGATTCCCTGCCTCTGATTCCCTGCCTCTGATTCCCTGCCTCTGATTCCCTGCCTCTGATTCCGCGCCTCTGATTCCACGCCTCTCTTTCCTTGTCTCTGATTCCCCGCCTCTGAGTCCCTGCCTCTGATACCCTGCCTCTCTTTGCCTGCCTCTATTTCCGTGCCTCTTTCACTGCATCTAGTTTCCCACATCTCATTTGCCCCCTCTGATAACCCGCCTCTGATTCCATGCCTCTGATTCACTGCCTCAGATTCCCTGCATCAGATTCCCCGACTCAGATTTACCGCCTCAGATTCCCCGCCTCAGATTCCCTGCCTCATATTCCCTGCCTCAGATTCCCTGCCTCAGATTCCCTGCCTCAGATTCCCTTCATCTGATGCCCTTCATCAATTCCCTGCCTCTGATTCCCTGCCTCTGATTCCCCACCTCTGATTCCCCGCCTCAGATTCCCTGTCTCTGATTCTCTGGCTCAGATTCCCTGCCTTAGATTCCCTGCCTCTGATTCCCCGCATCTGATTCCAGGCCTCCTATTCCCCACCTCTGATTCCCCGCCTCTGATTGCCTGCCACTGATTGCCAGCCTCTGATTCCCCGCCTCTGATTCCCCGCCTCTGATTCCCCACCTCTGTCTGTATGCCTCTCTTTCGCCTCCGCTTTTTCCCCTCCACTCTTTCCGCGCCTCTCTTTCCCTCCCTCAATTTCAACAACTCTGTTTGATCTGTTCTGTGTACCTCATTTTCAACACACAAGTTCCAACCACTATGTTTCACCCATCTATTTCCCCGCCTCTATTTATCCGCCTATGTTTACCCGCCTCTGCTTACCCACCTGTTTCACCGCCTCTGTTTCCCCGCCTCTGATTCCCCACCTCTGTCTCTACGCCTCTCTTTCGCCTCCACTCTTTCCACTCCACTCTTTCCGTGCCTGTCTTTCCCTCCCTCAATTTCAACAACACTCTTTGGTATGTTTTGTGTACCTCATTTTAAACACACAAGTTCCAACCACTATGTTTTGCCCGCCTCTTTCCCCACTTCTATTTATCCACCTATGTTTACCTGCCACTGTTTACCCGCCTGTTTCCCCGCCTCTGATTCCCCACCTTTCATTCCCCGCCTCTCTTTCCCTGCCTCTATTTCAGCGCCTCTTTCTTTGCCTCCCTCTCCCCACATCTCTTTTCCTCCCGCTGATTCCCCGCCTCAGATTCCCTGCCTCAGATTCCCTGCCTCTGATTCCCCGCCTCTGATTCCCCGCCTCTTATTCCCCGCCTCTGATTCCCCACCTCTGATTCCCCACCTCTGATTCCCTGCCTCTGTTTCCCCGCCTCCGATTCCCCGCCTCTGATTCCCCGCCTCAGATTCCCCGGCTCTGATGCCCTGCCTCACATTCACTGCCTCAGATTCCCCGCCTCAGATTCCCTGCCTCAGATTCCCCGCCTCAGATTCCCTGCCTCTGATTCCACGACTCTGATTCCCCACCTCTTATTCCCCGCCTCTGATTCCCCGCCTCAGATTCCCTGCCTCAGATTCCCCGCCTCAGATTCCCTGCCTCTGATTCCACGACTCTGATTCCCCGCCTCTTATTCCCCGCCTCTGATTCCCCGCCTCTGATTCCCCGCCTCTGATTCCCTGCCTCTGATTCCCCACCTCTGATTCCCTGCCTCAGATTCCCTGCCTCAGATTCCCTCTCAGATTCCCTGCCTCTGATTCCCCGACTCTGATTCCCCGCCTCTTATTCCCCACCTCTGATTCCCCGCCTCTGATTCCCTGCCTCAGATTCCCTGCCTCAGATTCCTTGCCTCAGATTCCCAGCCTCTGATTCCCCGCCTCTGATTCCCCGCCTCTTATTCCCCGCCTCTGATTCCCCGCCTCTGATTCCCTGCCTCTGTTTCCCCGCCTCTGAATCCCCGCGTCTGATTCCCCGCCTCAGATTCCACGGCTCTGATTCCCTGCCTGAGATTCCATGCCTCAGATTCCCCACCTCAGATTCCCTGCCTCAGATTGCCCGCCTCAGATTCCCCGCCTCAGATTCCCCGCCTCAGATTCCCCGCCTCAGATTCCCCGCCTCAGATTCCCCGCCTCAGATTCCCCGCCTCAGATTCCCTGCCTCAGATTCCCTGCCTCAGATTCCCTCTCAGATTCCCTGCCTCTGATTCCCCGACTCTGATTCCCCGCCTCTTATTCCCCACCTCTGATTCCCCGCCTCTGATTCCCTGCCTCAGATTCCCTGCCTCAGATTCCTTGCCTCAGATTCCCAGCCTCTGACTCCCCGCCTCTGATTCCCCGCCTCTTATTCCCCGCCTCTGATTCCCCGCCTCTGATTCCCCGCCTCTGATTCCCTGCCTCTGTTTCCCCGCCTCTGAATCCCCGCGTCTGATTCCCCGCCTCAGATTCCACGGCTCTGATTCCCTGCCTGAGATTCCATGCCTCAGATTCCCCACCTCAGATTCCCTGCCTCAGATTCCCCGCCTCAGATTCCCCGCCTCTGATACCCCGCCTCTGATTCCCCGCCTCAGATTCCCCGCCTCAGATCCCCTGCCTCAGATTCCCCGCCTGAGATTCCCCGCCTCAGATTCCCCGCCTGAGATTCCCCGCCTCAGATTCCCCGCCTCAGATTCCCCGCCTCAGATTCCCCGCCTCAGATTCCCTGCCTCTGATTGCCTGCCTCTGATTCACTGCCTCTGATTCCCTGCCTCTGATTCCCCGCCTCTGATTCCCCGCCTCAGATTCCCTGCCTCAGATTCCCTGCCTCAGATTCCCTGCCTCTGATTCCCTGCCTCAGATTCCCTGCCTCAGATTCCCTGCCTCAGATTCCCTGCCTCTGATTGCCTGCCTCTGTTTCCCTGCCTCTGATTCCCTGCCTCTGATTCCCTGCCTCTGATTCCCTGCCTCTGATTCCCTGCCTCTGATTCCCTGCCTCTGATTCCGCGCCTCTGATTCCACGCCTCTCTTTCCTTGTCTCTGATTCCCCGCCTCTGAGTCCCTGCCTCTGATACCCTGCCTCTCTTTGCCTGCCTCTATTTCCGTGCCTCTTTCACTGCATCTAGTTTCCCACATCTCATTTGCCCCCTCTGATAACCCGCCTCTGATTCCATGCCTCTGATTCACTGCCTCAGATTCCCTGCATCAGATTCCCCGACTCAGATTTACCGCCTCAGATTCCCCGCCTCAGATTCCCTGCCTCATATTCCCTGCCTCAGATTCCCTGCCTCAGATTCCCTGCCTCAGATTCCCTTCATCTGATGCCCTTCATCAATTCCCTGCCTCTGATTCCCTGCCTCTGATTCCCCACCTCTGATTCCCCGCCTCAGATTCCCTGTCTCTGATTCTCTGGCTCAGATTCCCTGCCTTAGATTCCCTGCCTCTGATTCCCCGCATCTGATTCCAGGCCTCCTATTCCCCACCTCTGATTCCCCGCCTCTGATTGCCTGCCACTGATTGCCAGCCTCTGATTCCCCGCCTCTGATTCCCCGCCTCTGATTCCCCACCTCTGTCTGTATGCCTCTCTTTCGCCTCCGCTTTTTCCCCTCCACTCTTTCCGCGCCTCTCTTTCCCTCCCTCAATTTCAACAACTCTGTTTGATCTGTTCTGTGTACCTCATTTTCAACACACAAGTTCCAACCACTATGTTTCACCCATCTATTTCACCGCCTCTATTTATCCGCCTATGTTTACCCGCCTCTGCTTACCCACCTGTTTCACCGCCTCTGTTTCCCCGCCTCTGATTCCCCACCTCTGTCTCTACGCCTCTCTTTCGCCTCCACTCTTTCCACTCCACTCTTTCCGTGCCTGTCTTTCCCTCCCTCAATTTCAACAACACTCTTTGGTATGTTTTGTGTACCTCATTTTAAACACACAAGTTCCAACCACTATGTTTTGCCCGCCTCTTTCCCCACTTCTATTTATCCACCTATGTTTACCTGCCACTGTTTACCCGCCTGTTTCCCCGCCTCTGATTCCCCACCTTTCATTCCCCGCCTCTCTTTCCCTGCCTCTATTTCAGCGCCTCTTTCTCTGCCTCCCTCTCCCCACATCTCTTTTCCTCCCGCTGAATCCCCGCCTCAGATTCCATGCCTCAGATTCCCTGCCTCTGATTCCCCGCCTCTGATTCCCCGCCTCTTATTCCCCGCCTCTGATTCCCCACCTCTGATTCCCCACCTCTGATTCCCTGCCTCTGTTTCCCCGCCTCCGATTCCCCGCCTCTGATTCCCCGCCTCAGATTCCCCGGCTCTGATGCCCTGCCTCACATTCACTGCCTCAGATTCCCCGCCTCAGATTCCCTGCCTCAGATTCCCCGCCTCAGATTCCCTGCCTCTGATTCCACGACTCTGATTCCCCGCCTCATATTCCCCGCCTCTGATTCCCCGCCTCAGATTCCCTGCCTCAGATTCCCCGCCTCAGATTCCCTGCCTCTGATTCCACGACTCTGATTCCCCGCCTCTTATTCCCCGCCTCTGATTCCCCGCCTCTGATTCCCCGCCTCTGATTCCCTGCCTCTGATTCCCCACCTCTGATTCCCTGCCTCAGATTCCCTGCCTCAGATTCCCTCTCAGATTCCCTGCCTCTGATTCCCCGACTCTGATTCCCCGCCTCTTATTCCCCACCTCTGATTCCCCGCCTCTGATTCCCTGCCTCAGATTCCCTGCCTCAGATTCCTTGCCTCAGATTCCCAGCCTCTGATTCCCCGCCTCTGATTCCCCGCCTCTTATTCCCCGCCTCTGATTCCCCGCCTCTGATTCCCCGCCTCTGATTCCCTGCCTCTGTTTCCCCGCCTCTGAATTCCCGCGTCTGATTCCCCGCCTCAGATTCCACGGCTCTGATTCCCTGCCTGAGATTCCATGCCTCAGATTCCCCACCTCAGATTCCCTGCCTCAGATTGCCCGCCTCAGATTCCCCACCTCAGATTCCCCGCCTCAGATTCCCCGCCTCAGATTCCCCGCCTCAGATTCCCCGCCTCAGATTCCCCGCCTCAGATTCCCTGCCTCAGATTCCCTGCCTCAGATTCCCTCTCAGATTCCCTGCCTCTGATTCCCCGACTCTGATTCCCCGCCTCTTATTCCCCACCTCTGATTCCCCGCCTCTGATTCCCTGCCTCAGATTCCCTGCCTCAGATTCCTTGCCTCAGGTTCCCAGCCTCTGACTCCCCGCCTCTGATTCCCCGCCTCTTATTCCCCGCCTCTGATTCCCCGCCTCTGATTCCCCGCCTCTGATTCCCTGCCTCTGTTTCCCCGCCTCTGAATCCCCGCGTCTGATTCCCCGCCTCAGATTCCACGGCTCTGATTCCCTGCCTGAGATTCCATGCCTCAGATTCCCCACCTCAGATTCCCTGCCTCAGATTCCCCGCCTCAGATTCCCCGCCTCAGATTCCCCGCCTCAGAATCCCCGCCTCAGATTCCCCGCCTCAGATTCCCCGCCTCAGATTCCCCGCCTCAGATTCCCTGCCTCAGATTCCCTGTCTCAGATTCCCTGCCTCAGATTCCCTTCATCTGATTCCCTTCATCTGATTCCCTGCCTCTGATTCCCTGCCTCTGATTCCCCGCCTCTGATTCCCCGCCTCTGATTCCCCGCCTCAGATTCCCTGCCTCAGATTCCCTGCCTCAGATTCCCTGCCTCTGATTCCCTGCCTCAGATTCCCTGCCTCAGATTCCCTGCCTCAGATTCCCTGCCTCTGATTGCCTGCCTCTGTTTCCCTGCCTCTGATTCCCTGCCTCTGATTCCCTGCCTCTGATTCCCTGCCTCTGATTCCCCGCCTCTGATTCCCTGCCTCTGATTCCGCGCCTCTGATTCCACGCCTCTCTTTCCTTGTCTCTGATTCCCCGCCTCTGAGTCCCTGCCTCTGATACCCTGCCTCACTTTGCCTGCCTCTATTTCCGTGCCTCTTTCACTGCATCTAGTTTCCCACTTCTGATTTGCCCCCTCTGATAACCCGCCTCTGATTCCATGCCTCTGATTCACTGCCTCAGATTCCCTGCATCAGATTCCCCGACTCAGATTTACCGCCTCAGATTCCCCGCCTCAGATTCCCTGCCTCAGATTCCCTGCCTCAGATTCCCTGCCTCAGATTCCCTTCAGCTGATGCCCTTCATCAATTCCCTGCCTCTGATTCCCTGCCTCTGATTCCCCACCTCTGATTCCCCGCCTCAGATTCCCTGGCTCTGATTCTCTGGCTCAGATTCCCTGCCTTAGATTCCCTGCCTCTGATTCCCCGCATCTGATTCCAGGCCACTTATTCCCCACCTCTGATTCCCCGCCTCTGATTGCCTGCCACTGATTGCCCGCCTCTGATTCCCCGTCTCTGATTCCCCACCTCTCTCTACGCCTCTCTTTCGCCTCCACTCTTTCCCCTCCACTCTTTCCGCGCCTCTCTTTCCCTCCCTCAATTTCAACAACTCTGATTGATCTGTTCTGTGTACCTCATTTTCAACACACAAGTTCCAACCACTATGTTTTACCCATCTCTTTCCCCGCCTCTATTTATCCGCCTATGTTTACCCGCCTCTGTTTACCCACCTGTTTCACCGCCTCTGATTCCCTGCCTCTGATTCCCCACCTCTGTCTCTACACCTCTCTTTCGCCTCCACTCTTTCCCCTCCACTCTTTCAGTACCTGTCTTTCCCTCCCTCAATTTCAACAACACTGTTTGATCTGTTTTGTGTACCTCATTTTAAACTCACAAGTTCCAACCACTATGTTTTGCCCGCCTCTTTCCCCGCCTCTATTTATCCATCTATGTTTACCTGCCACTGTTTACCCGCCTGTTTCCCCGCACTGATTCCCCACCTTTCATTCCCCGCCTCTCTTTCCCTGCCTCTATTTCCGTGCCTCTTTCTCTGCCTCTCTGTCCCCACATCTCTTTACCTCCCGCTGATTCCCCGCCTCCGATTCCCCACCTCTGATTCCCCGCCTCTGATTCCCTGCCTCAGATTCCCTGCCTCAGATTCCCTGCCTCAGATTCCCTGCCTCTGATTCCCCGCCTCTGATTCCCCGCCTCTTATTCCCCGCCTCTGATTCCACGCCTCTGATTCCCCGCCTCTGATTCCCTTCCTCTGTTTCCCCGCCTCTGATTCCCCGCCTCTGATTCCCCGCCTCAGATTCCCCGGCTCTGATTCCCTGCCTCACATTCCCTGCCTCAGATTCCCCGCCTCAGATTCCCTGCCTCAGATTCCCCGCCTCAGATTCGCTGCCTCTGATTCCCCGACTCTGATTCCCCGCCTCTTATTCCCCACCTCTGATTCCCCACCTCTGATTCCCCGCCTCTGATTCCCTGCCTCTGTTTCCCCACCTCTGATTCCCCGCCTCTGATTCCCCGCCTCAGATTCCCCGGCTCTGATTCCCTACCTCAGATTCCCTGCCTCAGATACCCCGCCTCAGATTCCCTGCCTCAGATTCCCCGCCTCAGATTCCCCGCCTCAGATTCCCCGCCGCAGATTCCCCGCCTCTGATTCCCCGCCTCTTATTCCCCGCCTCTGATTCCACGCCTCTGATTCCCCGCCTCTGATTCCCTTCCTCTGTTTCCCCGCCTCTGATTCCCCGCCTCTGATTCCCCGCCTCAGATTCCCCGGCTCTGATTCCCTGCCTCACATTCCCTGCCTCAGATTCCCCGCCTCAGATTCCCTGCCTCAGATTCCCCGCCTCAGATTCGCTGCCTCTGATTCCCCGACTCTGATTCCCCGCCTCTTATTCCCCACCTCTGATTCCCCACCTCTGATTCCCCGCCTCTGATTCCCTGCCTCTGTTTCCCCACCTCTGATTCCCCGCCTCTGATTCCCCGCCTCAGATTCCCCGGCTCTGATTCCCTACCTCAGATTCCCTGCCTCAGATACCCCGCCTCAGATTCCCTGCCTCAGATTCCCCGCCTCAGATTCCCCGCCTCAGATTCCCCGCCGCAGATTCCCCGCCTCAGATGCCCCGCCTCAGATTCCCCGCCTCAGATTCCCCGCCTCAGATTCCCCGCCTCAGATTCCCCGCCTCAGATTCCCCGCCTCAGTTTCCCTGCCTCAGATTCCCCGCCTCAGATTCCCCGCCTCTGATTCCCTGCCTCTGATTCCATGCCTCTCATTCCCTGCCTCTGATTCCCTGCCTCTGATTCCCTGTCTCTGATTCCCTGCCTCTGATTCCGCGCCTCTGATTCCACGCCTCTCTTTCCGTATCTCTGATTCCCCGCCTCTAATTTCCTGCCTCTGATACCCTGCCTCTATTTGCCTGCCTCTATTTCCGTGCCTCTTTCTCTGCATCTAGTTTCCCACATGTCATTTGCCCCCTCTGATAGCCCGCCTCTGATTCCATGCCTCTGATTCCCCGCCTCTGATTCCCCACCTCTGATTCCCTGCCTCTGATTCCCCGCCTCTGATTCCCTGCCTCAGATTCCCTGCCTCAGATTCCCTGCCTCAGATTCCCTGCCTCTGATTCCCCGCCTCTTATTCCCCGTCTCTGATTCCCCGCCTCTGATTCCCCGCGTCTGATTCCCTCCCTCAGATTCCCCGGCTCTGATTCCCTGCATTAGATTCCCTGCCTCAGATTCCCTGCCTCAGATTCCCTGCCTCAGATTCCCTGCCTCTGATTCCCTGCCTCAGATTCCCTGCCTCAGATTCCCTGCCTCAGATTCGCTGCCTCTGACTCCCTGCCTCTGATTCCCTGCCTCTGATTCCCTGCCTCTGATTCCGCGCCTCTGATTCCACACCTCTCTATCCTTGTCTCTGATTCCCCGCCTCTGAGTCCCTGCCTCTGATACCCTGCCTCTCTTTGCCTGCCTCTATTTCCGTGCCTCTTTCACTGCATCTAGTTTCCCACATCTCATTTGCCCCCTCTGATAACCCGCCTCTGATTCCATGCCTCTGATTCACTGCCTCAGATTCCCTGCATCAGATTCCCCGACTCAGATTTACCGCCTCAGATTCCCCGCCTCAGATTCCCTGCCTCAGATTCCCTGCCTCAGATTCCCTGCCTCAGATTCCCTGCCTCAGATTCCCTTCATCTGATGCCCTTCATCAATTCCCTGCCTCTGATTCCCTGCCTCTGATTCCCCACCTCTGATTCCCCGCCTCAGATTCCCTGGCTCTGATTCTCTGGCTCAGATTCCCTGCCTTAGATTCCCTGCCTCTGATTCCCCGCATCTGATTCCAGGCCTCTTATTCCCAACCTCTGATTCCCCGCCTCTGATTGCCTGCCACTGATTGCCCGCCTCTGATTCCCCCCCTCTGATTCCCCGCCTCTGATTCCCCACCTCTGTCTGTATGCCTCTCTTTCGCCTCCGCTTTTTCCCCTCCACTCTTTCCGCGCCTCTCTTTCCCTCCCTCAATTTCAACAACTCTGTTTGATCTGTTCTGTGTACCTCATTTTCAACACACAAGTTCCAAACACTATGTTTCACCCATCTATTTCCCCACCTCTATTTATCCACCTATGTTACCCGCCTCTGCTTACCCACCTGTTTCACCGCCTCTGTTTCCCCGCCTCTGATTCCCCACCTCTGTCTCTACGCCTCTCTTTCGCCTCCACTCTTTCCCCTCCACTCTTTCCGTGCCTGTCTTTCCCTCCCTCAATTTCAACAACACTCTTTGATATGTTTTGTGTACCTCATTTTAAACTGATTCCCCGCCTCTGATTGCCTGCCACTGATTGCCTGCCTCTGATTCCCCGACTCTGATTCCCCGCCTCTTATTCCCCACCTCTGATTCCCCGCCTCTGATTCCCCGCCTCTGATTCCCTGCCTCTGTTTCCCCACCTCTGATTCCACGCCTCTGATTCCCCGCCTCAGATTCCCCGGCTCTGATTCCCTGCCTCAGATTCCCTGCCTAAGATTCCCCGCCTCAGATTCCCTGCCTAAGATTCCCCGCCTCAGATTTCCCGCCTCAGATTCCCCTCCTCAGATTCCCCGCCTCAGATTCCCCGCCTCAGATTCCCCGCCTCAGATTCCCCGCCTCAGATTCCCCGCCTCAGATTCCCCACCTCAGATTCCCCGCCTCAGATTCCCCGCCTCAGATTCCCCGCCTCAGATTACCCGCCTCAGATTCCCCGCCTCAGATTCCCTGACTCTGATTCCCTGCCTCTGATTCCCTGCCTCTGATTCCCTGCCTCTGATTCCCTGCCTCTGATTCCCTGCCTCTGATTCCGCGCCTCTGATTCCACGCCTCTCTTTCCGTATCTCTGATTCCCCGCCTCTAATTCCCTGCCTCTGATACCCTGC
The DNA here is from genome assembly GCF_036971445.1 of Narcine bancroftii. Lineage (NCBI taxonomy): Eukaryota > Metazoa > Chordata > Chondrichthyes > Torpediniformes > Narcinidae > Narcine > Narcine bancroftii. The sequence goes on from NC_091472.1 coordinate 321,020,257, forward strand.
ATCTCTTTGCCTGCCTCTATTTCGGTGCCTCTTTCTCTGCATCTAGTTTCCCACATCTCATTTGCCCCCTCTGATAACCCGCCTCTGATTCCATGCCTCTGATTCCCCGCCTCTGATTCCCCGCCTCTGATTCCCTGCCTCTGATTCCCCGCCTCTGATTCCCTGCCTCAGATTCCCTGCCTCAGATTCCCCGCCTCAGATTCCCTGCCTCAGATTCCCCGCCTCAGATTCCCAGCCTCTGATTCCCCGACTCTGATTCCCCGCCTCTTATTCCCCGCCTCTGATTCCCCGCCTCTGATTCCCTGCCTCTGATACCCTGCCTCTCTTTGCCTGCCTCTATTTCGGTGCCTCTTTCTCTGCATCTAGTTTCCCACATCTAATTTGCCCCCTCTGATAACCCGCCTCTGATTCCATGCCTCTGATTCCCCGCCTCTGATACCCCGCCTCTGATTCCCTGCCTCTGATTCCCCGCCTCTGATTCCCTGACTCAGATTCCCTGCCTCAGATTCCGCGCCTCAGATTCCCTGCCTCAGATTCCCCGCCTCAGATTCCCTGCCTCTGATTCCCCGACTCTGATTCCCCGCCTCTTATTCCCCGCCTCTGATTCCCCGCCTCTGATTCCCCGCCTCTGATTCCCCGCATCTGATTCCAGGCCTCTTATTCCCCACCTCTGATTCCCCGCCTCTGATTGCCTGCCACTGATTGCCCGCCTCTGATTCCCCGCCTCTGATTCCCCGTCTCTGATTCCCCACCTCTCTCTACGCCTCTCTTTTGCCTCCACTCTTTCCCCTCCACTCTTTCCGCGCCTCTCTTTCCCTCCCTCAATTTCAACAACTCTGATTGATCTGTTCTGTGTACCTCATTTTCAACACACAAGTTCCAACCACTATGTTTTACCCATCTCTTTCCCCGCCTCTATATATCCGCCTATGTTTACCCGCCTCTGTTTACCCACCTGTTTCACCGCCTCTGATTCCCTGCCTCTGATTCCCCACCTCTGTCTCTACGCCTCTCTTTCGCCTCCACTCTTTCCCCTCCACTCTTTCAGTGCCTGTCTTTCCCTCCCTCAATTTCAACAACACTGTTTGATCTGTTTTGTGTACCTCATTTTAAACACACAAGTTCCAACCACTATGTTTTGCCCGCCTCTTTCCCCACTTCTATTTATCCACCTATGTTTACCTGCCACTGTTTACCCGCCTGTTTCCCCGTCTCTGATTCCCCACCTCTCTCTACGCCTCTCTTTCGCCTCCACTCTTTCCCCTCCACTCATTCCGCGCCTCTCTTTCCCTCCCTCAATTTCAACAACTCTGATTGATCTGTTCTGTGTACCTCATTTTCAACACACAAGTTCCAACCACTATGTTTCACCCATCTCTTTCCCCGCCTCTATTTATCCGCCTATGTTTACCCGCCTCTGTTTACCCACCTGTTTCACCGCCTCTGATTCCCTGCCTCTGATTCCCCACCTCTGTCTCTACGCCTCTCTTTCGCCTCCAATCTTTCCCCTCCACTCTTTCAGTGCCTGTCTTTCCCTCCCTCAATTTCAACAACACTGTTTGATCTGTTTTGTGTACCTCATTTTAAACACACAAGTTCCAACCACTATGTTTTGCCCGCCTCTTTCCCCACTTCTATTTATCCACCTATGTTTACCTGCCACTGTTTACCCGCCTGTTTCCCCGCCTCTGATTCCCCACCTTTCATTCCCCGCCTCTCTTTCCCTGCCTCTATTTCAGCGCCTCTTTCTCTGCCTCTCTATCCCCACATCTCTTTTCCTCCCGCTGATTCCCCGCCTCTGATTCCCTGCCTCAGATTCCCTGCCTCTGATTCCCCGCCTCTGATTCCCAGCCTCTTATTCCCCGCCTCTGATTCCCCACCTCTGATTCCCCGCCTCTGATTCCCTGCCTCTGTTTCCCCGCCTCCGATTCCCCGCCTCTGATTCCCCGCCTCAGATTCCCCGGCTCTGATTCCCTGCCTCAGATTCACTGCCTCAGATTCCCCGCCTCAGATTCCCTGCCTCAGATTCCCCGCCTCAGATTCCCTGCCTCTGATTCCACGACTCTGATTCCCCACCTCTGATTCCCTGCCTCTGATTCCCTGCCTCTGATTCCCCACCTCTGATTCCCTGCCTCAGATTCCCTGCCTCAGATTCCCTCTCAGATTCCCTGCCTCTGATTCCCCGACTCTGATTCCCCGCCTCTTATTCCCCACCTCTGATTCCCCGCCTCTGATTCCCTGCCTCAGATTCCCTGCCTCAGATTCCTTGCCTCAGATTCCCAGCCTCTGATTCCCCTCCTCTGATTCCCCGCCTCTTATTCCCCGCCTCTGATTCCCCCCTCTGATTCCCCGCCTCTGATTCCCTGCCTCTGATTCCCCACCTCTGATTCCCCGCCTCAGATTCCCTGTCTCTGATTCTCTGGCTCAGATTCCCTGCCTTAGATTCCCTGCCTCTGATTCCCCGCATCTGATTCCAGGCCTCCTATTCCCCACCTCTGATTCCCCGCCTCTGATTGCCTGCCACTGATTGCCAGCCTCTGATTCCCCGCCTCTGATTCCCCGCCTCTGATTCCCCACCTCTGTCTGTATGCCTCTCTTTCGCCTCCGCTTTTTCCCCTCCACTCTTTCCGCGCCTCTCTTTCCCTCCCTCAATTTCAACAACTCTGTTTGATCTGTTCTGTGTACCTCATTTTCAACACACAAGTTCCAACCACTATGTTTCACCCATCTATTTCCCCGCCTCTATTTATCCGCCTATGTTTACCCGCCTCTGCTTACCCACCTGTTTCACCGCCTCTGTTTCCCCGCCTCTGATTCCCCACCTCTGTCTCTACGCCTCTCTTTCGCCTCCACTCTTTCCACTCCACTCTTTCCGTGCCTGTCTTTCCCTCCCTCAATTTCAACAACACTCTTTGGTATGTTTTGTGTACCTCATTTTAAACACACAAGTTCCAACCACTATGTTTTGCCCGCCTCTTTCCCCACTTCTATTTATCCACCTATGTTTACCTGCCACTGTTTACCCGCCTGTTTCCCCGCCTCTGATTCCCCACCTTTCATTCCCCGCCTCTCTTTCCCTGCCTCTATTTCAGCGCCTCTTTCTTTGCCTCCCTCTCCCCACATCTCTTTTCCTCCCGCTGATTCCCCGCCTCAGATTCCCTGCCTCAGATTCCCTGCCTCTGATTCCCCGCCTCTGATTCCCCGCCTCTTATTCCCCGCCTCTGATTCCCCACCTCTGATTCCCCACCTCTGATTCCCTGCCTCTGTTTCCCCGCCTCCGATTCCCCGCCTCTGATTCCCCGCCTCAGATTCCCCGGCTCTGATGCCCTGCCTCACATTCACTGCCTCAGATTCCCCGCCTCAGATTCCCTGCCTCAGATTCCCCGCCTCAGATTCCCTGCCTCTGATTCCACGACTCTGATTCCCCACCTCTTATTCCCCGCCTCTGATTCCCCGCCTCAGATTCCCTGCCTCAGATTCCCCGCCTCAGATTCCCTGCCTCTGATTCCACGACTCTGATTCCCCGCCTCTTATTCCCCGCCTCTGATTCCCCGCCTCTGATTCCCCGCCTCTGATTCCCTGCCTCTGATTCCCCACCTCTGATTCCCTGCCTCAGATTCCCTGCCTCAGATTCCCTCTCAGATTCCCTGCCTCTGATTCCCCGACTCTGATTCCCCGCCTCTTATTCCCCACCTCTGATTCCCCGCCTCTGATTCCCTGCCTCAGATTCCCTGCCTCAGATTCCTTGCCTCAGATTCCCAGCCTCTGATTCCCCGCCTCTGATTCCCCGCCTCTTATTCCCCGCCTCTGATTCCCCGCCTCTGATTCCCTGCCTCTGTTTCCCCGCCTATGAATCCCCGCGTCTGATTCCCCGCCTCAGATTCCACGGCTCTGATTCCCTGCCTGAGATTCCATGCCTCAGATTCCCCACCTCAGATTCCCTGCCTCAGATTGCCCGCCTCAGATTCCCCGCCTCAGATTCCCCGCCTCAGATTCCCCGCCTCAGATTCCCCGCCTCAGATTCCCCGCCTCAGATTCCCCGCCTCAGATTCCCTGCCTCAGATTCCCTGCCTCAGATTCCCTCTCAGATTCCCTGCCTCTGATTCCCCGACTCTGATTCCCCGCCTCTTATTCCCCACCTCTGATTCCCCGCCTCTGATTCCCTGCCTCAGATTCCCTGCCTCAGATTCCTTGCCTCAGATTCCCAGCCTCTGACTCCCCGCCTCTGATTCCCCGCCTCTTATTCCCCGCCTCTGATTCCCCGCCTCTGATTCCCCGCCTCTGATTCCCTGCCTCTGTTTCCCCGCCTCTGAATCCCCGCGTCTGATTCCCCGCCTCAGATTCCACGGCTCTGATTCCCTGCCTGAGATTCCATGCCTCAGATTCCCCACCTCAGATTCCCTGCCTCAGATTCCCCGCCTCAGATTCCCCGCCTCTGATACCCCGCCTCTGATTCCCCGCCTCAGATTCCCCACCTCAGATCCCCTGCCTCAGATTCCCCGCCTGAGATTCCCCGCCTCAGATTCCCCGCCTGAGATTCCCCGCCTCAGATTCCCCGCCTCAGATTCCCCGCCTCAGATTCCCCGCCTCAGATTCCCTGCCTCTGATTGCCTGCCTCTGATTCACTGCCTCTGATTCCCTGCCTCTGATTCCCCGCCTCTGATTCCCCGCCTCAGATTCCCTGCCTCAGATTCCCTGCCTCAGATTCCCTGCCTCTGATTCCCTGCCTCAGATTCCCTGCCTCAGATTCCCTGCCTCAGATTCCCTGCCTCTGATTGCCTGCCTCTGTTTCCCTGCCTCTGATTCCCTGCCTCTGATTCCCTGCCTCTGATTCCCTGCCTCTGATTCCCTGCCTCTGATTCCCTGCCTCTGATTCCGCGCCTCTGATTCCACGCCTCTCTTTCCTTGTCTCTGATTCCCCGCCTCTGAGTCCCTGCCTCTGATACCCTGCCTCTCTTTGCCTGCCTCTATTTCCGTGCCTCTTTCACTGCATCTAGTTTCCCACATCTCATTTGCCCCCTCTGATAACCCGCCTCTGATTCCATGCCTCTGATTCACTGCCTCAGATTCCCTGCATCAGATTCCCCGACTCAGATTTACCGCCTCAGATTCCCCGCCTCAGATTCACTGCCTCATATTCCCTGCCTCAGATTCCCTGCCTCAGATTCCCTGCCTCAGATTCCCTTCATCTGATGCCCTTCATCAATTCCCTGCCTCTGATTCCCTGCCTCTGATTCCCCACCTCTGATTCCCCGCCTCAGATTCCCTGTCTCTGATTCTCTGGCTCAGATTCCCTGCCTTAGATTCCCTGCCTCTGATTCCCCGCATCTGATTCCAGGCCTCCTATTCCCCACCTCTGATTCCCCGCCTCTGATTGCCTGCCACTGATTGCCAGCCTCTGATTCCCCGCCTCTGATTCCCCGCCTCTGATTCCCCACCTCTGTCTGTATGCCTCTCTTTCGCCTCCGCTTTTTCCCCTCCACTCTTTCCGCGCCTCTCTTTCCCTCCCTCAATTTCAACAACTCTGTTTGATCTGTTCTGTGTACCTCATTTTCAACACACAAGTTCCAACCACTATGTTTCACCCATCTATTTCCCCGCCTCTATTTATCCGCCTATGTTTACCCGCCTCTGCTTACCCACCTGTTTCACCGCCTCTGTTTCCCCGCCTCTGATTCCCCACCTCTGTCTCTACGCCTCTCTTTCGCCTCCACTCTTTCCACTCCACTCTTTCCGTGCCTGTCTTTCCCTCCCTCAATTTCAACAACACTCTTTGGTATGTTTTGTGTACCTCATTTTAAACACACAAGTTCCAACCACTATGTTTTGCCCGCCTCTTTCCCCACTTCTATTTATCCACCTATGTTTACCTGCCACTGTTTACCCGCCTGTTTCCCCGCCTCTGATTCCCCACCTTTCATTCCCCGCCTCTCTTTCCCTGCCTCTATTTCAGCGCCTCTTTCTTTGCCTCCCTCTCCCCACATCTCTTTTCCTCCCGCTGATTCCCCGCCTCAGATTCCCTGCCTCAGATTCCCTGCCTCTGATTCCCCGCCTCTGATTCCCCGCCTCTTATTCCCCGCCTCTGATTCCCCACCTCTGATTCCCCACCTCTGATTCCCTGCCTCTGTTTCCCCGCCTCCGATTCCCCGCCTCTGATTCCCCGCCTCAGATTCCCCGGCTCTGATGCCCTGCCTCACATTCACTGCCTCAGATTCCCCGCCTCAGATTCCCTGCCTCAGATTCCCCGCCTCAGATTCCCTGCCTCTGATTCCACGACTCTGATTCCCCACCTCTTATTCCCCGCCTCTGATTCCCCGCCTCAGATTCCCTGCCTCAGATTCCCCGCCTCAGATTCCCTGCCTCTGATTCCACGACTCTGATTCCCCGCCTCTTATTCCCCGCCTCTGATTCCCCGCCTCTGATTCCCCGCCTCTGATTCCCTGCCTCTGATTCCCCACCTCTGATTCCCTGCCTCAGATTCCCTGCCTCAGATTCCCTCTCAGATTCCCTGCCTCTGATTCCCCGACTCTGATTCCCCGCCTCTTATTCCCCACCTCTGATTCCCCGCCTCTGATTCCCTGCCTCAGATTCCCTGCCTCAGATTCCTTGCCTCAGATTCCCAGCCTCTGATTCCCCGCCTCTGATTCCCCGCCTCTTATTCCCCGCCTCTGATTCCCCGCCTCTGATTCCCTGCCTCTGTTTCCCCGCCTCTGAATCCCCGCGTCTGATTCCCCGCCTCAGATTCCACGGCTCTGATTCCCTGCCTGAGATTCCATGCCTCAGATTCCCCACCTCAGATTCCCTGCCTCAGATTGCCCGCCTCAGATTCCCCGCCTCAGATTCCCCGCCTCAGATTCCCCGCCTCAGATTCCCCGCCTCAGACTCCCCGCCTCAGATTCCCCGCCTCAGATTCCCTGCCTCAGATTCCCTGCCTCAGATTCCCTCTCAGATTCCCTGCCTCTGATTCCCCGACTCTGATTCCCCGCCTCTTATTCCCCACCTCTGATTCCCCGCCTCTGATTCCCTGCCTCAGATTCCCTGCCTCAGATTCCTTGCCTCAGATTCCCAGCCTCTGACTCCCCGCCTCTGATTCCCCGCCTCTTATTCCCCGCCTCTGATTCCCCGCCTCTGATTCCCCGCCTCTGATTCCCTGCCTCTGTTTCCCCGCCTCTGAATCCCCGCGTCTGATTCCCCGCCTCAGATTCCACGGCTCTGATTCCCTGCCTGAGATTCCATGCCTCAGATTCCCCACCTCAGATTCCCTGCCTCAGATTCCCCGCCTCAGATTCCCCGCCTCTGATACCCCGCCTCTGATTCCCCGCCTCAGATTCCCCGCCTCAGATCCCCTGCCTCAGATTCCCCGCCTGAGATTCCCCGCCTCAGATTCCCCGCCTGAGATTCCCCGCCTCAGATTCCCCGCCTCAGATTCCCCGCCTCAGATTCCCCGCCTCAGATTCCCTGCCTCTGATTGCCTGCCTCTGATTCACTGCCTCTGATTCCCTGCCTCTGATTCCCCGCCTCTGATTCCCCGCCTCAGATTCCCTGCCTCAGATTCCCTGCCTCAGATTCCCTGCCTCTGATTCCCTGCCTCAGATTCCCTGCCTCAGATTCCCTGCCTCAGATTCCCTGCCTCTGATTGCCTGCCTCTGTTTCCCTGCCTCTGATTCCCTGCCTCTGATTCCCTGCCTCTGATTCCCTGCCTCTGATTCCCTGCCTCTGATTCCCTGCCTCTGATTCCGCGCCTCTGATTCCACGCCTCTCTTTCCTTGTCTCTGATTCCCCGCCTCTGAGTCCCTGCCTCTGATACCCTGCCTCTCTTTGCCTGCCTCTATTTCCGTGCCTCTTTCACTGCATCTAGTTTCCCACATCTCATTTGCCCCCTCTGATAACCCGCCTCTGATTCCATGCCTCTGATTCACTGCCTCAGATTCCCTGCATCAGATTCCCCGACTCAGATTTACCGCCTCAGATTCCCCGCCTCAGATTCCCTGCCTCATATTCCCTGCCTCAGATTCCCTGCCTCAGATTCCCTGCCTCAGATTCCCTTCATCTGATGCCCTTCATCAATTCCCTGCCTCTGATTCCCTGCCTCTGATTCCCCACCTCTGATTCCCCGCCTCAGATTCCCTGTCTCTGATTCTCTGGCTCAGATTCCCTGCCTTAGATTCCCTGCCTCTGATTCCCCGCATCTGATTCCAGGCCTCCTATTCCCCACCTCTGATTCCCCGCCTCTGATTGCCTGCCACTGATTGCCAGCCTCTGATTCCCCGCCTCTGATTCCCCGCCTCTGATTCCCCACCTCTGTCTGTATGCCTCTCTTTCGCCTCCGCTTTTTCCCCTCCACTCTTTCCGCGCCTCTCTTTCCCTCCCTCAATTTCAACAACTCTGTTTGATCTGTTCTGTGTACCTCATTTTCAACACACAAGTTCCAACCACTATGTTTCACCCATCTATTTCCCCGCCTCTATTTATCCGCCTATGTTTACCCGCCTCTGCTTACCCACCTGTTTCACCGCCTCTGTTTCCCCGCCTCTGATTCCCCACCTCTGTCTCTACGCCTCTCTTTCGCCTCCACTCTTTCCACTCCACTCTTTCCGTGCCTGTCTTTCCCTCCCTCAATTTCAACAACACTCTTTGGTATGTTTTGTGTACCTCATTTTAAACACACAAGTTCCAACCACTATGTTTTGCCCGCCTCTTTCCCCACTTCTATTTATCCACCTATGTTTACCTGCCACTGTTTACCCGCCTGTTTCCCCGCCTCTGATTCCCCACCTTTCATTCCCCGCCTCTCTTTCCCTGCCTCTATTTCAGCGCCTCTTTCTCTGCCTCCCTCTCCCCACATCTCTTTTCCTCCCGCTGAATCCCCGCCTCAGATTCCCTGCCTCAGATTCCCTGCCTCTGATTCCCCGCCTCTGATTCCCCGCCTCTTATTCCCCGCCTCTGATTCCCCACCTCTGATTCCCCACCTCTGATTCCCTGCCTCTGTTTCCCCGCCTCCGATTCCCCGCCTCTGATTCCCCGCCTCAGATTCCCCGGCTCTGATGCCCTGCCTCACATTCACTGCCTCAGATTCCCCGCCTCAGATTCCCTGCCTCAGATTCCCCGCCTCAGATTCCCTGCCTCTGATTCCACGACTCTGATTCCCCGCCTCATATTCCCCGCCTCTGATTCCCCGCCTCAGATTCCCTGCCTCAGATTCCCCGCCTCAGATTCCCTGCCTCTGATTCCACGACTCTGATTCCCCGCCTCTTATTCCCCGCCTCTGATTCCCCGCCTCTGATTCCCCGCCTCTGATTCCCTGCCTCTGATTCCCCACCTCTGATTCCCTGCCTCAGATTCCCTGCCTCAGATTCCCTCTCAGATTCCCTGCCTCTGATTCCCCGACTCTGATTCCCCGCCTCTTATTCCCCACCTCTGATTCCCCGCCTCTGATTCCCTGCCTCAGATTCCCTGCCTCAGATTCCTTGCCTCAGATTCCCAGCCTCTGATTCCCCGCCTCTGATTCCCCGCCTCTTATTCCCCGCCTCTGATTCCCCGCCTCTGATTCCCCGCCTCTGATTCCCTGCCTCTGTTTCCCCGCCTCTGAATCCCCGCGTCTGATTCCCCGCCTCAGATTCCACGGCTCTGATTCCCTGCCTGAGATTCCATGCCTCAGATTCCCCACCTCAGATTCCCTGCCTCAGATTGCCCGCCTCAGATTCCCCACCTCAGATTCCCCGCCTCAGATTCCCCGCCTCAGATTCCCCGCCTCAGATTCCCCGCCTCAGATTCCCCGCCTCAGATTCCCTGCCTCAGATTCCCTGCCTCAGATTCCCTCTCAGATTCCCTGCCTCTGATTCCCCGACTCTGATTCCCCGCCTCTTATTCCCCACCTCTGATTCCCCGCCTCTGATTCCCTGCCTCAGATTCCCTGCCTCAGATTCCTTGCCTCAGGTTCCCAGCCTCTGACTCCCCGCCTCTGATTCCCCGCCTCTTATTCCCCGCCTCTGATTCCCCGCCTCTGATTCCCCGCCTCTGATTCCCTGCCTCTGTTTCCCCGCCTCTGAATCCCCGCGTCTGATTCCCCGCCTCAGATTCCACGGCTCTGATTCCCTGCCTGAGATTCCATGCCTCAGATTCCCCACCTCAGATTCCCTGCCTCAGATTCCCCGCCTCAGATTCCCCGCCTCAGATTCCCCGCCTCAGATTCCCCGCCTCAGATTCCCCGCCTCAGATTCCCCGCCTCAGATTCCCCGCCTCAGATTCCCTGCCTCATATTCCCTGTCTCAGATTCCCTGCCTCAGATTCCCTTCATCTGATTCCCTTCATCTGATTCCCTGCCTCTGATTCCCTGCCTCTGATTCCCCGCCTCTGATTCCCCGCCTCTGATTCCCCGCCTCAGATTCCCTGCCTCAGATTCCCTGCCTCAGATTCCCTGCCTCTGATTCCCTGCCTCAGATTCCCTGCCTCAGATTCCCTGCCTCAGATTCCCTGCCTCTGATTGCCTGCCTCTGTTTCCCTGCCTCTGATTCCCTGCCTCTGATTCCCTGCCTCTGATTCCCTGCCTCTGATTCCCCGCCTCTGATTCCCTGCCTCTGATTCCGCGCCTCTGATTCCACGCCTCTCTTTCCTTGTCTCTGATTCCCCGCCTCTGAGTCCCTGCCTCTGATACCCTGCCTCACTTTGCCTGCCTCTATTTCCGTGCCTCTTTCACTGCATCTAGTTTCCCACTTCTGATTTGCCCCCTCTGATAACCCGCCTCTGATTCCATGCCTCTGATTCACTGCCTCAGATTCCCTGCATCAGATTCCCCGACTCAGATTTACCGCCTCAGATTCCCCGCCTCAGATTCCCTGCCTCAGATTCCCTGCCTCAGATTCCCTGCCTCAGATTCCCTTCATCTGATGCCCTTCATCAATTCCCTGCCTCTGATTCCCTGCCTCTGATTCCCCACCTCTGATTCCCCGTCTCAGATTCCCTGGCTCTGATTCTCTGGCTCAGATTCCCTGCCTTAGATTCCCTGCCTCTGATTCCCCGCATCTGATTCCAGGCCACTTATTCCCCACCTCTGATTCCCCGCCTCTGATTGCCTGCCACTGATTGCCCGCCTCTGATTCCCCGTCTCTGATTCCCCACCTCTCTCTACGCCTCTCTTTCGCCTCCACTCTTTCCCCTCCACTCTTTCCGCGCCTCTCTTTCCCTCCCTCAATTTCAACAACTCTGATTGATCTGTTCTGTGTACCTCATTTTCAACACACAAGTTCCAACCACTATGTTTTACCCATCTCTTTCCCCGCCTCTATTTATCCGCCTATGTTTACCCGCCTCTGTTTACCCACCTGTTTCACCGCCTCTGTTTCCCTGCCTCTGATTCCCCACCTCTGTCTCTACACCTCTCTTTCGCCTCCACTCTTTCCCCTCCACTCTTTCAGTACCTGTCTTTCCCTCCCTCAATTTCAACAACACTGTTTGATCTGTTTTGTGTACCTCATTTTAAACTCACAAGTTCCAACCACTATGTTTTGCCCGCCTCTTTCCCCGCCTCTATTTATCCATCTATGTTTACCTGCCACTGTTTACCCGCCTGTTTCCCCGCACTGATTCCCCACCTTTCATTCCCCGCCTCTCTTTCCCTGCCTCTATTTCCGTGCCTCTTTCTCTGCCTCTCTGTCCCCACATCTCTTTACCTCCCGCTGATTCCCCGCCTCCGATTCCCCACCTCTGATTCCCCGCCTCTGATTCCCTGCCTCAGATTCCCTGCCTCAGATTCCCTGCCTCAGATTCCCTGCCTCTGATTCCCCGCCTCTGATTCCCCGCCTCTTATTCCCCGCCTCTGATTCCACGCCTCTGATTCCCCGCCTCTGATTCCCTTCCTCTGTTTCCCCGCCTCTGATTCCCCGCCTCTGATTCCCCGCCTCAGATTCCCCGGCTCTGATTCCCTGCCTCACATTCCCTGCCTCAGATTCCCCGCTTCAGATTCCCTGCCTCAGATTCCCCGCCTCAGATTCGCTGCCTCTGATTCCCCGACTCTGATTCCCCGCCTCTTATTCCCCACCTCTGATTCCCCACCTCTGATTCCCCGCCTCTGATTCCCTGCCTCTGTTTCCCCACCTCTGATTCCCCGCCTCTGATTCCCCGCCTCAGATTCCCCGGCTCTGATTCCCTACCTCAGATTCCCTGCCTCAGATACCCCGCCTCAGATTCCCTGCCTCAGATTCCCCGCCTCAGATTCCCCGCCTCAGATTCCCCGCCGCAGATTCCCCGCCTCTGATTCCCCGCCTCTTATTCCCCGCCTCTGATTCCACGCCTCTGATTCCCCGCCTCTGATTCCCTTCCTCTGTTTCCCCGCCTCTGATTCCCCGCCTCTGATTCCCCGCCTCAGATTCCACGGCTCTGATTCCCTGCCTCACATTCCCTGCCTCAGATTCCCCGCCTCAGATTCCCTGCCTCAGATTCCCCGCCTCAGATTCGCTGCCTCTGATTCCCCGACTCTGATTCCCCGCCTCTTATTCCCCACCTCTGATTCCCCACCTCTGATTCCCCGCCTCTGATTCCCTGCCTCTGTTTCCCCACCTCTGATTCCCCGCCTCTGATTCCCCGCCTCAGATTCCCCGGCTCTGATTCCCTACCTCAGATTCCCTGCCTCAGATACCCCGCCTCAGATTCCCTGCCTCAGATTCCCCGCCTCAGATTCCCCGCCTCAGATTCCCCGCCGCAGATTCCCCGCCTCAGATGCCCCGCCTCAGATTCCCCGCCTCAGATTCCCCGCCTCAGATTCCCCGCCTCAGATTCCCCGCCTCAGATTCCCCGCCTCAGTTTCCCTGCCTCAGATTCCCCGCCTCAGATTCCCCGCCTCTGATTCCCTGCCTCTGATTCCATGCCTCTCATTCCCTGCCTCTGATTCCCTGCCTCTGATTCCCTGTCTCTGATTCCCTGCCTCTGATTCCGCGCCTCTGATTCCACGCCTCTCTTTCCGTATCTCTGATTCCCCGCCTCTAATTTCCTGCCTCTGATACCCTGCCTCTATTTGCCTGCCTCTATTTCCGTGCCTCTTTCTCTGCATCTAGTTTCCCACATGTCATTTGCCCCCTCTGATAGCCCGCCTCTGATTCCATGCCTCTGATTCCCCGCCTCTGATTCCCCACCTCTGATTCCCTGCCTCTGATTCCCCGCCTCTGATTCCCTGCCTCAGATTCCCTGCCTCAGATTCCCTGCATCAGATTCCCTGCCTCTGATTCCCCGCCTCTTATTCCCCGTCTCTGATTCCCCGCCTCTGATTCCCCGCGTCTGATTCCCTCCCTCAGATTCCCCGGCTCTGATTCCCTGCATTAGATTCCCTGCCTCAGATTCCCTGCCTCAGATTCCCTGCCTCAGATTCCCTGCCTCAGATTCCCTGCCTCTGATTCCCTGCCTCAGATTCCCTGCCTCAGATTCCCTGCCTCAGATTCGCTGCCTCTGACTCCCTGCCTCTGATTCCCTGCCTCTGATTCCCTGCCTCTGATTCCGCGCCTCTGATTCCACACCTCTCTATCCTTGTCTCTGATTCCCCGCCTCTGAGTCCCTGCCTCTGATACCCTGCCTCTCTTTGCCTGCCTCTATTTCCGTGCCTCTTTCACTGCATCTAGTTTCCCACATCTCATTTGCCCCCTCTGATAACCCGCCTCTGATTCCATGCCTCTGATTCACTGCCTCAGATTCCCTGCATCAGATTCCCCGACTCAGATTTACCGCCTCAGATTCCCCGCCTCAGATTCCCTGCCTCAGATTCCCTGCCTCAGATTCCCTGCCTCAGATTCCCTGCCTCAGATTCCCTTCATCTGATGCCCTTCATCAATTCCCTGCCTCTGATTCCCTGCCTCTGATTCCCCACCTCTGATTCCCCGCCTCAGATTCCCTGGCTCTGATTCTCTGGCTCAGATTCCCTGCCTTAGATTCCCTGCCTCTGATTCCCCGCATCTGATTCCAGGCCTCTTATTCCCAACCTCTGATTCCCCGCCTCTGATTGCCTGCCACTGATTGCCCGCCTCTGATTCCCCCCCTCTGATTCCCCGCCTCTGATTCCCCACCTCTGTCTGTATGCCTCTCTTTCGCCTCCGCTTTTTCCCCTCCACTCTTTCCGCGCCTCTCTTTCCCTCCCTCAATTTCAACAACTCTGTTTGATCTGTTCTGTGTACCTCATTTTCAACACACAAGTTCCAAACACTATGTTTCACCCATCTATTTCCCCACCTCTATTTATCCACCTATGTTACCCGCCTCTGCTTACCCACCTGTTTCACCGCCTCTGTTTCCCCGCCTCTGATTCCCCACCTCTGTCTCTACGCCTCTCTTTCGCCTCCACTCTTTCCCCTCCACTCTTTCCGTGCCTGTCTTTCCCTCCCTCAATTTCAACAACACTCTTTGATATGTTTTGTGTACCTCATTTTAAACTGATTCCCCGCCTCTGATTGCCTGCCACTGATTGCCTGCCTCTGATTCCCCGACTCTGATTCCCCGCCTCTTATTCCCCACCTCTGATTCCCCGCCTCTGATTCCCCGCCTCTGATTCCCTGCCTCTGTTTCCCCACCTCTGATTCCACGCCTCTGATTCCCCGCCTCAGATTCCCCGGCTCTGATTCCCTGCCTCAGATTCCCTGCCTAAGATTCCCCGCCTCAGATTCCCTGCCTAAGGTTCCCCGCCTCAGATTTCCCGCCTCAGATTCCCCTCCTCAGATTCCCCGCCTCAGATTCCCCGCCTCAGATTCCCCGCCTCAGATTCCCCGCCTCAGATTCCCCGCCTCAGATTCCCCACCTCAGATTCCCCGCCTCAGATTCCCCGCCTCAGATTCCCCGCCTCAGATTACCCGCCTCAGATTCCCCGCCTCAGATTCCCTGACTCTGATTCCCTGCCTCTGATTCCCTGCCTCTGATTCCCTGCCTCTGATTCCCTGCCTCTGATTCCCTGCCTCTGATTCCGCGCCTCTGATTCCACGCCTCTCTTTCCGTATCTCTGATTCCCCGCCTCTAATTCCCTGCCTCTGATACCCTGCCTCTCTTTGCCTGCCTCTATTTCGGTGCCTCTTTCTCTGCATCTAGTTTCCCACATCTCATTTGCCCCCTCTGATAACCCGCCTCTGATTCCATGCCTCTGATTCCCCGCCTCTGATTCCCCGCCTCTGATTCCCTGCCTCTGATTCCCCGCCTCTGATTCCCTGCCTCAGATTCCCTGCCTCAGATTCCCCGCCTCAGATTCCCTGCCTCAGATTCCCCGCCTCAGATTCCCAGCCTCTGATTCCCCGACTCTGATTCCCCGCCTCTTATTCCCCGCCTCTGATTCCCCGCCTCTGATTCCCTGCCTCTGATACCCTGCCTCTCTTTGCCTGCCTCTATTTCGGTGCCTCTTTCTCTGCATCTAGTTTCCCACATCTAATTTGCCCCCTCTGATAACCCGCCTCTGATTCCATGCCTCTGATTCCCCGCCTCTGATACCCCGCCTCTGATTCCCTGCCTCTGATTCCCCGCCTCTGATTCCCTGACTCAGATTCCCTGCCTCAGATTCCGCGCCTCAGATTCCCTGCCTCAGATTCCCCGCCTCAGATTCCCTGCCTCTGATTCCCCGACTCTGATTCCCCGCCTCTTATTCCCCGCCTCTGATTCCCCGCCTCTGATTCCCCGCCTCTGATTCCCCGCATCTGATTCCAGGCCTCTTATTCCCCACCTCTGATTCCCCGCCTCTGATTGCCTGCCACTGATTGCCCGCCTCTGATTCCCCGCCTCTGATTCCCCGTCTCTGATTCCCCACCTCTCTCTACGCCTCTCTTTTGCCTCCACTCTTTCCCCTCCACTCTTTCCGCGCCTCTCTTTCCCTCCCTCAATTTCAACAACTCTGATTGATCTGTTCTGTGTACCTCATTTTCAACACACAAGTTCCAACCACTATGTTTTACCCATCTCTTTCCCCGCCTCTATATATCCGCCTATGTTTACCCGCCTCTGTTTACCCACCTGTTTCACCGCCTCTGATTCCCTGCCTCTGATTCCCCACCTCTGTCTCTACGCCTCTCTTTCGCCTCCACTCTTTCCCCTCCACTCTTTCAGTGCCTGTCTTTCCCTCCCTCAATTTCAACAACACTGTTTGATCTGTTTTGTGTACCTCATTTTAAACACACAAGTTCCAACCACTATGTTTTGCCCGCCTCTTTCCCCACTTCTATTTATCCACCTATGTTTACCTGCCACTGTTTACCCGCCTGTTTCCCCGTCTCTGATTCCCCACCTCTCTCTACGCCTCTCTTTCGCCTCCACTCTTTCCCCTCCACTCATTCCGCGCCTCTCTTTCCCTCCCTCAATTTCAACAACTCTGATTGATCTGTTCTGTGTACCTCATTTTCAACACACAAGTTCCAACCACTATGTTTCACCCATCTCTTTCCCCGCCTCTATTTATCCGCCTATGTTTACCCGCCTCTGTTTACCCACCTGTTTCACCGCCTCTGATTCCCTGCCTCTGATTCCCCACCTCTGTCTCTACGCCTCTCTTTCGCCTCCACTCTTTCCCCTCCACTCTTTCAGTGCCTGTCTTTCCCTCCCTCAATTTCAACAACACTGTTTGATCTGTTTTGTGTACCTCATTTTAAACACACAAGTTCCAACCACTATGTTTTGCCCGCCTCTTTCCCCACTTCTATTTATCCACCTATGTTTACCTGCCACTGTTTACCCGCCTGTTTCCCCGCCTCTGATTCCCCACCTTTCATTCCCCGCCTCTCTTTCCCTGCCTCTATTTCAGCGCCTCTTTCTCTGCCTCTCTATCCCCACATCTCTTTTCCTCCCGCTGATTCCCCGCCTCTGATTCCCTGCCTCAGATTCCCTGCCTCTGATTCCCCGCCTCTGATTCCCAGCCTCTTATTCCCCGCCTCTGATTCCCCACCTCTGATTCCCCGCCTCTGATTCCCTGCCTCTGTTTCCCCGCCTCCGATTCCCCGCCTCTGATTCCCCGCCTCAGATTCCCCGGCTCTGATTCCCTGCCTCAGATTCACTGCCTCAGATTCCCCGCCTCAGATTCCCTGCCTCAGATTCCCCGCCTCAGATTCCCTGCCTCTGATTCCACGACTCTGATTCCCCACCTCTGATTCCCTGCCTCTGATTCCCTGCCTCTGATTCCCCACCTCTGATTCCCTGCCTCAGATTCCCTGCCTCAGATTCCCTCTCAGATTCCCTGCCTCTGATTCCCCGACTCTGATTCCCCGCCTCTTATTCCCCACCTCTGATTCCCCGCCTCTGATTCCCTGCCTCAGATTCCCTGCCTCAGATTCCTTGCCTCAGATTCCCAGCCTCTGATTCCCCTCCTCTGATTCCCCGCCTCTTATTCCCCGCCTCTGATTCCCCCCTCTGATTCCCCGCCTCTGATTCCCTGCCTCTGTTTCCCCGCCTCTGAATCCCCGCGTCAGATTCCCCGCCTCAGATTCCACGGCTCTGATTTCCTGCCTGAGATTCCATGCCTCAGATTCCCCACCTCAGATTCCCTGCCTCAGATTCCCCGCCTCAGATTCCCCGCCTCAGATTCCCCGCCTCAGATTCCCCGCCTCAGATTCCCCGCCTCAGATTCCCCGCCTCAGATTCCCCGCCTCAGATTCCCCGCCTCTGATTCCCTGCCTCTGATTCCCCGCCTCTGATTCCCTGCCTCTGATTCCGCGCCTCTGATTCCACGCCTCTCTTTCCTTGTCTCTGATTCCCCGCCTCTGATTCCCCGCCTCAGATTCCCTGGCTCTGATTCTCTGGCTCAGATTCCCTGCCTTAGATTCCCTGCCTCTGATTCCCCGCATCTGATTCCAGGCCTCTTATTCCCCACCTCTGATTCCCCGCCTCTGATTGCCTGCCACTGATTGCCCGCCTCTGATTCCCCGTCTCTGATTCCCCACCTCTCTCTACGCCTCTCTTTCGCCTCCACTCTTTCCCCTCCACTCTTTCCGCGCCTCTCTTTCCCTCCCTCAATTTCAACAACTCTGATTGATCTGTTCTGTGTACCTCATTTTCAACACACAAGTTCCAACCACTATGTTTTACCCATCTCTTTCCCCGCCTCTATTTATCCGCCTATGTTTACCCGCCTCTGTTTACCCACCTGTTTCACCGCCTCTGATTCCCTGCCTCTGATTCCCCACCTCTGTCTCTACGCCTCTCTTTCGCCTCCACTCTTTCCCCTCCACTCTTTCAGTACCTGTCTTTCCCTCCCTCAATTTCAACAACACTGTTTGATCTGTTTTGTGTACCTCATTTTAAACTCACAAGTTCCAACCACTATGTTTTGCCCGCCTCTTTCCCCGCCTCTATTTATCCATCTATGTTTACCTGCCACTGTTTACCCGCCTGTTTCCCCGCACTGATTCCCCACCTTTCATTCCCCGCCTCTCTTTCCCTGCCTCTATTTCCGTGCCTCTTTCTCTGCCTCTCTGTCCCCACATCTCTTTACCTCCCGCTGATTCCCCGCCTCCGATTCCCCACCTCTGATTCCCCGCCTCTGATTCCCTGCCTCAGATTCCCTGCCTCAGATTCCCTGCCTCTGATTCCCCGCCTCTGATTCCCCGCCTCTTATTCCCCGCCTCTGATTCCACGCCTCTGATTCCCCGCCTCTGATTCCCTTCCTCTGTTTCCCCGCCTCTGATTCCCCGCCTCTGATTCCCCGCCTCAGATTCCCCGGCTCTGATTCCCTGCCTCAGATTCCCTGCCTCAGATTCCCCGCCTCAGATTCCCTGCCTCAGATTCCCCGCCTCAGATTCGCTGCCTCTGATTCCCCGACTCTGATTCCCCGCCTCTTATTCCCCACCTCTGATTCCCCACCTCTGATTCCCCGCCTCTGATTCCCTGCCTCTGTTTCCCCACCTCTGATTCCCCGCCTCTGATTCCCCGCCTCAGATTCCCCGGCTCTGATTCCCTACCTCAGATTCCCTGCCTCAGATACCCCGCCTCAGATTCCCTGCCTCAGATTCCCCACCTCAGATTCCCCGCCTCAGATTCCCCGCCGCAGATTCCCCGCCTCAGATGCCCCGCCTCAGATTCCCCGCCTCAGATTCCCCGCCTCAGATTCCCCGCCTCAGATTCCCCGCCTCAGATTCCCCGCCTCAGTTTCCCCGCCTCAGATTCCCCGCCTCAGATTCCCCGCCTCTGATTCCCTGCCTCTGATTCCATGCCTCTCATTCCCTGCCTCTGATTCCCTGCCTCTGATTCCCTGTCTCTGATTCCCTGCCTCTGATTCCGCGCCTCTGATTCCACGCCTCTCTTTCCGTATCTCTGATTCCCCGCCTCTAATTTCCTGCCTCTGATACCCTGCCTCTATTTGCCTGCCTCTATTTCCGTGCCTCTTTCTCTGCATCTAGTTTCCCACATGTCATTTGCCCCCTCTGATAGCCCGCCTCTGATTCCATGCCTCTGATTCCCCGCCTCTGATTCCCCACCTCTGATTCCCTGCCTCTGATTCCCCGCCTCTGATTCCCTGCCTCAGATTCCCTGCCTCAGATTCCCTGCCTCAGATTCCCTGCCTCTGATTCCCCGCCTCTTATTCCCCGTCTCTGATTCCCCGCCTCTGATTCCCCGCGTCTGATTCCCTCCCTCAGATTCCCCGGCTCTGATTCCCTGCATTAGATTCCCTGCCTCAGATTCCCTGCCTCAGATTCCCTGCCTCAGATTCCCTGCCTCTGATTCCCTGCCTCAGATTCCCTGCCTCAGATTCCCTAACTCAGATTCGCTGCCTCTGATTCCCTGCCTCTGATTCCCTGCCTCTGATTCCCTGCCTCTGATTCCGCGCCTCTGATTCCACACCTCTCTTTCCTTGTCTCTGATTCCCCGCCTCTGAGTCCCTGCCTCTGATACCCTGCCTCTCTTTGCCTGCCTCTATTTCCGTGCCTCTTTCACTGCATCTAGTTTCCCACATCTCATTTGCCCCCTCTGATAACCCGCCTCTGATTCCATGCCTCTGATTCACTGCCTCAGATTCCCTGCATCAGATTCCCCGACTCAGATTTACCGCCTCAGATTCCCCGCCTCAGATTCCCTGCCTCAGATTCCCTGCCTCAGATTCCCTGCCTCAGATTCCCTGCCTCAGATTCCCTTCATCTGATGCCCTTCATCAATTCCCTGCCTCTGATTCCCTGCCTCTGATTCCCCACCTCTGATTCCCCGCCTCAGATTCCCTGGCTCTGATTCTCTGGCTCAGATTCCCTGCCTTAGATTCCCTGCCTCTGATTCCCCGCATCTGATTCCAGGCCTCTTATTCCCCACCTCTGATTCCCCGCCTCTGATTGCCTGCCACTGATTGCCCGCCTCTGATTCCCCCCCTCTGATTCCCCGCCTCTGATTCCACACCTCTGTCTGTATGTCTCTCTTTCGCCTCCGCTTTTTCCCCTCCACTCTTTCCGCGCCTCTCTTTCCCTCCCTCAATTTCAACAACTCTGTTTGATCTGTTCTGTGTACCTCATTTTCAACACACAAGTTCCAAACACTATGTTTCACCCATCTATTTCCCCGCCTCTATTTATCCACCTATGTTACCCGCCTCTGCTTACCCACCTGTTTCACCGCCTCTGTTTCCCCGCCTCTGATTCCCCACCTCTGTCTCTACGCCTCTCTTTCGCCTCCACTCTTTCCCCTCCACCCTTTCCGTGCCTGTCTTTCCCTCCCTCAATTTCAACAACACTCTTTGATATGTTTTGTGTACCTCATTTTAAACTGATTCCCCGCCTCTGATTGCCTGCCACTGATTGCCTGCCTCTGATTCCCCGACTCTGATTCCCCGCCTCTTATTCCCCACCTCTGATTCCCCGCCTCTGATTCCCCGCCTCTGATTCCCTGCCTCTGTTTCCCCACCTCTGATTCCACGCCTCTGATTCCCCCCCTCAGATTCCCCGGCTCTGATTCCCTGCCTCAGATTCCCTGCCTAAGATTCCCCGCCTCAGATTCCCTGCCTAAGATTCCCCGCCTCAGATTTCCCGCCTCAGATTCCCCTCCTCAGATTCCCCGCCTCAGATTCCCCGCCTCAGATTCCCCGCCTCAGATTCCCCGCCTCAGATTCCCCGCCTCAGATTCCCCACCTCAGATTCCCCGCCTCAGATTCCCCACCTCAGATTCCCCGCCTCAGATTACCCGCCTCAGATTCCCCGCCTCAGATTCCCTGCCTCTGATTCCCTGCCTCTGATTCCCTGCCTCTGATTCCCTGCCTCTGATTCCCTGCCTCTGATTCCCTGCCTCTGATTCCGCGCCTCTGATTCCACGCCTCTCTTTCCGTATCTCTGATTCCCCGCATCTAATTCCCTGCCTCTGATACCCTGCCTCTCTTTGCCTGCCTCTATTTCGGTGCCTCTTTCTCTGCATCTAGTTTCCCACATCTCATTTGCCCCCTCTGATAACCCGCCTCTGATTCCATGCGTCTGATTCCCCGCCTTTGATTCCCCGCCTCTGATTCCCTGCCTCTGATTCCCCGCCTCTGATTCCCTGCCTCAGATTCCCTGCCTCAGATTCCCCGCCTCAGATTCCCTGCCTCAGATTCCCCGCCTCAGATTCCCAGCCTCTGATTCCCCGACTCTGATTCCCCGCCTCTTATTCCCCGCCTCTGATTCCCCGCCTCTGATTCCCTGCCTCTGATACCCTGCCTCTCTTTGCCTGCCTCTATTTCGGTGCCTCTTTCTCTGCATCTAGTTTCCCACATCTAATTTGCCCCCTCTGATAACCCGCCTCTGATGCCATGCCTCTGATTCCCCGCCTCTCATACCCCGCCTCTGATTCCCTGCCTCTGATTCCCCGCCTCTGATTCCCTGACTCAGATTCCCTGCCTCAGATTCCGCGCCTCAGATTCCCTGCCTCAGATTCCCCGCCTCAGATTCCCTGCCTCTGATTCCCCGACTCTGATTCCCCGCCTCTTATTCCCCGCCTCTGATTCCCCGCCTCTGATTCCCCGCCTCTGATTCCCCGCATCTGATTCCAGGCCTCTTATTCCCCACCTCTGATTCCCCGCCTCTGATTGCCTGCCACTGATTGCCCGCCTCTGATTCCCCGCCTCTGATTCCCCGTCTCTGATTCCCCACCTCTCTCTACGCCTCTCTTTTGCCTCCACTCTTTCCCCTCCACTCTTTCCGCGCCTCTCTTTCCCTCCCTCAATTTCAACAACTCTGATTGATCTGTTCTGTGTACCTCATTTTCAACACACAAGTTCCAACCACTATGTTTTACCCATCTCTTTCCCCGCCTCTATATATCCGCCTATGTTTACCCGCCTCTGTTTACCCACCTGTTTCACCGCCTCTGATTCCCTGCCTCTGATTCCCCACCTCTGTCTCTACGCCTCTCTTTCGCCTCCACTCTTTCCCCTCCACTCTTTCAGTGCCTGTCTTTCCCTCCCTCAATTTCAACAACACTGTTTGATCTGTTTTGTGTACCTCATTTTAAACACACAAGTTCCAACCACTATGTTTTGCCCGCCTCTTTCCCCACTTCTATTTATCCACCTATGTTTACCTGCCACTGTTTACCCGCCTGTTTCCCCGTCTCTGATTCCCCACCTCTCTCTACGCCTCTCTTTCGCCTCCACTCTTTCCCCTCCACTCATTCCGCGCCTCTCTTTCCCTCCCTCAATTTCAACAACTCTGATTGATCTGTTCTGTGTACCTCATTTTCAACACACAAGTTCCAACCACTATGTTTCACCCATCTCTTTCCCCGCCTCTATTTATCCGCCTATGTTTACCCGCCTCTGTTTACCCACCTGTTTCACCGCCTCTGATTCCCTGCCTCTGATTCCCCACCTCTGTCTCTACGCCTCTCTTTCGCCTCCACTCTTTCCCCTCCACTCTTTCAGTGCCTGTCTTTCCCTCCCTCAATTTCAACAACACTGTTTGATCTGTTTTGTGTACCTCATTTTAAACACACAAGTTCCAACCACTATGTTTTGCCCGCCTCTTTCCCCACTTCTATTTATCCACCTATGTTTACCTGCCACTGTTTACCCGCCTGTTTCCCCGCCTCTGATTCCCCACCTTTCATTCCCCGCCTCTCTTTCCCTGCCTCTATTTCAGCGCCTCTTTCTCTGCCTCTCTATCCCCACATCTCTTTTCCTCCCGCTGATTCCCCGCCTCTGATTCCCTGCCTCAGATTCCCTGCCTCTGATTCCCCGCCTCTGATTCCCAGCCTCTTATTCCCCGCCTCTGATTCCCCACCTCTGATTCCCCGCCTCTGATTCCCTTCCTCTGTTTCCCCGCCTCCGATTCCCCGCCTCTGATTCCCCGCCTCAGATTCCCCGGCTCTGATTCCCTGCCTCAGATTCACTGCCTCAGATTCCCCGCCTCAGATTCCCTGCCTCAGATTCCCCGCCTCAGATTCCCTGCCTCTGATTCCACGACTCTGATTCCCCACCTCTGATTCCCTGCCTCTGATTCCCTGCCTCTGATTCCCCACCTCTGATTCCCTGCCTCAGATTCCCTGCCTCAGATTCCCTCTCAGATTCCCTGCCTCTGATTCCCCGACTCTGATTCCCCGCCTCTTATTCCCCACCTCTGATTCCCCGCCTCTGATTCCCTGCCTCAGATTCCCTGCCTCAGATTCCTTGCATCAGATTCCCAGCCTCTGATTCCCCGCCTCTGATTCCCCGCCTCTTATTCCCCGCCTCTGATTCCCCGCCTCTGATTCCCCGCCTCTGATTCCCTGCCTCTGTTTCCCCGCCTCTGAATCCCCGCGTCAGATTCCCCGCCTCAGATTCCACGGCTCTGATTTCCTGCCTGAGATTCCATGCCTCAGATTCCCCACCTCAGATTCCCTGCCTCAGATTCCCCGCCTCAGATTCCCCGCCTCAGATTCCCCGCCTCAGATTCCCCGCCTCAGATTCCCTGCCTCAGATTCCCCGCCTCAGATTCCCCGCCTCAGATTCCCCGCCTCTGATTCCCTGCCTCTGATTCCCCGCCTCTGATTCCCTGCCTCTGATTCCGCGCCTCTGATTCCACGCCTCTCTTTCCTTGTCTCTGATTCCCCGCCTCTGAGTCCCTGCCTCTGATACCCTGCCTCACTTTGCCTGCCTCTATTTCCGTGCCTCTTTCACTGCATCTAGTTTCCCACTTCTCATTTGCCCCTTCTGATAACCCGCCTCTGATTCCATGCCTCTGATTCCCCACCTCAGATTCCCTGCCTCAGATTCCCCGCCTCAGATTCCCCGCCTCAGATTCCCCGCCTCAGATTCCCCGCCTCAGATTCCCCGCCTCAGATTCCCCGCCTCAGATTCCCCGCCTCAGATTCCCCGCCTCTGATTCCCTGCCTCTGATTCCCCGCCTCTGATTCCATGCCTCTGATTCACTGCCTCAGATTCCCTGCATCAGATTCCCCGACTCAGATTTACCGCCTCAGATTCCCCGCCTCAGATTCCCTGCCTCAGATTCCCTGCCTCAGATTCCCTGCCTCAGATTCCCTTCATCTGATGCCCTTCATCAATTCCCTGCCTCTGATTCCCTGCCTCTGATTCCCCACCTCTGATTCCCCGCCTCAGATTCCCTGGCTCTGATTCTCTGGCTCAGATTCCCTGCCTTAGATTCCCTGCCTCTGATTCCCCGCATCTGATTCCAGGCCTCTTATTCCCCACCTCTGATTCCCCGCCTCTGATTGCCTGCCACTGATTGCCCGCCTCTGATTCCCCGTCTCTGATTCCCCACCTCTCTCTACGCCTCCCTTTCGCCTCCACGCTTTCCCCTCCACTCATTCCGCGCCTCTCTTTCCCTCCCTCAATTTCAACAACTCCTATTGATCTGTTCTGTGTACCTCATTTTCAACACACAAGTTCCAACCACTATGTTTTACCCATCTCTTTCCCCGCCTCTATTTATCCGCCTATGTTTACCCGCCTCTGTTTACCCACCTGTTTCACCGCCTCTGATTCCCTGCCTCTGATTCCCCACCTCTGTCTCTACGCCTCTCTTTCACCTCCACTCTTTCCCCTCCACTCTTTCAGTGCCTGTCTTACCCTCCCTCAATTTCAACAACACTGTTTGATCTGTTTTGTGTACCTCATTTTAAACTCACAAGTTCCAACCACTATGTTTTGCCCGCCTCTTTCCCCGCCTCTATTTATCCACCTATGTTTACCTGCCACTGTTTACCCGCCTGTTTCCTCGCCTCTGATTCCCCACCTTTCATTCCCCGCCTCTCTTTCCCTGCCTCTATTTCCGTGCCTCTTTCTCTGCCTCTCTGTCCCCACATCTCTTTACCTCCCGCCGATTCCCCGCCTCTGATTCCCCACCTCTGATTCCCCGCCTCTGATTCCCTGCCTCAGATTCCCTGCCTCAGATTCCCTGCCTCAGATTCCCTGCCTCTGATTCCCCGCCTCTGATTCCCTGCCTCTTATTCCCCGCCTCTGATTCCACGCCTCTGATTCCCCGCCTCTGATTCCCTTCCTCTGTTTCCCCGCCTCTGATTCCCCGCCTCTGATTCCCCGCCTCAGATTCCCCGGCTCTGATTCCCTGCCTCAGATTCCCTGCCTCAGATTCCCCGCCTCAGATTCCCTGCCTCAGATTCCCCGCCTCAGATTCGCTGCCTCTGATTCCCCGACTCTGATTCCCCGCCTCTTATTCCCCACCTCTGATTCCCCGCCTCTGATTCCCCGCCTCTGATTCCCTGCCTCTGTTTCCCCACCTCTGATTCCCCGCCTCTGATTCCCCGCCTCAGATTCCCCGGCTCTGATTCCCTACCTCAGATTCCCTGCCTCAAATACCCCGCCTCAGATTCCCTGCCTCAGATTCCCCGCCTCAGATTCCCCGCCTCAGATTCCCAGCCGCAGATTCCCCGCCTCAGATGCCCCGCCTCAGATTCCCCGCCTCAGATTCCCCGCCTCAGATTCCCCGCCTCAGATTCCCCGCCTCAGATTCCCCGCCTCAGTTTCCCCGCCTCAGATTCCCCGCCTCAGATTCCCCGCCTCTGATTCCCTGCCTCTGATTCCATGCCTCTCATTCCCTGCCTCTGATTCCCTGCCTCTGATTCCCTGCCTCTGATTCCCTGCCTCTGATTCCGCGCCTCTGATTCCACGCCTCTCTTTCCGTATCTCTGATTCCCCGCCTCTAATTTCCTGCCTCTGATACCCTGCCTCTATTTGCCTGCCTCTATTTCCGTGCCTCTTTCTCTGCATCTAGTTTCCCACATGTCATTTGCCAGCTCTGATAGCCCGCCTCTGATTCCATGCCTCTGATTCCCCGCCTCTGATTCCCCACCTCTGATTCCCTGCCTCTGATTCCCCGCCTCTGATTCCCTGCCTCAGATTCCCTGCCTCAGATTCCCTGCCTCAGATTCCCTGCCTCTGATTCCCCGCCTCTTATTCCCCGTCTCTGATTCCCCGCCTCTGATTCCCCGCGTCTGATTCCCTCCCTCAGATTCCCCGGCTCTGATTCCCTGCATTAGATTCCCTGCCTCAGATTCCCTGCCTCTGATTCCCCGCCTCTGATTCCCTGCCTCTGATTCCCCACCTCTGATTCCTGCCTCAGATTCCCTGCCTCAGATTCCCCTCCTCTGATTCCCTGCCTCAGATTCCCCGCCTCAGATTCCCTGCCTAAGATTCCCCGCCTCAGATTTCCCGCCTCAGATTCCCCTCCTCAGATTCCCCACATCAGATTCCCCGCCTCAGATTCCCCGCCTCAGATTCCCCGCCTCAGATTCCCCACCTCAGATTCCCCGCCTCAGATTCCCCGCCTCAGATTCCCCGCCTCAGATTACCCGCCTCAGATTCCCCGCCTCAGATTCCCTGCCTCTGATTCCCTGCCTCTGATTCCCTGCCTCTGATTCCCTGCCTCTGATTCCCTGCCTCTGATTCCCTGCCTCTGATTCCGCGCCTCTGATTCCACGCCTCTCTTTCCGTATCTCTGATTCCCCGCCTCTAATTCCCTGCCTCTGATACCCTGCCTCTCTTTGCCTGCCTCTATTTCGGTGCCTCTTTCTCTGCATCTAGTTTCCCACATCTCATTTGCCCCCTCTGATAACCCGCCTCTGATTCCCTGCCTCTGATTCCCCGCCTCTGATTCCATGCCTCTGATTCACTGCCTCAGATTCCCTGCATCAGATTCCCCGACTCAGATTTACCGCCTCAGATTCCCCGCCTCAGATTCCCTGCCTCAGATTCCCTGCCTCAGATTCCCTGCCTCAGATTCCCTTCATCTGATGCCCTTCATCAATTCCCTGCCTCTGATTCCCTGCCTCTGATTCCCCACCTCTGATTCCCCGCCTCAGATTCCCTGGCTCTGATTCTCTGGCTCAGATTCCCTGCCTTAGATTCCCTGCCTCTGATTCCCCGCATCTGATTCCAGGCCTCTTATTCCCCACCTCTGATTCCCCGCCTCTGATTGCCTGCCACTGATTGCCCGCCTCTGATTCCCCGTCTCTGATTCCCCACCTCTCTCTACGCCTCCCTTTCGCCTCCACGCTTTCCCCTCCACTCATTCCGCGCCTCTCTTTCCCTCCCTCAATTTCAACAACTCCTATTGATCTGTTCTGTGTACCTCATTTTCAACACACAAGTTCCAACCACTATGTTTTACCCATCTCTTTCCCCGCCTCTATTTATCCGCCTATGTTTACCCGCCTCTGTTTACCCACCTGTTTCACCGCCTCTGATTCCCTGCCTCTGATTCCCCACCTCTGTCTCTACGCCTCTCTTTCACCTCCACTCTTTCCCCTCCACTCTTTCAGTGCCTGTCTTACCCTCCCTCAATTTCAACAACACTGTTTGATCTGTTTTGTGTACCTCATTTTAAACTCACAAGTTCCAACCACTATGTTTTGCCCGCCTCTTTCCCCGCCTCTATTTATCCACCTATGTTTACCTGCCACTGTTTACCCGCCTGTTTCCTCGCCTCTGATTCCCCACCTTTCATTCCCCGCCTCTCTTTCCCTGCCTCTATTTCCGTGCCTCTTTCTCTGCCTCTCTGTCCCCACATCTCTTTACCTCCCGCCGATTCCCCGCCTCTGATTCCCCACCTCTGATTCCCCGCCTCTGATTCCCTGCCTCAGATTCCCTGCCTCAGATTCCCTGCCTCAGATTCCCTGCCTCTGATTCCCCGCCTCTGATTCCCTGCCTCTTATTCCCCGCCTCTGATTCCACGCCTCTGATTCCCCGCCTCTGATTCCCTTCCTCTGTTTCCCCGCCTCTGATTCCCCGCCTCTGATTCCCCGCCTCAGATTCCCCGGCTCTGATTCCCTGCCTCAGATTCCCTGCCTCAGATTCCCCGCCTCAGATTCCCTGCCTCAGATTCCCCGCCTCAGATTCGCTGCCTCTGATTCCCCGACTCTGATTCCCCGCCTCTTATTCCCCACCTCTGATTCCCCGCCTCTGATTCCCCACCTCTGATTCCCTGCCTCTGTTTCCCCACCTCTGATTCCCCGCCTCTGATTCCCCGCCTCAGATTCCCCGGCTCTGATTCCCTACCTCAGATTCCCTGCCTCAAATACCCCGCCTCAGATTCCCTGCCTCAGATTCCCCGCCTCAGATTCCCCGCCTCAGATTCCCAGCCGCAGATTCCCCGCCTCAGATGCCCCGCCTCAGATTCCCCGCCTCAGATTCCCCGCCTCAGATTCCCCGCCTCAGATTCCCCGCCTCAGATTCCCCGCCTCAGTTTCCCCGCCTCAGATTCCCCGCCTCAGATTCCCCGCCTCTGATTCCCTGCCTCTGATTCCATGCCTCTCATTCCCTGCCTCTGATTCCCTGCCTCTGATTCCCTGCCTCTGATTCCCTGCCTCTGATTCCGCGCCTCTGATTCCACGCCTCTCTTTCCGTATCTCTGATTCCCCGCCTCTAATTTCCTGCCTCTGATACCCTGCCTCTATTTGCCTGCCTCTATTTCCGTGCCTCTTTCTCTGCATCTAGTTTCCCACATGTCATTTGCCCCCTCTGATAGCCCGCCTCTGATTCCATGCCTCTGATTCCCCGCCTCTGATTCCCCACCTCTGATTCCCTGCCTCTGATTCCCCGCCTCTGATTCCCTGCCTCAGATTCCCTGCCTCAGATTCCCTGCCTCAGATTCCCTGCCTCTGATTCCCCGCCTCTTATTCCCCGTCTCTGATTCCCCGCCTCTGATTCCCCGCGTCTGATTCCCTCCCTCAGATTCCCCGGCTCTGATTCCCTGCATTAGATTCCCTGCCTCAGATTCCCTGCCTCTGATTCCCCGCCTCTGATTCCCTGCCTCTGATTCCCCACCTCTGATTCCTGCCTCAGATTCCCTGCCTCAGATTCCCCTCCTCTGATTCCCTGCCTCAGATTCCCCGCCTCAGATTCCCTGCCTAAGATTCCCCGCCTCAGATTTCCCGCCTCAGATTCCCCTCCTCAGATTCCCCACATCAGATTCCCCGCCTCAGATTCCCCGCCTCAGATTCCCCGCCTCAGATTCCCCACCTCAGATTCCCCGCCTCAGATTCCCCGCCTCAGATTCCCCGCCTCAGATTACCCGCCTCAGATTCCCCGCCTCAGATTCCCTGCCTCTGATTCCCTGCCTCTGATTCCCTGCCTCTGATTCCCTGCCTCTGATTCCCTGCCTCTGATTCCCTGCCTCTGATTCCGCGCCTCTGATTCCACGCCTCTCTTTCCGTATCTCTGATTCCCCGCCTCTAATTCCCTGCCTCTGATACCCTGCCTCTCTTTGCCTGCCTCTATTTCGGTGCCTCTTTCTCTGCATCTAGTTTCCCACATCTCATTTGCCCCCTCTGATAACCCGCCTCTGATTCCATGCCTCTGATTCCCCGCCTCTGATTCCCCGCTTCTGATTCCCTGCCTCTGATTCCCCGCCTCTGATTCAATGCCTCAGATTCCCTGCCTCAGATTCCCAGCCTCAGATTCCCTGCCTCAGATTCCCCGCCTCAGATTCCCAGCCTCTGATTCCCCGACTCTGATTCCCCGCCTCTTATTCCCCGCCTCTGATTCCCCGCCTCTGATTCCCTGCCTCTGATACCCTGCCTCTCTTTGCCTGCCTCTATTTCGGTGCCTCTTTCTCTGCATCTAGTTTCCCACATCTAATTTGCCCCCTCTGATAACCCGCCTCTGATTCCATGCCTCTGATTCCCCGCCTCTGATACCCCGCCTCTGATTCCCTGCCTCTGATTCCCCGCCTCTGATTCCCTGACTCAGATTCCCTGCCTCAGATTCCGTGCCTCAGATTCCCTGCCTCAGATTCCCCGCCTCAGATTCCCTGCCTCTGATTCCCCGACTCTGATTCCCCGCCTCTTATTCCCCGCCTCTGATTCCCCGCCTCTGATTCCCCGCCTCTGATTCCCCGCATCTGATTCCAGGCCTCTTATTCCCCACCTCTGATTCCCCGCCTCTGATTGCCTGCCACTGATTGCCCGCCTCTGATTCCCCGCCTCTGATTCCCCGTCTCTGATTCCCCACCTCTCTCTACGCCTCTCTTTCGCCTCCACTCTTTCCCCTCCACTCTTTCCGCGCCTCTCTTTCCCTCCCTCAATTTCAACAACTCTGATTGATCTGTTCTGTGTACCTCATTTTCAACACACAAGTTCCAACCACTATGTTTTACCCATCTCTTTCCCCGCCTCTATATATCCGCCTATGTTTACCCGCCTCTGTTTACCCACCTGTTTCACCGCCTCTGATTCCCTGCCTCTGATTCCCCACCTCTGTCTCTACGCCTCTCTTTCGCCTCCACTCTTTCCCCTCCACTCTTTCAGTGCCTGTCTTTCCCTCCCTCAATTTCAACAACACTGTTTGATCTGTTTTGTGTACCTCATTTTAAACACACAAGTTCCAACCACTATGTTTTGCCCGCCTCTTTCCCCACTTCTATTTATCCACCTATGTTTACCTGCCACTGTTTACCCGCGTGTTTCCCCGTCTCTGATTCCCCACCTCTCTCTACGCCTCTCTTTCGCCTCCACTCTTTCCCCTCCACTCATTCCGCGCCTCTCTTTCCCTCCCTCAATTTCAACAACTCTGATTGATCTGTTCTGTGTTCCTCATTTTCAACACACAAGTTCCAACCACTATGTTTCACCCATCTCTTTCCCCGCCTCTATTTATCCGCCTATGTTTACCCGCCTCTGTTTACCCACCTGTTTCACCGCCTCTGATTCCCTGCCTCTGATTCCCCACCTCTGTCTCTACGCCTCTCTTTCGCCTCCACTCTTTCCCCTCCACTCTTTCAGTGCCTGTCTTTCCCTCCCTCAATTTCAACAACACTCTTTGATCTGTTTTGTGTACCTCATTTTAAACACACAAGTTCCAACCACTATGTTTTGCCCGCCTCTTTCCCCACTTCTATTTATCCACCTATGTTTACCTGCCACTGTTTACCCGCCTGTTTCCCCGCCTCTGATTCCCCACCTTTCATTCCCCGCCTCTCTTTCCCTGCCTCTATTTCAGCGCCTCTTTCTCTGCCTCTCTATCCCCACATCTCTTTTCCTCCCGCTGATTCCCCGCCTCTGATTCCCTGCCTCAGATTCCCTGCCTCTGATTCCCCGCCTCTGATTCCCAGCCTCTTATTCCCCGCCTCTGATTCCCCACCTCTGATTCCCCGCCTCTGATTCCCTGCCTCTGTTTCCCCGCCTCCGATTCCCCGCCTCTGATTCCCCGCCTCAGATTCCCCGGCTCTGATTCCCTGCCTCAGATTCTCTGCCTCAGATTCCCCGCCTCAGATTCCCTGCCTCAGATTCCCCGCCTCAGATTCCCTGCCTCTGATTCCACGACTCTGATTCCCCACCTCTTAATCCCCGCCTCTGATTCCCCGCCTCTGATTCCCTGCCTCTGATTCCCTGCCTCTGATTCCCCACCTCTGATTCCCTGCCTCAGATTCCCTGCCTCAGATTCCCTCTCAGATTCCCTGCCTCTGATTCCCCGACTCTGATTCCCCACCTCTTATTCCCCACCTCTGATTCCCCGCCTCTGATTCCCTGCCTCAGATTCCCTGCCTCAGATTCCTTGCCTCAGATTCCCAGCCTCTGATTCCCCGCCTCTGATTCCCCGCCTCTTATTCCCCGCCTCTGATTCCCCGCCTCTGATTCCCCGCCTCTGATTCCCTGCCTCTGTTTCCCCGCCTCTGAATCCCCGCGTCTGATTCCCCGCCTCAGATTCCACGGCTCTGATTCCCTGCCTGAGATTCCATGCCTGAGATTCCCCACCTCAGATTCCCTGCCTCAGATTCCCCGCCTCAGATTCCCCGCCTCAGATTCCCCGCCTCAGATTCCCCGCCTCAGATTCCCCGCCTCAGATTCCCCGCCTCAGATTCCCCGCCTCAGATTCCCTGCCTCAGATTCCCTGTCTCAGATTCCCTGCCTCAGATTCCCTTCATCTGATTCCCTTCATCTGATTCCCTGCCTCTGATTCCCTGCCTCTGATTCCCCGCCTCTGATTCCCCGCCTCTGATTCCCCGCCTCAGATTCCCTGCCTCAGATTCCCTGCCTCAGATTCCCTGCCTCTGATTCCCTGCCTCAGATTCCCTGCCTCAGATTCCCTGCCTCAGATTCCCTGCCTCTGATTGCCTGCCTCTGTTTCCCTGCCTCTGATTCCCTGCCTCTGATTCCCTGCCTCTGATTCCCTGCCTCTGATTCCCCGCCTCTGATTCCCTGCCACTGATTCCGCGCCTCTGATTCCACGCCTCTCTTTCCTTGTCTCTGATTCCCCGCCTCTGAGTCCCTGCCTCTGATACCCTGCCTCACTTTGCCTGCCTCTATTTCCGTGCCTCTTTCACTGCATCTAGTTTCCCACTTCTCATTTGCCCCCTCTGATAACCCGCCTCTGATTCCATGCCTCTGATTCACTGCCTCAGATTCCCTGCATCAGATTCCCCGACTCAGATTTACCGCCTCAGATTCCCCGCCTCAGATTCCCTGCCTCAGATTCCCTGCCTCAGATTCCCTGCCTCAGATTCCCTTCATCTGATGCCCTTTATCAATTCCCTGCCTCTGATTCCCTGCCTCTGATTCCCCACCTCTGATTCCCCGCCTCAGATTCCCTGGCTCTGATTCTCTGGCTCAGATTCCCTGCCTTAGATTCCCTGCCTCTCATTCCCCGCATCTGATTCCAGGCCTCTTATTCCCCACCTCTGATTCCCCGCCTCTGATTTCCTGCCACTGATTGCCCGCCTCTGATTCCCCGTCTCTGATTCCCCACCTCTCTCTACGCCTCTCTTTCGCCTCCACTCTTTCCCCTCCACTCTTTCCGCGCCTCTCTTTCCCTCCCTCAATTTCAACAACTCTGATTGATCTGTTCTGTGTACCTCATTTTCAACACACAAGTTCCAACCACTATGTTTTACCCATCTCTTTCCCCGCCTCTATTTATCCGCCTATGTTTACCCGCCTCTGTTTACCCACCTGTTTCACCGCCTCTGATTCCCTGCCTCTGATTCCCCACCTCTGTCTCTACGCCTCTCTTTCGCCTCCACTCTTTCCCCTCCACTCTTTCAGTGCCTGTCTTTCCCTCCCTCAATTTCAACAACACGGTTTGATCTGTTTTGTGTACCTCATTTTAAACTCACAAGTTCCAACCACTATGTTTTGGCCGCCTCTTTCCCCGCCTCTATTTATCCACCTATGTTTACCTGCCACTGTTTACCCGCCTGTTTCCCCGCCTCTGATTCCCCACCTTTCATTCCCCGCCTCTCTTTCCCTGCCCCTATTTCCGTGCCTCTTTCTCTGCCTCTCTGTCCCCACATCTCTTTACCTCCCGCTGATTCCCCGCCTCTGATTCCCCACCTCTGATTCCCCGCCTCTGATTCCCTGCCTCAGATTCCCTGCCTCAGATTCCCTGCCTCAGATTCCCTGCCTCTGATTCCCCGCCTCTGATTCCCCGCCTCTTATTCCCCGCCTCTGATTCCACGCCTCTGATTCCCCGCCTCTGATTCCCTTCCTCTGTTTCCCCGCCTCTGATTCCCCGCCTCTGATTCCCCGCCTCAGATTCCCCGGCTCTGATTCCTGCCTCAGATTCCCTGCCTCAGATTCCCCGCCTCAGATTCCCTGCCTCAGATTCCCCGCCTCAGATTCGCTGCCTCTGATTCCCCGACTCTGATTCCCCGCCTCTTATTCCCCACATCTGATACCCCGCCTCTGATTCCCAGCCTCTGATTCCCTGCCTCTGTTTCCCCACCTCTGATTCCCCGCCTCTGATTCCCCGCCTCAGATTCCCCGGCTCTGATTCCCTACCTCAGATTCCCTGCCTCAAATACCCCGCCTCAGATTCCCTGCCTCAGATTCCCCGCCTCAGATTCCCCGCCTCAGATTCCCCGCCGCAGATTCCCCGCCTCAGATGCCCCGCCTCAGATTCCCCGCCTCAGATTCCCCGCCTCAGATTCCCCGCCTCAGATTCCCCGCCTCAGTTTCCCCGCCTCAGATTCCCCGCCTCAGATTCCCCGCCTCTGATTCCCTGCCTCTGATTCCATGCCTCTCATTCCCTGCCTCTGATTCCCTGCCTCTGATTCCCTGCCTCTGATTCCCTGCCTCTGATTCCGCGCCTCTGATTCCACGCCTCTCTTTCCGTATCTCTGATTCCCCGCCTCTAATTTCCTGCCTCTGATACCCTGCCTCTATTTGCCTGCCTCTATTTCCGTGCCTCTTTCTCTGCATCTAGTTTCCCACATGTCATTTGCCCCCTCTGATAGCCCGCCTCTGATTCCATGCCTCTGATTCCCCTCCTCTGATTCCCCACCTCTGATTCCCTGCCTCTGATTCCCCGCCTCTGATTCCCTGCCTCAGATTCCCTGCCTCAGATTCCCTGCCTCAGATTCCCTGCCTCTGATTCCCCGCCTCTTATTCCCCGTCTCTGATTCCCCGCCTCTGATTCCCCGCGTCTGATTCCCTCCCTCAGATTCCCCGGCTCTGATTCCCTGCATTAGATTCCATGCCTCAGATTCCCTGCCTATGATTCCCCGCCTCTGATTCCCTGCCTCTGATTCCCCACCTCTGATTCCTGCCTCAGATTCCCTGCCTCAGATTCCCCTCCTCTGATTCCCTGCCTCAGATTCCCCGCCTCAGATTCCCTGCCTAAGATTCCCCGCCTCAGATTTCCCGCCTCAGATTCCCCTCCTCAGATTCCCCACCTCAGATTCCCCGCCTCAGATTCCCCGCCTCAGATTCCCCGCCTCAGATTCCCCACCTCAGATTCCCCGCCTCAGATTCCCCGCCTCAGATTCCCCGCCTCAGATTACCCGCCTCAGATTCCCCGCCTCAGATTCCCTGCCTCTGATTCCCTGCCTCTGATTCCCTGCCTCTGATTCCCTGCCTCTGATTCCCTGCCTCTGATTCCCAGCCTCTGATTCCGCGCCTCTGATTCCACGCCTCTCTGTCCGTATCTCTGATTCCCCGCCTCTAATTCCCTGCCTCTGATACCCTGCCTCTCTTTGCCTGCCTCTATTTCGGTGCCTCTTTCTCTGCATCTAGTTTCCCACATCTCATTTGCCCCCTCTGATAACCCGCCTCTGATTCCATGCCTCTGATTCCCCGCCTCTGATTCCCCGCCTCTGATTCCCTGCCTCTGATTCCCCGCCTCTGATTCCCTGCCTCAGATTCCCTGCCTCAGATTCCCCGCCTCAGATTCCCTGCCTCAGATTCCCCGCCTCAGATTCCCAGCCTCTGATTCCCCGACTCTGATTCCCCGCCTCTTATTCCCCGCTTCTGATTCCCCGCCTCTGATTCCCTGCCTCTGATACCCTGCCTCTCTTTGCCTGCCTCTATTTCGGTGCCTCTTTCTCTGCATCTAGTTTCCCACATCTAATTTGCCCCCTCTGATAACCCGCCTCTGATTCCATGCCTCTGATTCCCCGCCTCTGATACCCCGCCTCTGATTCCCTGCCTCTGATTCCCCGCCTCTGATTCCCTGACTCAGATTCCCTGCCTCAGATTCCGCGCCTCAGATTCCCTGCCTCAGATTCCCCGCCTCAGATTCCCTGCCTCTGATTCCCCGACTCTGATTCCCCGCCTCTTATTCCCCGCCTCTGATTCCCCGCCTCTGATTCCCCGCCTCTGATTCCCCGCATCTGATTCCAGGCCTCTTATTCCCCACCTCTGATTCCCCGCCTCTGATTGCCTGCCACTGATTGCCCGCCTCTGATTCCCCGCCTCTGATTCCCCGTCTCTGATTCCCCACCTCTCTCTACGCCTCTCTTTCGCCTCCACTCTTTCCCCTCCACTCTTTCCGCGCCTCTCTTTCCCTCCCTCAATTTCAACAACTCTGATTGATCTGTTCTGTGTACCTCATTTTCAACACACAAGTTCCAACCACTATGTTTTACCCATCTCTTTCCCCGCCTCTATATATCCACCTATGTTTACCCGCCTCTGTTTACCCACCTGTTTCACCGCCTCTGATTCCCTGCCTCTGATTCCCCACCTCTGTCTCTACGCCTCTCTTTCGCCTCCACTCTTTCCCCTCCACTCTTTCAGTGCCTGTCTTTCCCTCCCTCAATTTCAACAACACTGTTTGATCTGTTTTGTGTACCTCATTTTAAACACACAAGTTCCAACCACTATGTTTTGCCCGCCTCTTTCCCCACTTCTATTTATCCACCTATGTTTACCTGCCACTGTTTACCCGCCTGTTTCCCCGTCTCTGATTCCCCACCTCTCTCTACACCTCTCTTTCGCCTCCACTCTTTCCCCTCCACTCATTCCGCGCCTCTCTTTCCCTCCCTCAATTTCAACAACTCTGATTGATCTGTTCTGTGTACCTCATTTTCAACACACAAGTTCCAACCACTATGTTTCACCCATCTCTTTCCCCGCCTCTATTTATCCGCCTATGTTTACCCGCCTCTGTTTACCCACCTGTTTCACCGCCTCTGATTCCCTGCCTCTGATTCCCCACCTCTGTCTCTACGCCTCTCTTTCGCCTCCACTCTTTCCCCTCCACTCTTTCAGTGCCTGTCTTTCCCTCCCTCAATTTCAACAACACTGTTTGATCTGTTTTGTGTACCTCATTTTAAACACACAAGTTCCAACCACTATGTTTTGCCCGCCTCTTTCCCCACTTCTATTTATCAACCTATGTTTACCTGCCACTGTTTACCCGCCTGTTTCCCCGCCTCTGATTCCCCACCTTTCATTCCCCGCCTCTCTTTCCCTGCCTCTATTTCAGCGCCTCTTTCTCTGCCTCTCTATCCCCACATCTCTTTTCCTCCCGCTGATTCCCCGCCTCAGATTCCCCGCCTCAGATTCCCCGCCTCAGATTCCCCGCCTCAGATTCCCCGCCTCAGATTCCCCGCCTCAGTTTCCCCGCCTCAGATTCCCCGCCTCAGATTCCCCGCCTCTGATTCCCTGCCTCTGATTCCATGCCTCTCATTCCCTGCCTCTGATTCCCTGCCTCTGATTCCCTGCCTCTGATTCCCTGCCTCTGATTCCGCGCCTCTGATTCCACGCCTCTCTTTCCGTATCTCTGATTCCCCGCCTCTAATTTCCTGCCTCTGATACCCTGCCTCTATTTGCCTGCCTCTATTTCCGTGCCTCTTTCTCTGCATCTAGTTTCCCACATGTCATTTGCCCCCTCTGATAGCACGCCTCTGATTCCATGCCTCTGATTCCCCGCCTCTGATTCCCCACCTCTGATTCCCTGCCTCTGATTCCCCGCCTCTGATTCCCTGCCTCAGATTCCCTGCCTCAGATTCCCTGCCTCAGATTCCCTGCCTCTGATTCCCCGCCTCTTATTCCCTGTCTCTGATTCCCCGCCTCTGATTCCCCGCGTCTGATTCCCTCCCTCAGATTCCCCGGCTCTGATTCCCTGCATTAGATTCCCTGCCTCAGATTCCCTGCCTCTGATTCCCCGCCTCTGATTCCCTGCCTCTGATTCCCCACCTCTGATTCCTGCCTCAGATTCCCTGCCTCAGATTCCCCTCCTCTGATTCCCTGCCTCAGATTCCCTGCCTCAGATTCCGTGCCTCAGATTCCCTGCCTCTGATTCCCCGCCTCTTATTCCCCGTCTCTGATTCCCCGCCTCTGATTCCCCGCGTCTGATTCCCTACCTCAGATTCCCCGGCTCTGATTCCCTGCATTAGATTCCCTGCTTCAGATTCCCTGCCTCAGATTCCCCGCCTCTGATTCCCTGCCTCAGATTCCCTGCCTCAGATTCCCTGCCTCAGATTCCCTGCCTCTGATTCCCCGCCTCTTATTCCCCGTCTCTGATTCCCCGCCTCTGATTCCCTGCCTCTGATTCCCCACCTCTGATTCCTGCCTCAGATTCCCTGCCTCAGATTCCCTGCCTCAGATTCCCTGCCTCTGATTCCCCGCCTCTTATTCCCTGCCTCTGATTCCCCGCCTCTGATTCCCTGCCTCTGAATCCCCACCTCTGATTCCTGCCTCAGATTCCCTGCCTCAGATTCCCTGCCTCAGATTCCCTGCCTCTGATTCACTGCCTTTGATTCCCCGCCTCTTATTCCCCACCTCTGATTCCCAGCCTCTGATTCCCCGCCTCTGATTCCCTGCCTCTGTTTCCCCGCCTCTGATTCCCCGCCTCTGATTCCCCGCCTCAGATTCCCCGCCTCAGATTCCCTGCCTCAGATACCCCGCCTGAGATTCCCCGCCTCAGATTCCCCGCCTGAGATTCCCCACCTCAGATTCCCCGCCTCAGATTCCCCGCCTCAGATTCCCCGCCTCAGATTCCCTGCCTCTGATTGCCTGCCTCTGATTCCCTGCATCTGATTCCCTGCCTCTGATTCCCCGCCTCTGATTCCCCGCCTCAGATTCCCTGCCTCAGATTCCCTGCCTCAGATTCCCTGCCTCTGATTCCCTGCCTCAGATTCCCTGCCTCAGATTCCCTGCCTCAGATTCCCTGCCTCTGATTCCCTGCCTCTGATTCCCTGCCTCTGATTCCCTGCCTCTGATTCCGCGCCTCTGATTCCACACCTCTCTTTCCTTGTCTCTGATTCCCCTCCTCTGAGTCCCTGCCTCTGATACCCTGCCTCTCTTTGCCTGCCTCTATTTCCGTGCCTCTTTCACTGCATCTAGTTTCCCACATCTCATTTGCCCCCTCTGATAACCCGCCTCTGATTCCATGCCTCTGATTCACTGCCTCAGATTCCCTGCATCAGATTCCCCGACTCAGATTTACCGCCTCAGATTCCCCGCCTCAGATTCCCTGCCTCAGATTCCCTGCCTCAGATTCCCTGCCTCAGATTCCCTGCCTCAGATTCCCTTCATCTGATGCCCTTCATCAATTCCCTGCCTCTGATTCCCTGCCTCTGATTCCCCACCTCTGATTCCCCGCCTCAGATTCCCTGGCTCTGATTCTCTGGCTCAGATTCCCTGCCTTAGATTCCCTGCCTCTGATTCCCCGCATCTGATTCCAGGCCTCTTATTCCCCACCTCTGATTCCCCGCCTCTGATTGCCTGCCACTGATAGCCCGCCTCTGATTCCCCCCCTCTGATTCCCCGCCTCTGATTCCCCACCTCTGTCTGTATGCCTCTCTTTCGCCTCCGCTTTTTCCCCTCCACTCTTTCCGCGCCTCTCTTTCCCTCCCTCAATTTCAACAACTCTGTTTGATCTGTTCTGTGTACCTCATTTTCAACACACAAGTTCCAAACACTATGTTTCACCCATCTATTTCCCCGCCTCTATTTATCCACCTATGTTACCCGCCTCTGCTTACCCACCTGTTTCACCGCCTCTGTTTCCCCGCCTCTGATTCCCCACCTCTGTCTCTACGCCTCTCTTTCGCCTCCACTCTTTCCCCTCCACTCTTTCCGTGCCTGTCTTTCCCTCCCTCAATTTCAACAACACTCTTTGATATGTTTTGTGTACCTCATTTTAAACTGATTCCCCGCCTCTGATTGCCTGCCACTGATTGCCTGCCTCTGATTCCCCGACTCTGATTCCCCGCCTCTTATTCCCCACCTCTGATTCCCCGCCTCTGATTCCCCGCCTCTGATTCCCTGCCTCTGTTTCCCCACCTCTGATTCCACGCCTCTGATTCCCTGCCTCAGATTCCCCGGCTCTGATTCCCTGCCTCAGATTCCCTGCCTAAGATTCCCCGCCTCAGATTCCCTGCCTAAGATTCCCCGCCTCAGATTTCCCGCCTCAGATTCCCCTCCTCAGATTCCCCTCCTCAGATACCCCGCCTCAGATTCCCCGCCTCAGATCCCCCGCCTCAGATTCCCCGCCTCAGATTCCCCACCTCAGATTCCCCGCCTCAGATTCCCCGCCTCAGATTCCCTGCCTCAGATTACCCGCCTCAGATTCCCCGCCTCAGATTCCCTGCCTCTGATTCCCTGCCTCTGATTCCCTGCCTCTGATTCCCTGCCTCTGATTCCCTGCCTCTGATTCCCTGCCTCTGATTCTGCGCCTCTGATTCCACGCCTCTCTTTCCGTATCTCTGATTCCCCGCCTCTAATTCCCTGCCTCTGATACCCTGCCTCTCTTTGCCTGCCTCTATTTCGGTGCCTCTTTCTCTGCATCTAGTTTCCCACATCTCATTTGCCCCCTCTGATAACCCGCCTCTGATTCCATGCCTCTGATTCCCCGCCTCTGATTCCCCGCCTCTGATTCCCTGCCTCTGATTCCCCACCTCTGATTCCCTGCCTCAGATTCCCTGCCTCAGATTCCCCGCCTCAGATTCCCTGCCTCAGATTCCCCGCCTCAGATTCCCAGCCTCTGATTCCCCGACTCTGATTCCCCGCCTCTTATTCCCCGCCTCTGATTCCCCGCCTCTGATTCCCTGCCTCTGATACCCTGCCTCTCTTTGCCTGCCTCTATTTCGGTGCCTCTTTCTCTGCATCTAGTTTCCCACATCTAATTTGCCCCCTCTGATAACCCGCCTCTGATTCCATGCCTCTGATTCCCCGCCTCTGATACCCCGCCTCTGATTCCCTGCCTCTGATTCCCCGCCTCTGATTCCCTGACTCAGATTCCCTGCCTCAGATTCCCCGCCTCAGATTCCCTGCCTCAGATTCCCCGCCTCAGATTCCCTGCCTCTGATTCCCCGACTCTGATTCCCCGCCTCTTATTCCCCGCCTCTGATTCCCTGCCTCTGATTCCCCGCCTCTGATTCCCTGCCTCTGATTCCCCACCTCTGATTCCCTGCCTCAGATTCCCTGCCTCAGATTCCCTGCCTCAGAT
Organism: Narcine bancroftii; assembly: GCF_036971445.1. NCBI lineage: Eukaryota > Metazoa > Chordata > Chondrichthyes > Torpediniformes > Narcinidae > Narcine > Narcine bancroftii. Next base: position 321,061,265 of record NC_091472.1, read on the forward strand.
TCCCTGTCTCTGATTCCCCGACTCTGATTCCCCGCCTCTTATTCCCCACCTCTGATTCCCCGCCTCTGATTGCCCGCCTCTGATTCCCTGCCTCTGTTTCCCTACCTCTGATTCCCCGCCTCTGATTCCCTGCCTCAGATTCCCCTGCTCTGATTCCCTGCCTCAGATTCCCTGCCTAAGATTCCCCGCCTCAGATTCCCTGCCTCAGATTCCCCGCCTCAGATTTCCCGCCTCAGATTCCCCTCTTCAGATTCCCCGCCTCAGATTCCCCGCCTCAGATTCCCCGCCTCAGATTCCCCGCCTCAGATTCCCCGCCTCAGATTCCCCGCCTCAGATTCCCCGCTTCAGATTCCCCGCCTCAGATTCCCCGCCTCAGATTCCCCGTCTCAGATTCCCTGCCTCTGATTCCCTGCCTCTGATTCCCTGCCTCTGATCCCTGCCTCTGATTCCCTGCCTCTGATTCCCTGCCTCAGATTCCCTGCCTCTGATTCCCTGCCTCAGATTCCCTGCCTCAGATTCCCTGCCTCAGATTCCCTGCCTCTGATTCCCTGCCTCTGATTCCCTGCCTCTGATTCCCTGCCTTTGATTCCGCGCCTCTGATTCCACGCCTCTCTTTCCTTGTCTCTGATTCCCCGCCTCTGAGTCCCTGCCTCTGATACCCTGCCTCTCTTTGCCTGCCTCTATTTCCGTGCCTCTTTCACTGCATCTAGTTTCCCACATCTCATTTGCCCCCTCTGATAACCCGCCTCTGATTCCATGCCTCTGATTCACTGCCTCAGATTCCCTGCATCAGATTCCCCGACTCAGATTTACCGCCTCAGATTCCCCGCCTCAGATTCCCTGCCTCAGATTCCCTGCCTCAGATTCCCTGCCTCAGATTCCCTGCCTCAGATTCCCTTCATCTGATGCCCTTCATCAATTCCCTGCCTCTGATTCCCTGCCTCTGATTCCCCACCTCTGATTCCCCGCCTCAGATTCCCTGGCTCTGATTCTCTGGCTCAGATTCCCTGCCTTAGATTCCCTGCCTCTGATTCCCCGCATCTGATTCCAGGCCTCTTATTCCCCACCTCTGATTCCCCGCCTCTGATTGCCTGCCACTGATTGCCCGCCTCTGATTCCCCCCCTCTGATTCCCCGCCTCTGATTCCCCACCTCTGTCTGTATGCCTCTCTTTCGCCTCCGCTTTTTCCCCTCCACTCTTTCCGCGCCTCTCTTTCCCTCCCTCAATTTCAACAACTCTGTTTGATCTGTTCTGTGTACCTCATTTTCAACACACAAGTTCCAAACACTATGTTTCACCCATCTATTTCCCCGCCTCTATTTATCCACCTATGTTACCCGCCTCTGCTTACCCACCTGTTTCACCGCCTCTGTTTCCCCGCCTCTGATTCCCCACCTCTGTCTCTACGCCTCTCTTTCGCCTCCACTCTTTCCCCTCCACTCTTTCCGTGCCTGTCTTTCCCTCCCTCAATTTCAACAACACTCTTTGATATGTTTTGTGTACCTCATTTTAAACTGATTCCCCGCCTCTGATTGCCTGCCACTGATTGCCTGCCTCTGATTCCCCGACTCTGATTCCCCGCCTCTTATTCCCCACCTCTGATTCCCCGCCTCTGATTCCCCGCCTCTGATTCCCTGCCTCTGTTTCCCCACCTCTGATTCCACGCCTCTGATTCCCCGCCTCAGATTCCCCGGCTCTGATTCCCTGCCTCAGATTCCCTGCCTAAGATTCCCCGCCTCAGATTCCCTGCCTAAGATTCCCCGCCTCAGATTTCCCGCCTCAGATTCCCCTCCTCAGATTCCCCGCCTCAGATTCCCCGCCTCAGATTCCCCGCCTCAGATTCCCCGCCTCAGATTCCCCGCCTCAGATTCCCCACCTCAGATTCCCCGCCTCAGATTCCCCGCCTCAGATTCCCCGCCTCAGATTACCCGCCTCAGATTCCCCGCCTCAGATTCCCTGCCTCTGATTCCCTGCCTCTGATTCCCTGCCTCTGATTCCCTGCCTCTGATTCCCTGCCTCTGATTCCCTGCCTCTGATTCCGCGCCTCTGATTCCACGCCTCTCTTTCCGTATCTCTGATTCCCTGCCTCTAATTCCCTGCCTCTGATACCCTGCCTCTCTTTGCCTGCCTCTATTTCGGTGCCTCTTTCTCTGCATCTAGTTTCCCACATCTCATTTGCCCCCTCTGATAACCCGCCTCTGATTCCTTGCCTCTGATTCCCCGCCTCTGATTCCCCGCCTCTGATTCCCTGCCTCTTATTCCCCGCCTCTGATTCCCTGCCTCAGATTCCCTGCCTCAGATTCCCCGCCTCAGATTCCCTGCCTCTGATTCCCCGCCTCTTATTCCCCGCCTCTGATTCCCCGCCTCTGATTCCCTGCCTCTGATACCCTGCCTCTCTTTGCCTGCCTCTATTTCGGTGCCTCTTTCTCTGCATCTAGTTTCCCACATCTCATTTGCCCCCTCTGATAACCCGCCTCTGATTCCTTGCCTCTGATTCCCCGCCTCTGATTCCCCGCCTCTGATTCCCTGCCTCTTATTCCCCGCCTCTGATTCCCTGCCTCAGATTCCCTGCCTCAGATTCCCCGCCTCAGATTCCCTGCCTCTGATTCCCCGCCTCTTATTCCCCGCCTCTGATTCCCCGCCTCTGATTCCCTGCCTCTGATTCCCTGCCTCTGATTCCCTGCCTCTGATTCCCTGCCTCTGATTCCCTGCCTCTGATTCCCTGCCTCTGATTCCGCGCCTCTGATTCCACGCCTCTCTTTCCGTATCTCTGATTCCCTGCCTCTAATTCCCTGCCTCTGATACCCTGCCTCTCTTTGCCTGCCTCTATTTCGGTGCCTCTTTCTCTGCATCTAGTTTCCCACATCTCATTTGCCCCCTCTGATAACCCGCCTCTGATTCCTTGCCTCTGATTCCCCGCCTCTGATTCCCCGCCTTGATTCCCTGCCTCTTATTGCCCGCCTCTGATTCCCTGCCTCAGATTCCCTGCCTCAGATTCCCCGCCTCAGATTCCCTGCCTCTGATTCCCCGCCTCTTATTCCCCGCCTCTGATTCCCCGCCTCTGATTCCCTGCCTCTGATACCCTGCCTCTCTTTGCCTGCCTCTATTTCGGTGCCTCTTTCTCTGCATCTAGTTTCCCACATCTAATTTGCCCCCTCTGATAACCCGCCTCTGATTCCATGCCTCTGATTCCCCGCCTCTGATACCCCGCCTCTGATTCCCTGCCGCTGATTCCCCGCCTCTGATTCCCTGACTCAGATTCCCTGCCTCAGATTCCCCGCCTCAGATTCCCTGCCTCAGATTCCCCGCCTCAGATTCCCTGCCTCTGATTCCCCGACTCTGATTCCCCGCCTCTTATTCTCCGCCTCTGATTCCCCGCCTCTGATTCCCCGCCTCTGATTCCCTGCCTCTGATTCCCCACCTCTGATTCCCTGCCTCAGATTCCCTGCCTCAGATTCCCTGCCTCAGATTCCCTGTCTCTGATTCCCCGACTCTGATTCCCCGCCTCTTATTCCCCACCTCTGATTCCCCGCCTCTGATTCCCCGCCTCTGATTCCCTGCCTCTGTTTCCCCACCTCTGATTCCCCGCCTCTGATTCCCCGCCTCAGATTCCCCTGCTCTGATTCCCTGCCTCAGATTCCCTGCCTAAGATTCCCCGCCTCAGATTCCCTGCCTCAGATTCCCCGCCTCAGATTTCCCGCCTCAGATTCCCCTCCTCAGATTCCCCGCCTCAGATTCCCCGCCTCAGATTCCCCGCCTCAGATTCCCCGCCTCAGATTCCCCGCCTCAGATTCCCCGCCTCAGATTCCCCGCCTCAGATTCCCCGCTTCAGATTCCCCGCCTCAGATTCCCCGCCTCAGATTCCCCGTCTCAGATTCCCTGCCTCTGATTCCCTGCCTCTGATTCCCTGCCTCTGATTCCCTGCCTCTGATTCCCTGCCTCTGATTCCCTGCCTCTGATTCCCTGCCTCTGATTCCGCGCCTCTGATTCCACGCCTCTCTTTCCGTATCTCTGATTCCCCGCCTCTAATTCCCTGCCTCTGATACCCTGCCTCTCTTTGCCTGCCTCTATTTAGGTGCCTCTTTCTCTGCATCTAGTTTCCCACATCTCATTTGCCCCCTCTGATAACCCGCCTCTGATTCCATGCCTCTGATTCCCCGCCTCTGATTCCCCGCCTCTGATTCCCTGCCTCTGATACCCCGCGTCTGATTCCCTGCCTAAGATTCCCTTCCTCAGATTCCCTGCCTCAGATTCCCTGCCTCTGATTCCCCGCCTCCGATTCCCCGCCTCTTATTCCCCGCCTCTGATTCCCCGCCTCTGATTCCCCGCGTCTGATTCCCTCCCTCAGATTCCCCGGCTCTGTTTCCCTGCATTAGATTCCCTGCCTCAGATTCCCTGCCTCTGATTCCCCGCCTCTGATTCCCCGCCTCAGATTCCCCGCCTCAGATTCACTGCATCAGATTCACCGCCTGAGATTCCCCACCTCAGATTCCCCGCCTCAGATTCCCCGCCTCAAATTCCCCGCATCAGATTTCCCGCCTCAGATTCCCCGCCTCCGATTCCCCGCCTCAGATTCCCCGACTCAGATTCCCCGCCTCAGATTCCCCGCCTCAGACTCCCCGCCTCAGATTCCCCGCCTCAGATTCCCCGCCTCAGATTCCCTGCCTCTGATTGCCTGCCTCTGATTCCCTGCCTCTGATTCCCTGCCTCTGATTCCCTGCCTCTGATTCCCTGCCTCTGATTCCCCGCCTCTGATTCCCTGCCTCTGATTCCGCGCCTCTGATTCCACGCCTCTCTTTCCGTATCTCTGATTCCCCGCCTCTGATTCCCTGCCTCTGATACCCTGCCTCAGATTCCCTGCCTCAGATTCCCTGCATCTGATACCCCGCCTCTGATTCCCCGCCTCTTATTCCCCGCCTCTGATTCCCCGCCTCTGATTCCCCGCCTCTGATTCCCTGCCTCTGTTTCCCCGCCTCTGATTCCCCGCCTCTGATTCCCCGCCTCAGATTCCCCGGCTCTGATTCCCTGCCTCAGATTCCCCGCCTCAGATTTCCCGCCTCAGATTCCCCTCCTCAGATTCCCCGCCTCTGATTCCCCGCCTCTTATTCCCCGCCTCTGATTCCCCGCCTCTGATTCCCCGCCTCTGATTCCCTGCCTCTGTTTCCCCGCCTCTGATTCCCCGCCTCTGATTCCCCGCCTCAGATTCCCCGCCTCAGATTCCCTGCCTCAGATTCCCCGCCTCAGATTTCCCGCCGCAGATTCCCCTCCTCAGATTCCCCGCCTCAGATTCCCCGCCTCAAATTCCCCTCCTCAGATTCCCCGCCTCAGATTCCCCGCCTCAGATTCCCCGCCTCAGATTCCCCGCCTCAGATTCCCCGCCTCAGATTCCCCGCCTCAGATTCCCCGCCTCAGATTCCCCGTCTCAGATTCCCTGCCTCTGATTCCCTGCCTCTGATTCCCTGCCTCTGATTCCCTGCCTCTGATTCCCTGCCTCTGATTCCCTGCCTCTGATTCCCTGCCTCTGATTCCGCGCTTCTGATTCCACGCCTCTCTTTCCGTATCTCTGATTCCCCGCCTCTAATTCCCTGCCTCTGATACCCTGCCTCTCTTTGCCTGCCTCTATTTCGGTGCCTCTTTCTCTGCATCTAGTTTCCCACATCTCATTTGCCCCCTCTGATAACCCGCCTCTGATTCCATGCCTCTGATTCCCCGCCTCTGATTCCCTGCCTCTGATTCCCCGCGTCTGATTCCCTGCCTCAGATTCCCTTCCTCAGATTCCCTGCCTCAGATTCCCTGCCTCTGATTCCCCGCCTCTGATTCCCCGCCTCTTATTCCCCGCCTCTGATTCCCCGCCTCTGATTCCCCGCGTCTGATTCCCTCCCTCAGATTCCCCGGCTCCGATTCCCTGCATTAGATTCCCTGCCTCAGTTTCCCTGCCTCTGATTCCCCGCCTCTGATTCCCCGCCTCAGATTCCCCGCCTCAGATTCCCTGCATCAGATTCCCCGCCTGAGATTCCCCACCTCTGATTCCCCGCCTCAGATTCCCCGCCTCAAATTCCCCGCATCAGATTCCCCGCCTCAGATTCCCCGCCTCAGATTCCCCGCCTCAGATTCCCCGCCTCAGATTTCCCGCCTCAGATTCCCCGCCTCCGATTCCCCGCCTCAGATTCCCCGCCTCAGATTTCCCGCCTCAGATTCCACGCCTCAGATTCCCCGCCTCAGATTCCCTGCCTCAGATTCCCCGCCTCAGATTCCCCGCCTCAGATTGCCCACCTCAGATTCCCCTCCTCAGATTCCCCGCCTCTGATTCCCCGCCTCTGATTCTCCGCCTCTTATTCCCCGCCTCTGATTCCCCGCCTCTGATTCCCCGCGTCTGATTCCCTCCCTCAGATTCCCCGGCTCTGATTCCCTGCATTAGATTCCCTGCCTCAGATTCCCCGTCTGAGATTCCCCACCTCAGATTTCCCGCCTCAGATTCCCCGCCTCAAATTCCCCGCATCAGATTCCCCGCCTCACATTCCCCGCCTAAGATTCCCCGCCTCAGATTCCCCGCCTCAGATTTCCCGCCTCAGATTCCCCGCCTCCGATTCCCCACCTCAGATTCCCCGCCTCAGATTCCCAGCCTCAGATTCCCCGCCTCAGATTCCCCGCCTCAGATTCCCCGCCTCAGATTCCCCGCCTCAGATTCCCCGCCTCAGATTCCCCGCCTCAGATTCCCCGCCTCAGATTCCCCGCCTCTGATTCCCTGCCTCTGATTCCCCACCTCTTATTCCCCGCCTCTGATTCCCCGCCTCTGATTCCCCGCGTCTGATTCCCTCCCTCAGATTCCCCGGCTCTGATTCCCTGCATTAGATTCCCTGCCTCAGATTCCCTGCCTCTGATTCCCCGCCTCTGATTCCCCGCCTCAGATTCCCCGCCTCAGATTCCCTGCATCAGATTCCCCGCCTGAGATTCCCCACCTCAGATTCCCCGCCTCAGATTCCCCGCCTCAAATTCCCCGCATCAGATTCCCCGCCTCTAATTCCCCGCCTCTGATTCCCCGCGTCTGATTCCCTCCCTCAGATTCCCCGGCTCTAATTCCCTGCATTAGATTCCCTGCCTCAGATTCCCTGCCTCTGATTCCCCACCTCTGATTCCTCGCCTCAGATTCCCCGCCTCAGATTCCCTGCATCAGATTCCCCGCCTGAGATTCCCCACCTCAGATTTCCCGCCTCAGATTCTCCGCCTCAAATTCCCCGCATCAGATTTCCCGCCTCAGATTCCCCGCCTCAGATTCCCCGCCTCAAATTCCCCGCCTCAGATTTCCCGCCTCAGATTCCCCGCCTCCGATTTCCCGCCTCAGATTCCCCGCCTCAGATTCCCCGCCTCAGATTCCCCGCCTCAGATTCCCCGCCTCAGATTCCCTGCCTCAGATTCCCTGCCTCAGATTCCCTGCCTCAGATTCCCTGCCTCAGATTCCCTGCCTCTGATTCCCCGCCTCAGATTCCCCGCCTCAGATTCCCTGCACCAGATTCCCCGCCTGAGATTCCCCACCTCAGATTCCCCGCCTCAGATTCCCCGCCTCAAATTCCCCGCATCAGATTCCCCGCCTCAGATTCCCCGCCTCAGATTCCCCGCCTCAGATTCCCCGCCTCAGATTTCCCGCCTCAGATTCCCCGCCTCCGATTCCCCGCCTCAGATTCCACGCCTCAGATTCCCCGCCTCAGATTCCCCGCCTCACATTCCCCGCCTCAGATTCCCCGCCTCAGATTCCCCGCCTCAGATTCCCTGCCTCTGATTGCCTGCCTCTGATTCCCTGCCTCTGATTCCCTGCCTCTGATTCCCTGCCTCTGATTCCCTGCCTCTGATTCCCTGCCTCTGATTCCCTGCCTCTGATTCCGCGCCTCTGATTCCACGCCTCTCTTTCCGTATCTCTGATTCCCCGCCTCTGATTCCCTGCCTCTGATACCCTGCCTCTCTTTGCCTGCCTCTATTTCGGTGCCTCTTTCTCTGCATCTAGTTTCCCACATCTCATTTGCCGCCTCTGATAACCCGCCTCTGATTCCATGCCTCAGATTCTCCGCCTCAGATTCCCTGCCTGAGATTCCCTGCCTCAGATTCCCCGCCTCAGATTCCCTGCCTCAGATTCTCCGCCTCAGATTCCCTGCCTCAGATTCCCCGCCTCAGATTCCCCGCCTCAGATTCCCCGCCTCAGATTCCCCGCCTCAGATTCCCCGCCTCAGATTCCCCGCCTCAGATTCCCTGCCTCTGATTGCCTGCCTCTGATTCCCTGCCTCTGATTCCCTGCCTCTAAATCCCTGCCTCTGATTCCCTGCCTCTGATTCCGCGCCTCTGATTCCCCGCCTCTCTTTCCGTGTCTCTGATTCCCCGCCTCAGATTCCCTGCCTTAGATTCCCTGCCTCTGATTCCCCTCATCTGATTCCAAGCCTCTTATTCCCCACCTCTGATTCCCCACCTCTGATTGCCTGCCACTGATTGCCCGCCTCTGATTCACCGCCTCTGATTCCCCGCCTCTGATTCCCCACCTCTGTATCTACTCCTCTCTTTCGCCTCCACTCTTTCCCCTCCACTCTTTCTGTGCCTGTCTTTCCCTCCCTCAATTTCAACAACACTGTTTGATCTGTTTTGTGTACCTCATTTTAAACACACAAGTTCCAACCACTATGTTTTGCCCGCCTCTTTCCCCACCTCTATTTATCCCCCTATGTTTACCTGCCACTGTTTACCCGCCTGTTTCCACGCCTCTGATACCCCACCTTTCATTCCCCGCCTCTCTTTCCCTGCCTCTATTTCCGCGCCTCTTTCTCTGCCTCTCTTTCCCCACATGTCTTTTCCTCCCGCTGATTCCCCGCCTCTGATTCCCCGCCTCTGATTCCCTGCCTCTGATTCCCCGCCTCTGATTCCCTGCCTCAGATTCCCTGCCTCAGATTCCCTGCCTCAGATTCCCTGCCTCTGATTCCCCGCCTGTGATTCCCCGCATCTTATTCCCCGCCTCTGATTCCCCGCCTCTGATTCCCAGCCTCTGATTCCCTGCCTCAGATTCCCTGCCTAAGATTCCCTGCCTCAGATTCGCTGCCTCAGATTCCCCGCCTCAGATTCCCTGCCTCTGATTCCCCGACTCTGATTCCCCGCCTCTTATTCCCCGCCTCTGATTCCCCGCCTCTGATTCCCTGCCTCTGATACCCTGCCTCTCTTTGCCTGCCTCTATTTCGGTGCCTCTTTCTCTGCATCTAGTTTCCCACATCTCATTTGCCCCCTCTGATAACCCACCTCTGATTCCATGCCTCTGATTCCCCGCCTCTGATTCCCTGCCTCTGATTGCCCGCGTCTGATTCCCTGCCTCAGATTCCCTTCCTCAGATTCCCTGCCTCAGATTCCCTGCCTCTGATTCCCCGCCTCTGATTCCCCGCCTCTTATTCCCCGCCTCTGATTCCCCGCCTCCGATTCCCCACGTCTGATTCCCTCCCTCAGATTCCCCGGCTCCGATTCCCTGCATTAGATTCCCTGCCTCAGTTTCCCTGCCTCTGATTCCCCGCCTCTGATTCCCCTCCTCAGATTCCCCGCCTCAGATTCCCTGCATCAGATTCCCCGCCTGAGATTCCCCACCTCTGATTCCCCGCCTCAGATTCCCCGCCTCAAATTCCCCGCATCAGATTCCCCGCCTCAGATTCCCCGCCTCAGATTCCCCGCCTCAGATTCCCCGCCTCAGATTTCCCGCCTCAGATTCCCCGCCTCCGATTCCCCGCCTCAGATTCCCCGCCTCAGATTCCCCGCCTCAGAATCCACGCCTCAGATTCCCCGCCTCAGATTCCCCGCCTCAGATTCCCCGCCTCAGATTCCCCGCCTCAGATTCCCCACCTCAGATTCCCCTCCTCAGATTCCCCACCTCTGATTCCCCGCCTCTGATTCCCCGCCTCTTATTCCCCGCCTCTGATTCCCCGCCTCTGATTCCCCGCGTCTGATTCCCTCCCTCAGATTCCCCGGCTCTGATTCCCTGCATTAGATTCCCTGCCTCAGATTCCCCGTCTGAGATTCCCCACCTCAGATTCCCCGCCTCAGATTCCCCGCCTCAAATTCCCCGCATCAGATTCCCCGCCTCAGATTCCCCGCCTAAGATTCCCCGCCTCAGATTCCCCGCCTCAGATTTCCCGCCTCAGATTCCCCGCCTCCGATTCCCCACCTCAGTTTCCCCGCCTCAGATTCCCAGCCTCAGATTCCCCGCCTCAGATTCCCCGCCTCAGATTCCCCGCCTCAGATTCCCCGACTCAGATTCCCCGCCTCAGATTCCCCGCCTCAGATTCCCCGCCTCAGATTCCCCGCCTCTGATTCCCCGCCTCTGATTCCCCGCCTCTTATTCCCCGCCTCTGATTCCCCGCCTCTGATTCCCCGCGTCTGATTCCCTCCCTCAGATTCCCCGGCTCTGATTCCCTGCATTAGATTCCCTGCCTCAGATTCCCTGCCTCTGATTCCCCGCCTCTGATTCCCCGCCTCAGATTCCCCGCCTCAGATTCCCTGCATCAGATTCCCCGCCTGAGATTCCCCACCTCAGATTCCCCGCCTCAGATTCCCCGCCTCAAATTCCCCGCATCAGATTCCCCGCCTCTGATTCCCCGCCTCTGATTCCCCGCGTCTGATTCCCTCCCTCAGATTCCCCGGCTCTAATTCCCTGCATTAGATTCCCTGCCTCAGATTCCCCGCCTCAGATTCCCCGCCTGAGATTCCCCACCTCAGATTTCCCGCCTCAGATTCTCCGCCTCAAATTCCCCGCATCAGATTCCCCGCCTCAGATTCCCCGCCTCAGATTCCCCGCCTCAAATTCCCCGCCTCAGATTTCCCGCCTCAGATTCCCCGCCTCCGATTCCCCGCCTCAGATTCCCCACCTCAGATTCCCCGCCTCAGATTCCCCGCCTCAGATTCCCCGCCTCAGATTCCCTGCCTCAGATTCCCTGCCTCAGATTCCCTGCCTCAGATTCCCTGCCTCAGATTCCCTGCCTCTGATTCCCCGCCTCAGATTCCCCGCCTCAGATTCCCTGCATCAGATTCCCCGCCTGAGATTCCCCACCTCAGATTCCCCGCCTCAGATTCCCCGCCTCAAATTCCCCGCATCAGATTCCCCGCCTCAGATTCCCCGCCTCAGATTCCCCGCCACAGATTCCCCGCCTCAGATTTCCCGCCTCAGATTCCCCGCCTCCGATTCCCCGCCTCAGATTCCACGCCTCAGATTCCCCGCCTCAGATTCCCCGCCTCACATTCCCCGCCTCAGATTCCCCGCCTCAGATTCCCCGCCTCAGATTCCCTGCCTCTGATTGCCTGCTTCTGATTCCCTGCCTCTGATTCCCTGCCTCTGATTCCCTGCCTCTGATTCCCTGCCTCTGATTCCCTGCCTCTGATACCCTGCCTCTCTTTGCCTGCCTCTATTTCGGTGCCTCTTTCTCTGCATCTAGTTTCCCACATCTCATTTGCCGCCTCTGATAACCCGCCTCTGATTCCATGCCTCTGATTCCCTGCCTCTGATTCCCGGCCTCTGATTCCCCGCCTCTGATTCCCCGCCTCTGATTCCCTGCCTCAGATTCCCTGCCTCAGATTCCCTGCCTCAGATTCCCTGCATCTGATTCCCCGCCTCTGATTCCCCGCCTCTTATTCCCCGCCTCTGATTCCCCAACTCTGATTCCCCGCCTCTGATTCCCTGCCTCTGTTTCCCCGCCTCTGATTCCCCGCCTCAGATTCCCCGCCTCAGATTCCACGCCTCAGATTCCCTGCCTCTGATTGCCTGCCTCTGATTCCCTGCCTCTGATTCCCTGCCTCTAAATCCCTGCCTCTGATTCCCTGCCTCTGATTCCGCGCCTCTGATTCCCCGCCTCTCTTTCCGTGTCTCTGATTCCCCGCCTCAGATTCCCTGCCTTAGATTCCCTGCCTCTGATTCCCCTCATCTGATTCCAAGCCTCTTATTCCCCACCTCTGATTCCCAACCTCTGATTGCCTGCCACTGATTCCCCGCCTCAGATTCCCCGACTCAGATTCCCCGCCTCAGATTCCCCGCCTCAGATTCCCCGCCTCAGATTCCCCGCCTCTGATTCCCCGCCTCTGATTCCCCGCCTCTTATTCCCCGCCTCTGATTCCCCGCCTCTGATTCCCCGCGTCTGAATCCCTCCCTCAGATTCCCCGGCTCTGATTCCCTGCATTAGATTCCCTGCCTCAGATTCCCTGCCTCTGATTCCCCGCCTCTGATTCCCCGCCTCAGATTCCCCGCCTCAGATTCCCTGCATCAGATTCCCCGCCTGAGATTCCCCACCTCAGATTCCCCGCCTCAGATTCCCCGCCTCAAATTCCCCGCATCAGATTCCCCGCCTCTGATTCCCCGCCTCTGATTCCCCGCGTCTGATTCCCTCCCTCAGATTCCCCGGCTCTAATTCCCTGCATTAGATTCCCTGCCTCAGATTCCCCGCCTCAGATTCCCCGCCTGAGATTCCCCACCTCAGATTTCCCGCCTCAGATTCTCCGCCTCAAATTCCCCGCATCAGATTCCCCGCCTCAGATTCCCCGCCTCAGATTCCCCGCCTCAAATTCCCCGCCTCAGATTTCCCGCCTCAGATTCCCCGCCTCCGATTCCCCGCCTCAGATTCCCCACCTCAGATTCCCCGCCTCAGATTCCCCGCCTCAGATTCCCCGCCTCAGATTCCCTGCCTCAGATTCCCTGCCTCAGATTCCCTGCCTCAGATTCCCTGCCTCAGATTCCCTGCCTCTGATTCCCCGCCTCAGATTCCCCGCCTCAGATTCCCTGCATCAGATTCCCCGCCTGAGATTCCCCACCTCAGATTCCCCGCCTCAGATTCCCCGCCTCAAATTCCCCGCATCAGATTCCCCGCCTCAGATTCCCCGCCTCAGATTCCCCGCCACAGATTCCCCGCCTCAGATTTCCCGCCTCAGATTCCCCGCCTCCGATTCCCCGCCTCAGATTCCACGCCTCAGATTCCCCGCCTCAGATTCCCCGCCTCACATTCCCCGCCTCAGATTCCCCGCCTCAGATTCCCCGCCTCAGATTCCCTGCCTCTGATTGCCTGCTTCTGATTCCCTGCCTCTGATTCCCTGCCTCTGATTCCCTGCCTCTGATTCCCTGCCTCTGATTCCCTGCCTCTGATTCCCTGCCTCTGATTCCGCGCCTCTGATTCCACGCCTCTCTTTCCGTATCTCTGATTCCCCGCCTCTGATTCCCTGCCTCTGATACCCTGCCTCTCTTTGCCTGCCTCTATTTCGGTGCCTCTTTCTCTGCATCTAGTTTCCCACATCTCATTTGCCGCCTCTGATAACCCGCCTCTGATTCCATGCCTCTGATTCCCTGCCTCTGATTCCCGGCCTCTGATTCCCCGCCTCTGATTCCCCGCCTCTGATTCCCTGCCTCAGATTCCCTGCCTCAGATTCCCTGCCTCAGATTCCCTGCATCTGATTCCCCGCCTCTGATTCCCCGCCTCTTATTCCCCGCCTCTGATTCCCCAACTCTGATTCCCCGCCTCTGATTCCCTGCCTCTGTTTCCCCGCCTCTGATTCCCCGCCTCAGATTCCCCGCCTCAGATTCCACGCCTCAGATTCCCTGCCTCTGATTGCCTGCCTCTGATTCCCTGCCTCTGATTCCCTGCCTCTAAATCCCTGCCTCTGATTCCCTGCCTCTGATTCCGCGCCTCTGATTCCCCGCCTCTCTTTCCGTGTCTCTGATTCCCCGCCTCAGATTCCCTGCCTTAGATTCCCTGCCTCTGATTCCCCTCATCTGATTCCAAGCCTCTTATTCCCCACCTCTGATTCCCAACCTCTGATTGCCTGCCACTGATTGCCCGCCTCTGATTCACCGCCTCTGATTCCCCGCCTCTGATTCCCCACCTCTGTATCTACTCCTCTCTTTCGCCTCCACTCTTTCCCCTCCACTCTTTCCGTGCCTGTCTTTCCCTCCCTCAATTTCAACAACACTGTTTGATCTGTTTTGTGTACCTCATTTTAAACACACAAGTTCCAACCACTATGTTTTGCCCGCCTCTTTCCCCACCTCTATTTATCCCCCTATGTTTACCTGCCACTGTTTACCCGCCTGTTTCCACGCCTCTGATACCCCACCTTTCATTCCCCGCCTCTCTTTCCCTGCCTCTATTTCCGCGCCTCTTTCTCTGCCTCTCTTTCCCCACATGTCTTTTCCTCCCGCTGATTCCAAGCCTCTGATTCCCCGCCTCTGATTCCCTGCCTCTGATTCCCCGCCTCTGATTCCCTGCCTCAGATTCCCTGCCTCAGATTCCCTGCCTCAGATTCCCTGCCTCTGATTCCCCGCCTCTGATTCCCCGCATCTTATTCCCCGCCTCTGATTCCCCGCCTCTGATTCCCAGCCTCTGATTCCCTGCCTCAGATTCCCTGCCTAAGATTCCCCGCCTCAGATTCCCTGCCTCAGATTCCCCGCCTCAGATTCCCTGCCTCTGATTCCCCGACTCTGATTCCCCGCCTATTATTCCCCGCCTCTGATTCCCCGCCTCTGATTCCCTGCCTCTGATACCCTGCCTCTCTTTACCTGCCTCTATTTCGGTGCCTCTTTCTCTGCATCTAGTTTCCCACATCTAATTTGCCCCCTCTGATAACCCGCCTCTGATTCCATGCCTCTGATTCCCCGCCTCAGATTCCCCGCCTCAGATTCCCCACCTCAGATTCCCCGCCTCAGACTCCCCGCCTCAGATTCCCCGCCTCAGATTCCCCGCCTCAGATTCCCTGCCTCTGATTGCCTGCCTCTGATTCCCTGCCTCTGATTCCCTGCCTCTGATTCCCTGCCTCTGATTCCCTGCCTCTGATTCCCTGCCTCTGATTCCCTGCCTCTGATTCCGCGCCTCTGATTCCACGCCTCTCTTTCCGTATCTCTGATTCCCCAACTCTGATTCCCTGCCTCTGATACCCTGCCTCTCTTTGCCTGCCTCTATTTCGGTGCCTCTTTCTCTGCATCTAGTTTCCCACATCTCATTTGCCCCCTCTGATAACCCGCCTCTGATTCCATGCCTCTGATTCCCCGCCTCTGATTCCCGGCCTCTGATTCCCCGCCTCTGATTCCCCGCCTCTGATTCCCTGCCTCAGATTCCCTGCCTCAGATTCCCTGCATCTGATTCCCCACCTCTGATTCCCCGCCTCTTATTCCCCGCCTCTGATTCCCCGCCTCTGATTCCCCGCCTCTGATTCCCTGCCTCTGTTTCCCCGCCTCTGATTCCCCGCCTCTGATTCCCCGCCTCAGATACCCCGGCTCTGATTCCCTGCCTCAGATTCCCTGCCTCAGATTTCCCGCCTCAGATTCCCCTCCTCAGATTCCCCGCCTCTGATTCCCCGCCTCTTATTCCCCGCCTCTGGTTCCCCGCCTCTGATTCCCAGCCTCTGATTCCCTGCCTCAGATTCCCTGCCTAAGATTCCCCGCCTCAGATTCCCTGCCTCAGATTCCCCGCCTCAGATTCCCTGCCTCTGATTCCCCGACTCTGATTCCCCGCCTCTTATTCCCCGCCTCTGATTCCCCGCCTCTGATTCCCTGCCTCTGATACCCTGCCTCTCTTTGCCTGCCTCTATTTCGGTGCCTCTTTCTCTGCATCTAGTTTCCCACATCTAATTTGCCCCCTCTGATAACCCGCCTCTGATTCCATGCCTCTGATTCCCCGCCTCAGATTCCCCGCCTCAGATTCCCCGCCTCAGATTCCCCGCCTCAGACTCCCCGCCTCAGATTCCCCGCCTCAGATTCCCCGCCTCAGATTCCCTGCCTCTGATTGCCTGCCTCTGATTCCCTGCCTCTGATTCCCTGCCTCTGATTCCCTGCCTCTGATTCCCTGCCTCTGATTCCCTGCCTCTGATTCCCTGCCTCTGATTCCGCGCCTCTGATTCCATGCCTCTCTTTCCGTATCTCTGATTCCCCAACTCTGATTCCCTGCCTCTTATACCCTGCCTCTCTTTGCCTGCCTCTATTTCGGTGCCTCTTTCTCTGCATCTAGTTTCCCACATCTCATTTGCCCCCTCTGATAACCCGCCTCTGATTCCATGCCTCTGATTCCCCGCCTCTGATTCCCGGCCTCTGATTCCCCGCCTCTGATTCCCCGCCTCTGATTCCCTGCCTCAGATTCCCTGCCTCAGATTCCCTGCCTCAGATTCCCTGCATCTGATTCCCCGCCTCTGATTCCCCGCCTCTTATTCCCCGCCTCTGATTCCCCGCCTCTGATTCCCCGCCTCTGATTCCCTGCCTCTGTTTCCCCGCCTCTGATTCCCCGCCTCTGATTCCCCGCCTCAGATTCCCCGGCTCTGATTCCCTGCCTCAGATTCCCTGCCTCAGATTTCCCGCCTCAGATTCCCCTCCTCAGATTCCCCGCCTCTGATTCCCCGCCTCTTATTCCCCGCCTCTGATTCCCCGCCTCTGATTCCACGCCTCTGATTCCCTGCCTCTGTTTCCCCGCCTCTGATTCCCCGCCTCTGATTCCCCGCCTCAGATTCCCCGCCTCAGATTCCCTGCCTCAGATTCCCCGCCTCAGATTTCCCGCCTCAGATTCCCCTCCTCAGATTCCCCGCCTCAGATTCCCCGCCTCAAATTCCCCTCCTCAGATTCCCCGCCTCAGATTCCCCGCCTAGGATTCCCCGCCTCAGATTCCCCGCCTCAGATTCCCCGCCTCAGATTCCCCGCCTCAGATTCCCCGCCTCAGATTCCCCGTCTCAGATTCCCTGCCTCTGATTCCCTGCCTCTGATTCCCTGCCTCTGATTCCCTGCCTCTGATTCCCTGCCTCTGATTCCCTGCCTCTGATTCCCTGCCTCTGATTCCGCGCTTCTGATTCCACGCCTCTCTTTCCGTATCTCTGATTCCCCGCCTCTAATTCAGTGCCTCTGATACCCTGCCTCTCTTTGCCTGCCTCTATTTCGGTGCCTCTTTCTCTGCATCTAGTTTCCCACATCTCATTTGCCCCCTCTGATAACCCGCCTCTGATTCCATGCCTCTGATTCCCCGCCTCTGATTCCCCGCCTCTGATTCCCTGCCTCTGATTCCCCCGTCTGATTCCCTGCCTCAGATTCCCTTCCTCAGATTCCCTGCCTCAGATTCCCTGCCTCTGATTCCCCGCCTCTGATTCCCCGCCTCTTATTCCCCGCCTCTGATTCCCCGCCTCTGATTCCCCGCGTCTGATTCCCTCCCTCAGATTCCCCGGCTCTGATTCCCTGCCTCAGATTCCCCGCCTCAGATTTCCCGCCTCAGATTCCCCTCCTCAGATTCCCCGCCTCTGATTCCCCGCCTCTTATTCCCCGCCTCTGATTCCCCGCCTCTGATTCCCCGCCTCTGATTCCTGCCTCTGTTTCCCCGCCTCTGATTCCCCGCCTCTGATTCCCCGCCTCAGATTCCCCGCCTCAGATTCCCTGCCTCAGATTCCCCGCCTCAGATTTCCCGCCTCAGATTCCCCTCCTCAGATTCCCCGCCTCAGATTCCCCGCCTCAAATTCCCCTCCTCAGATTCCCCGCCTCAGATTCCCCGCCTCAGATTCCCCGCCTCAGATTCCCCGCCTCAGATTCCCCGCCTCAGATTCCCCGCCTCAGATTCCCCGCCTCAGATTCCCCGTCTCAGATTCCCTGCCTCTGATTCCCTGCCTCTGATTCCCTGCCTCTGATTCCCTGCCTCTGATTCCCTGCCTCTGATTCCCTGCCTCTGATTCCCTGCCTCTGATTCCCTGCCTCTGATTCCCTGCCTCTGATTCCGCGCTTCTGATTCCACGCCTCTCTTTCCGTATCTCTGATTCCCCGCCTCTAATTCCCTGCCTCTGATACCCTGCCTCTCTTTGCCTGCCTCTATTTCGGTGCCTCTTTCTCTGCATCTAGTTTCCCACATCTCATTTGCCCCCTCTGATAACCCGCCTCTGATTCCATGCCTCTGATTCCCCGCCTCTGATTCCCTGCCTCTGATTCCCCGCGTCTGATTCCCTGCCTCAGATTCCCTTCCTCAGATTCCCTGCCTCAGATTCCCTGCCTCTGATTCCCCGCCTCTGATTCCCCGCCTCTTATTCCCCGCCTCTGATTCCCCGCCTCTGATTCCCCGCGTCTGATTCCCTCCCTCAGATTCCCCGGCTCCGATTCCCTGCATTAGATTCCCTGCCTCAGTTTCCCTGCCTCTGATTCCCCGCCTCTGATTCCCCGCCTCAGATTCCCCGCCTCAGATTCCCTGCATCAGATTCCCCGCCTGAGATTCCCCACCTCTGATTCCCCGCCTCAGATTCCCCGCCTCAAATTCCCCGCATCAGATTCCCCGCCTCAGATTCCCCGCCTCAGATTCCCCACCTCAGATTCCCCGCCTCAGATTTCCCGCCTCAGATTCCCCGCCTCCGATTCCCCACCTCAGATTCCCCGCCTCAGATTTCCCGCCTCAGATTCCACGCCTCAGATTCCCCGCCTCAGATTCCCTGCCTCAGATTCCCCGCCTCAGATTCCCCGCCTCAGATTGCCCACCTCAGATTCCCCTCCTCAGATTCCCCGCCTCTGATTCCCCGCCTCTGATTCTCCGCCTCTTATTCCCCGCCTCTGATTCCCCGCCTCTGATTCCCCGCGTCTGATTCCCTCCCTCAGATTCCCCGGCTCTGATTCCCTGCATTAGATTCCCTGCCTCAGATTCCCCGTCTGAGATTCCCCACCTCAGATTCCCCGCCTCAGATTCCCCGCCTCAAATTCCCCGCATCAGATTCCCCGCCTCAGATTCCCCGCCTAAGATTCCCCGCCTCAGATTCCCCGCCTCAGATTTCCCGCCTCAGATTCCCCGCCTCCGATTCCCCACCTCAGATTCCCCGCCTCAGATTCCCAGCCTCAGATTCCCCGCCTCAGATTCCCCGCCTCAGATTCCCCGCCTCAGATTCCCCGCCTCAGATTCCCCGCCTCAGATTCCCCGCCTCAGATTCCCCGCCTCAGATTCCCCGCCTCTGATTCCCCGCCTCTGATTCCCCGCCTCTTATTCCCCGCCTCTGATTCCCCGCCTCTGATTCCCCGCGTCTGATTCCCTCCCTCAGATTCCCCGGCTCTGATTCCCTGCATTAGATTCCCTGCCTCAGATTCCCTGCCTCTGATTCCCCGCCTCTGATTCCCCGCCTCACATTCCCCGCCTCAGATTCCCTGCATCAGATTCCCCGCCTGAGATTCCCCACCTCAGATTCCCCGCCTCAGATTCCCCGCCTCAAATTCCCCGCATCAGATTCCCCGCCTCTGATTCCCCGCCTCTGATTCCCCGCGTCTGATTCCCTCCCTCAGATTCCCCGGCTCTAATTCCCTGCATTAGATTCCCTGCCTCAGATTCCCTGCCTCTGATTCCCCGCCTCTGATTCCTCGCCTCAGATTCCCCGGCTCAGATTCCCTGCATCAGATTCCCCGCCTGAGATTCCCCACCTCAGATTTCCCGCCTCAGATTCTCCGCCTCAAATTCCCCGCATCAGATTTCCCGCCTCAGATTCCCCGCCTCAGATTCCCCGCCTCAAATTCCCCGCCTCAGATTTCCCGCCTCAGATTCCCCGCCTCCGATTCCCCGCCTCAGATTCCCCGCCTCAGATTCCCCGCATCAGATTCCCCGCCTCAGATTCCCCGCCTCAGATTCCCTGCCTCAGATTCCCTGCCTCAGATTCCCTGCCTCAGATTCCCTGCCTCAGATTCCCTGCCTCTGATTCCCCGCCTCAGATTCCCCGCCTCAGATTCCCTGCATCAGATTCCCCGCCTGAGATTCCCCACCTCAGATTCCCCGCCTCAGATTCCCCGCCTCAAATTCCCCGCATCAGATTCCCCGCCTCAGATTCCCCGCCTCAGATTCCCCGCCTCTGATTCCCCGCCTCAGATTTCCCGCCTCAGATTCCCCGCCTCCGATTCCCCGACTCAGATTCCACGCCTCAGATTCCCCGCCTCAGATTCCCCGCCTCACATTCCCCGCCTCAGATTCCCCGCCTCAGATTCCCCGCCTCAGATTCCCTGCCTCTGATTGCCTGCCTCTGATTCCCTGCCTCTGATTCCCTGCCTCTGATTCCCTGCCTCTGATTCCCTGCCTCTGATTCCCTGCCTCTGATTCCCTGCCTCTGATTCCGCGCCTCTGATTCCACGCCTCTCTTTCCGTATCTCTGATTCCCCGCCTCTGATTCCCTGCCTCTGATACCCTGCCTCTCTTTGCCTGCCTCTATTTCGGTGCCTCTTTCTCTGCATCTAGTTTCCCACATCTCATTTGCCGCCTCTGATAACCCGCCTCTGATTCCATGCCTCTGATTCCCTGCCTCTGATTCCCGGCCTCTGATTCCCCGCCTCTGATTCCCCGCCTCTGATTCCCTGCTTCAGATTCCCTGCCTCAGATTCCCTGCCTCAGATTCCCTGCATCTGATTCCCCGCCTCTGATTCCCCGCCTCTTATTCCCCGCCTCTGATTCCCCGCCTCTGATTCCCCGCCTCTGATTCCCTGCCTCTGTATCACCGCCTCTGATTCCCCGCCTCTGATTCCCCGCCTCAGATTCCCCGGCTCTGATTCCCTGCCTGAGATTCCCTGCCTCAGATTCCCTGCCTATGATTCCCTGCCTCTGAGTCCACGCGTCAGATTCCCCGGCTCTTATTCCCTGCCTGAGATTCCCTGCCTCAGATTCCCCGCCTCAGATTCCCTGCCTCAGATTCTCCGCCTCAGATTCCCTGCCTCAGATTCCCCGCCTCAGATTCCCCGCCTCAGATTCCCCGCCTCAGATTCCCCGCCTCAGATTCCCCGCCTCAGATTCCCCGCCTCAGATTCCCTGCCTCTGATTGCCTGCCTCTGATTCCCTGCCTCTGATTCCCTGCCTCTAAATCCCTGCCTCTGATTCCCTGCCTCTGATTCCGCGCCTCTGATTCCCCGCCTCTCTTTCCGTGTCTCTGATTCCCCGCCTCAGATTCCCTGCCTTAGATTCCCTGCCTCTGATTCCCCTCATCTGATTCCAAGCCTCTTATTCCCCACCTCTGATTCCCCACCTCTGATTGCCTGCCACTGATTGCCCGCCTCTGATTCACCGCCTCTGATTCCCCGCCTCTGATTCCCCACCTCTGTATCTACTCCTCTCTTTCGCCTCCACTCTTTCCCCTCCACTCTTTCCGTGCCTGTCTTTCCCTCCCTCAATTTCAACAACACTGTTTGATCTGTTTTGTGTACCTCATTTTAAACACACAAGTTCCAACCACTATGTTTTGCCCGCCTCTTTCCCCACCTCTATTTATCCCCCTATGTTTACCTGCCACTGTTTACCCGCCTGTTTCCACGCCTCTGATACCCCACCTTTCATTCCCCGCCTCTCTTTCCCTGCCTCTATTTCCGCGCCTCTTTCTCTGCCTCTCTTTCCCCACATGTCTTTTCCTCCCGCTGATTCCCCGCCTCTGATTCCCCGCCTCTGATTCCCTGCCTCTGATTCCCCGCCTCTGATTCCCTGCCTCAGATTCCCTGCCTCAGATTCCCTGCCTCAGATTCCCTGCCTCTGATTCCCCGCCTGTGATTCCCCGCATCTTATTCCCCGCCTCTGATTCCCCGCCTCTGATTCCCAGCCTCTGATTCCCTGCCTCAGATTCCCTGCCTAAGATTCCCTGCCTCAGATTCCCTGCCTCAGATTCCCTGCCTCAGATTCCCTGCCTCTGATTCCCCGCCTCAGATTCCCCGCCTCAGATTCCCTGCATCAGATTCCCCGCCTGAGATTCCCCACCTCAGATTCCCCGCCTCAGATTCCCCGCCTCAAATTCCCCGCATCAGATTCCCCGCCTCAGATTCCCCGCCTCAGATTCCCCGCCTCAGATTCCCCGCCTCAGATTTCCCGCCTCAGATTCCCCGCCTCCGATTCCCCGCCTCAGATTCCACGCCTCAGATTCCCCGCCTCAGATTCCCCGCCTCACATTCCCCGCCTCAGATTCCCCGCCTCAGATTCCCCGCCTCAGATTCCCTGCCTCTGATTGCCTGCCTCTGATTCCCTGCCTCTGATTCCCTGCCTCTGATTCCCTGCCTCTGATTCCCTGCCTCTGATTCCCTGCCTCTGATTCCCTGCCTCTGATTCCGCGCCTCTGATTCCACGCCTCTCTTTCCGTATCTCTGATTCCCCGCCTCTGATTCCCTTCCTCTGATACCCTGCCTCTCTTTGCCTGCCTCTATTTCGGTGCCTCTTTCTCTGCATCTAGTTTCCCACATCTCATTTGCCGCCTCTGATAACCCACCTCTGATTCCATGCCTCTGATTCCCTGCCTCTGATTCCCGGCCTCTGATTCCCCGCCTCTGATTCCCCGCCTCTGATTCCCTGCCTCAGATTCCCTGCCTCAGATTCCCTGCCTCAGATTCCCTGCATCTGATTCCCCGCCTCTGATTCCCCGCCTCTTATTCCCCGCCTC
This sequence comes from Narcine bancroftii, assembly GCF_036971445.1. Taxonomy (NCBI): domain Eukaryota; kingdom Metazoa; phylum Chordata; class Chondrichthyes; order Torpediniformes; family Narcinidae; genus Narcine; species Narcine bancroftii. The sequence goes on from NC_091472.1 coordinate 321,083,630, forward strand.
TGATTCCCCGCCTCTGATTCCCCGCCTCTGATTCCCTGCCTCTGTATCACCGCCTCTGATTCCCCGCCTCTGATTCCCCGCCTCAGATTCCCCGGCTCTGATTCCCTGCCTGAGATTCCCTGCCTCAGATTCCCTGCCTATGATTCCCTGCCTCTGAGTCCACGCGTCAGATTCCCCGGCTCTTATTCCCTGCCTGAGATTCCCTGCCTCAGATTCCCCGCCTCAGATTCCCTGCCTCAGATTCTCCGCCTCAGATTCCCTGCCTCAGATTCCCCGCCTCAGATTCCCCGCCTCAGATTCCCCGCCTCAGATTCCCCGCCTCAGATTCCCCGCCTCAGATTCCCCGCCTCAGATTCCCTGCCTCTGATTGCCTGCCTCTGATTCCCTGCCTCTGATTCCCTGCCTCTAAATCCCTGCCTCTGATTCCCTGCCTCTGATTCCGCGCCTCTGATTCCCCGCTTCTCTTTCCGTGTCTCTGATTCCCCGCCTCAGATTCCCTGCCATAGATTCCCTGCCTCTGATTCCCCTCATCTGATTCCAAGCCTCTTATTCCCCACCTCTGATTCCCCACCTCTGATTGCCTGCCACTGATTGCCCGCCTCTGATTCACCGCCTCTGATTCCCCGCCTCTGATTCCCCACCTCTGTATCTACTCCTCTCTTTCGCCTCCACTCTTTCCCCTCCACTCTTTCCGTGCCTGTCTTTCCCTCCCTCAATTTCAACAACACTGTTTGATCTGTTTTGTGTACCTCATTTTAAACACACAAGTTCCAACCACTATGTTTTGCCCGCCTCTTTCCCCACCTCTATTTATCCCCCTATGTTTACCTGCCACTGTTTACCCGCCTGTTTCCACGCCTCTGATACCCCACCTTTCATTCCCCGCCTCTCTTTCCCTGCCTCTATTTCCGCGCCTCTTTCTCTGCCTCTCTTTCCCCACATGTCTTTTCCTCCCGCTGATTCCCCGCCTCTGATTCTCCGCCTCAAATTCCCCGCATCAGATTTCCCGCCTCAGATTCCCCGCCTCAGATTCCCCGCCTCAAATTCCCCGCCTCAGATTTCCCGCCTCAGATTCCCCGCCTCCGATTCCCCGCCTCAGATTCCCCGCCTCAGATTCCCCGCCTCAGATTCCCCGCCTCAGATTCCCCGCCTCAGATTCCCTGCCTCAGATTCCCTGCCTCAGATTCCCTGCCTCAGATTCCCTGCCTCAGATTCCCTGCCTCTGATTCCCCGACTCTGATTCCCCGCCTCTTATTCCCCGCCTCTGATTCCCCGCCTCTGATTCCCTGCCTCTGATACCCTGCCTCTCTTTGCCTGCCTCTATTTCGGTGCCTCTTTCTCTGCATCTAGTTTCCCACATCTCATTTGCCCCCTCTGATAACCCACCTCTGATTCCATGCCTCTGATTCCCCGCCTCTGATTCCCTGCCTCTGATTCCCCGCGTCTGATTCCCTGCCTCAGATTCCCTTCCTCAGATTCCCTGCCTCAGATTCCCTGCCTCTGATTCCCCGCCTCTGATTCCCCGCCTCTTATTCCCCGCCTCTGATTCCCCGCCTCTGATTCCCCACGTCTGATTCCCTCCCTCAGATTCCCCGGCTCCGATTCCCTGCATTAGATTCCCTGCCTCAGTTTCCCTGCCTCTGATTCCCCGCCTCTGATTCCCCTCCTCAGATTCCCCGCCTCAGATTCCCTGCATCAGATTCCCCGCCTGAGATTCCCCACCTCTGATTCCCCGCCTCAGATTCCCCGCCTCAAATACCCCGCATCAGATTCCCCGCCTCAGATTCCCCGCCTCAGATTCCCCGCCTCAGATTCCCCGCCTCAGATTTCCCGCCTCAGATTCCCCGCCTCCGATTCCCCGCCTCAGATTCCCCGCCTCAGATTCCCCGCCTCAGAATCCACGCCTCAGATACCCCGCCTCAGATTCCCCGCCTCAGATTCCCCGCCTCAGATTCCCCGCCTCAGATTCCCCACCTCAGATTCCCCTCCTCAGATTCCCCACCTCTGATTCCCCGCCTCTGAATCCCCGCCTCTTATTCCCCGCCTCTGATTCCCCGCCTCTGATTCCCCGCGTCTGATTCCCTCCCTCAGATTCCCCGGCTCTGATTCCCTGCATTAGATTCCCTGCCTCAGATTCCCCGTCTGAGATTCCCCACCTCAGATTCCCCGCCTCAGATTCCCCGCCTCAAATTCCCCGCATCAGATTCCCCGCCTCAGATTCCCCGCCTAAGATTCCCCGCCTCAGATTCCCCGCCTCAGATTTCCCGCCTCAGATTCCCCGCCTCCGATTCCCCACCTCAGATTCCCCGCCTCAGATTCCCAGCATCAGATTCCCCGCCTCAGATTCCCCGCCTCAGATTCCCCGCCTCAGATTCCCCGCCTCAGATTCCCCGCCTCAGATTCCCCGCCTCAGATTCCCCGCCTCAGATTCCCCGCCTCTGATTCCCCGCCTCTGATTCCCCGCCTCTTATTCCCCGCCTCTGATTCCCCGCCTCTGATTCCCCGCGTCTGATTCCCTCCCTCAGATTCCCCGGCTCTGATTCCCTGCATTAGATTCCCTGCCTCAGATTCCCTGCCTCTGATTCCCCGCCTCTGATTCCCCGCCTCAGATTCCCCACCTCAGATTCCCTGCATCAGATTCCCCGCCTGAGATTCCCCACCTCAGATTCCCCGCCTCAGATTCCCCGCCTCAAATTCCCCGCATCAGATTCCCCGCCTCTGATTCCCCGCCTCTGATTCCCCGCGTCTGATTCCCTCCCTCAGATTCCCCGGCTCTAATTCCCTGCATTAGATTCCCTGCCTCAGATTCCCCGCCTCAGATTCCCCGCCTGAGATTCCCCACCTCAGATTTCCCGCCTCAGATTCTCCGCCTCAAATTCCCCGCATCAGATTCCCCGCCTCAGATTCCCCGCCTCAGATTCCCCGCCTCAAATTCCCCGCCTCAGATTTCCCGCCTCAGATTCCCCGCCTCCGATTCCCCGCCTCAGATTCCCCGCCTCAGATTCCCCGCCTCAGATTCCCCGCCTCAGATTCCCCGCCTCAGATTCCCTGCCTCAGATTCCCTGCCTCAGATTCCCTGCCTCAGATTCCCTGCCTCAGATTCCCTGCCTCTGATTCCCCGCCTCAGATTCCCCGCCTCAGATTCCCTGCATCAGATTCCCCGCCTGAGATTCCCCACCTCAGATTCCCCGCCTCAGATTCCCCGCCTCAAATTCCCATCATCAGATTCCCCGCCTCAGATTCCCCGCCTCAGATTCCCCGCCTCAGATTCCCCGCCTCAGATTTCCCGCCTCAGATTCCCCGCCTCCGATTCCCCGCCTCAGATTCCACGCCTCAGATTCCCCGCCTCAGATTCCCCGCCTCACATTCCCCGCCTCAGATTCCCCGCCTCAGATTCCCCGCCTCAGATTCCCTGCCTCTGATTGCCTGCCTCTGATTCCCTGCCTCTGATTCCCTGCCTCTGATTCCCTGCCTCTGATTCCCTGCCTCTGATTCCCTGCCTCTGATTCCCTGCCTCTGATTCCGCGCCTCTGATTCCACGCCTCTCTTTCCGTATCTCTGATTCCCCGCCTCTGATTCCCTGCCTCTGATACCCTGCCTCTCTTTGCCTGCCTCTATTTCGGTGCCTCTTTCTCTGCATCTAGTTTCCCACATCTCATTTGCCGCCTCTGATAACCCGCCTCTGATTCCATGCCTCTGATTCCCTGCCTCTGATTCCCGGCCTCTGATTCCCCGCCTCTGATTCCCCGCCTCTGATTCCCTGCCTCAGATTCCCTGCCTCAGATTCCCTGCCTCAGATTCCCTGCATCTGATTCCCCGCCTCTGATTCCCCGCCTCTTATTCCCCGCCTCTGATTCCCCGCCTCTGATTCCCCGCCTCTGATTCCCTGCCTCTGTTTCCCCGCCTCTGATTCCCCGCCTCTGATTCCCCGCCTCAGATTCCCCGGCTCTGATTCCCTGCCTGAGATTCCCTGCCTCAGATTCCCTGCCTATGATTCCCTGCCTCTGAGTCCACGCGTCAGATTCCCCGGCTCTTATTCCCTGCCTGAGATTCCCTGCCTCAGATTCCCCGCCTCAGATTCCCTGCCTCAGATTCTCCGCCTCAGATTCCCTGCCTCAGATTCCCCGCCTCAGATTCCCCGCCTCAGATTCCCCGCCTCAGATTCCCCGCCTCAGATACCCCGCCTCAGATTCCACGCCTCAGATTCCCTGCCTCTGATTGCCTGCCTCTGATTCCCTGCCTCTGATTCCCTGCCTCTAAATCCCTGCCTCTGATTCCCTGCCTCTGATTCCGCGCCTCTGATTCCCCGCCTCTCTTTCCGTGTCTCTGATTCCCCGCCTCAGATTCCCTGCCTTAGATTCCCTGCCTCTGATTCCCCTCATCTGATTCCAAGCCTCTTATTCCCCACCTCTGATTCCCCACCTCTGATTGCCTGCCACTGATTGCCCGCCTCTGATTCACCGCCTCTGATTCCCCGCCTCTGATTCCCCACCTCTGTATCTACTCCTCTCTTTCGCCTCCACTCTTTCCCCTCCACTCTTTCCGTGCCTGTCTTTCCCTCCCTCAATTTCAACAACACTGTTTGATCTGTTTTGTGTACCTCATTTTAAACACACAAGTTCCAACCACTATGTTTTGCCCGCCTCTTTCCCCACCTCTATTTATCCCCCTATGTTTACCTGCCACTGTTTACCCGCCTGTTTCCACGCCTCTGATACCCCACCTTTCATTCCCCGCCTCTCTTTCCCTGCCTCTATTTCCGCGCCTCTTTCTCTGCCTCTCTTTCCCCACATGTCTTTTCCTCCCGCTGATTCCCCGCCTCTGATTCCCCGCCTCTGATTCCCTGCCTCAGATTCCCTGCCTCAGATTCCCTGCCTCAGATTCCCTGCCTCTGATTCCCCGCCTCTGATTCCCCGCATCTTATTCCCCGCCTCTGATTCCCCGCCTCTGATTCCCAGCCTCTGATTCCCTGCCTCAGATTCCCTGCCTAAGATTCCCCGCCTCAGATTCCCTGCCTCAGATTCCCCGCCTCAGATTCCCTGCCTCTGATTCCCCGACTCTGATTCCCCGCCTCTTATTCCCCGCCTCTGATTCCCCGCCTCTGATTGCCTGCCTCTGATACCCTGCCTCTCTTTGCCTGCCTCTATTTCGGTGCCTATTTCTCTGCATCTAGTTTCCCACATCTAATTTGCCCCCTCTGATAACCCGCCTCTGATTCCATGCCTCTGATTCCCCGCCTCAGATTCCCCGCCTCAGATTCCCCGCCTCAGATTCCCCGCCTCAGACTCCCCGCCTCAGATTCCCCGCCTCAGATTCCCCGCCTCAGATTCCCTGCCTCTGATTGCCTGCCTCTGATTCCCTGCCTCTGATTCCCTGCCTCTGATTCCCTGCCTCTGATTCCCTGCCTCTGATTCCCTGCCTCTGATTCCCTGCCTCTGATTCCGCGCCTCTGATTCCACGCCTCTCTTTCCGTATCTCTGATTCCCCAACTCTGATTCCCTGCCTCTTATACCCTGCCTCTCTTTGCCTGCCTCTATTTCGGTGCCTCTTTCTCTGCATCTAGTTTCCCACATCTCATTTGCCCCCTCTGATAACCCGCCTCTGATTCCATGCCTCTGATTCCCCGCCTCTGATTCCCGGCCTCTGATTCCCCGCCTCTGATTCCCCGCCTCTGATTCCCTGCCTCAGATTCCCTGCCTCAGATTCCCTGCCTCAGATTCCCTGCATCTGATTCCCCGCCTCTGATTCCCCGCCTCTTATTCCCCGCCTCTGATTCCCCGCCTCTGATTCCCCGCCTCTGATTCCCTGCCTCTGTTACCCCGCCTCTGATTCCCCGCCTCTGATTCCCCGCCTCAGATTCCCCGGCTCTGATTCCCTGCCTCAGATTCCCTGCCTCAGATTTCCCGCCTCAGATTCCCCTCCTCAGATTCCCCGCCTCTGATTCCCCGCCTCTTATTCCCCGCCTCTGATTCCCCGCCTCTGATTCCCCGCCTCTGATTCCCTGCCTCTGTTTCCCCGCCTCTGATTCCCCGCCTCTGATTCCCCGCCTCAGATTCCCCGCCTCAGATTCCCTGCCTCAGATTCCCCGCCTCAGATTTCCCGCCTCAGATTCCCCTCCTCAGATTCCCCGCCTCAGATTCCCCGCCTCAAATTCCCCTCCTCAGATTCCCCGCCTCAGATTCCCCGCCTAGGATTCCCCGCCTCAGATTCCCCGCCTCAGATTCCCCGCCTCAGATTCCCCGCCTCAGATTCCCCGCCTCAGATTCCCCGTCTCAGATTCCCTGCCTCTGATTCCCTGCCTCTGATTCCCTGCCTCTGATTCCCTGCCTCTGATTCCCTGCCTCTGATTCCCTGCCTCTGATTCCCTGCCTCTGATTCCGCGCTTCTGATTCCACGCCTCTCTTTCCGTATCTCTGATTCCCCGCCTCTAATTCAGTGCCTCTGATACACTGCCTCTCTTTGCCTGCCTCTATTTCGGTGCCTCTTTCTCTGCATCTAGTTTCCCACATCTCATTTGCCCCCTCTGATAACCCGCCTCTGATTCCATGCCTCTGATTCCCCGCCTCTGATTCCCCGCCTCTGATTCCCTGCCTCTGATTCCCCGCGTCTGATTCCCTGCCTCAGATTCCCTTCCTCAGATTCCCTGCCTCAGATTCCCAGCCTCTGATTCCCCGCCTCTGATTCCCCGCCTCTTATTCCCCGCCTCTGATTCCCCGCCTCTGATTCCCCGCGTCTGATTCCCTCCCTCAGATTCCCCGGCTCCGATTCCCTGCATTAGATTCCCTGCCTCAGATTCCCTGCCTCTGATTCCCCGCCTCTGATTCCCCGCCTCAGATTCCCCGCCTCAGATTCCCTGCATCAGATTCCCCGCCTGAGATTCCCCACCTCTGATTCCCCGCCTCAGATTCCCCGCCTCAAATTCCCCGCATCAGATTCCCCGCCTCAGATTCCCCGCCTCAGATTCCCCGCCTCAGATTCCCCGCCTCAGATTTCCCGCCTCAGATTCCCCGCCTCCGATTCCCCGCCTCAGATTCCCCGCCTCAGATTCCCCGCCTCAGATTCCCCGCCTCAGATTCCCCGCCTCAGATTCCCCGCCTCAGATTCCCCGCCTCAGATTCCCCGCCTCAGATTCCCCGCCTCAGATTCCCCTCCTCAGATTCCCCGCCTCTGATTCCCCGCCTCTGATTCCCCGCCTCTTATTCCCCGCCTCTGATTCCCCGCCTCTGATTCCCCGCGTCTGATTCCCTCCCTCAGATTCCCCGGCTCTAATTCCCTGCATTAGATTCCCTGCCTCAGATTCCCCGTCTGAGATTCCCCACCTCAGATTCCCCGCCTCAAATTCCCCACCTCAAATTCCCCGCATCAGATTCCCCGCCTCAGATTCCCCGCATCAGATTCCCCGCCTCAGATTCCCCGCCTCAGATTTCCCGCCTCAGATTCCCCGCCTCCGATTCCCCACCTCAGATTCCCCGCCTCAGATTCCCAGCCTCAGATTCCCCGCCTCAGATTCCCCGCCTCAGATTCCCCGCCTCAGATTCCCCGCCTCAGATTCCCCGCCTCAGATTCCCCGCCTCAGATTCCCCGCCTCAGATTCCCCGCCTCTGATTCCCCGCCTCTGATTCCCCGCCTCTTATTCCCCGCCTCTGATTCCCCGCCTCTGATTCCCCGTGTCTGATTCCCTCCCTCAGATTCCCCGGCTCTGATTCCCTGCATTAGATTCCCTGCCTCAGATTCCCTGCCTCTGATTCCCCGCCTCTGATTCCCCGCCTCAGATTCCCCGCCTCAGATTCCCTGCATCAGATTCCCCGCCTGAGATTCCCCACCTCAGATTCCCCGCCTCAGATTCCCCGCCTCAAATTCCCCGCATCAGATTCCCCGCCTCTGATTCCCCGCCTCTGATTCCCCGCGTCTGATTCCCTCCCTCAGATTCCCCGGCTCTGATTCCCTGCATTAGATTCCCTGCCTCAGATTCCCTGCCTCTGATTCCCCGCCTCTGATTCCCCGCCTCAGATTCCCCGCCTCAGATTCCCTGCATCAGATTCCCCGCCTGAGATTCCCCACCTCAGATTCCCCGCCTCAGATTCCCCGCCTCAAATTCCCCGCATCAGATTCCCCGCCTCAGATTCCCCGCCTCAGATTCCCCGCCTCAGATTCCCCGCCTCAGATTTCCCGCCTCAGATTCCCCACCTCCGATTCCCCGCCTCAGATTCCCCGCCTCAGATTCCCCGCCTCAGATTCCCCGCCTCAGATTCCCCGCCTCAGACTCCCTGCCTCAGATTCCCTGCCTCAGATTCCCTGCCTCTGATTCCCCGCCTCAGATTCCCCGCCTCAGATTCCCTGCATCAGATTCCCCGCCTGAGATTCCCCACCTCAGATTCCTCGCCTCAGATTCCCCGCCTCAAATTCCCCGCATCAGATTCCCCGCCTCAGATTCCCCGCCTCAGATTCCCCGCCTCAGATTCCCCGCCTCAGATTTCCCGCCTCAGATTCCCCGCCTCCGATTCCCCGCCTCAGATTCCACGCCTCAGATTCCCCGCCTCAGATTCCCCGCCTCAGATTCCCCGCCTCAGATTCCCCGCCTCAGATTCCCCGCCTCAGATTCCCTGCCTCTGATTGCCTGCCTCTGATTCCCTGCCTCTGATGCCCTGCCTCTGATTCCCTGCCTCTGATTCCCTGCCTCTGATTCCCTGCCTTTGATTCCCTGCCTCTGATTCCGCACCTCTGATTCCACGCCTCTCTTTCCGTATCTCTGATTCCCCGCCTCTGATTCCCTGCCTCTGATACCCTGCCTCTCTTTGCCTGCCTCTATTTCGGTGCCTCTTTCTCTGCATCTAGTTTCCCACATCTCATTTGCCCCCTCTGATAACCCGCCTCTGATTCCATGCCTCTGATTCCCTGCCTCTGATTCCCGGCCTCTGATTCCCCGCCTCTGATTCCCCGCCTCTGATTCCCTGCCTCTGTTTCCCCGCCTCTGATTCCCCGCCTCTGATTCCCCGCCTCAGATTCCCCGGCTCTGATTCCCTGCCTGAGATTCCCTGCCTCAGATTCCCTGCCTATGATTCCCTGCCTCTGAGTCCACGCGTCAGATTCCCCGGCTCTTATTCCCTGCCTGAGATTCCCTGCCTCAGATTCCCCGCCTCAGATTCCCTGCCTCAGATTCGCCGCCTCAGATTCCCTGCCTCAGATTCCCCGCCTCAGATTCCCTGCCTCAGATTCCCCGCCTCAGATTCCCCGCCTCAGATTCCCCGCCTCAGATTCCCTGCCTCTGATTGCCTGCCTCTGATTCCCTGCCTCTGATTCCCTGCCTCTAAATCCCTGCCTCTGATTCCCTGCCTCTGATTCCGCGCCTCTGATTCCCCGCCTCTCTTTCCGTGTCTCTGATTCCCCGCCTCAGATTCCCTGCCTTAGATTCCCTGCCTCTGATTCCCCTCATCTGATTCCAAGCCTCTTATTCCCCACCTCTGATTCCCCACCTCTGATTGCCTGCCACTGATTGCCCGCCTCTGATTCACCGCCTCTGATTCCCCGCCTCTGATTCCCCACCTCTGTATCTACGCCTCTCTTTCGCCTCCATTCTTTCCCCTCCACTCTTTCCGTGCCTGTCTTTCCCTCCCTCAATTTCAACAACACTGTTTGATCTGTTTTGTGTACCTCATTTTAAACACACAAGTTCCAACCACTATGTTTTGCCCGCCTCTTTCCCCACCTCTATTTATCCCCCTATGTTTACCTGCCACTGCTTACCCGCCTGTTTCCACGCCTCTGATACCCCACCTTTCATTCCCCGCCTCTTTCCCTGCCTCTATTTCCGCGCCTCTTTCTCTGCCTCTCTTTCCCCACATGTCTTTTCCTCCCGCTGATTCCCCGCCTCTGATTCCCCGCCTCTGATTCCCTGCCTCTGATTCCCCGCCTCTGATTCCCTGCCTCAGATTCCCTGCCTCAGATTCCCTGCCTCAGATTCCCTGCCTCTGACTCCCCGCCTCTGATTCCCCGCATCTTATTCCCCGCCTCTGATTCCCCGCCTCTGATTCCCAGCCTCTGATTCCCTGCCTCAGATTCCCTGCCTCAGATTCCCCGCCTCAGATTCCCTGCCTCTGATTCCCCGACTCTGATTCCCCGCCTCTTATTCCCCGCCTCTGATTCCCCGCCTCTGATTCCCTGCCTCTGATACCCTGCCTCTCTTTGCCTGCCTCTATTTCGGTGCCTCTTTCTCTGCATCTAGTTTCCCACATCTAATTTGCCCCCTCTGATAACCCGCCTCTGATTCCATGCCTCTGATTCCCCGCCTCTGATACCACGCCTCTGATTCCCTGCCTCTGATTCCCGCCTCTGATTCCCTGACTCAGATTCCCTGCCTCAGATTCCCCGCCTCAGATTCCCTGCCTCAGATTCCCCGCCTCAGATTTCCTGCCTCTGATTCCCCGACTCTGATTCCCCGCCTCTTATTCCCCGCCTCTGATTCCCCACCTCTGATTCCCCGCCTCTGATTCCCTGCCTCTGATTCCCCACCTCTGATTCCCTGCCTCAGATCCCTGCCTCAGATTCCCTGCCTCAGATTCCCTGCCTCTGATTTCCAGGCTCTGATTCCCCGCCTCTTATTCCCCACCTCTGATTCCCCGCCGCTGATTCCCCGCCTCTGATTCCCTGCCTCTGTTTCCCCACCTCTGATTCCCCGCCTCTGATTCCCCGCCTCAGATTTCCCGGCTCTGATTCCCTGCCTCAGATTCCCTGCCTAAGATTCCCCGCCTCAGATTCCCTGCCTCAGATTCCCCGCCTCAGATTTCCCGCCTCAGATTCCCCTCCTCAGATTCCCCGCCTCAGATTCCCCGCCTCAGATTCCCCGCCTCAGAATCCCCGCCTCAGATTCCCCGCCTCAGATTCCCCGCCTCAGATTCCCCGCCTCAGATTCCCCGCCTCAGATTCCCCGCCTCAGATTCCCCGCCTCAGATGCCCCGTCTCAGATTCCCTGCCTCTGATTCCCTGCCTCTGATTCCCTGCCTCTGATTCCCTGCCTCTGATTCCCTGCCTCTGATTCCCTGCCTCTGATTCCGCGCCTCTGATTCCACGCCTCTCTTTCGGTATCTCTGATTCCCCGCCTCTAATTCCCTGCCTCTGATACCCTGCCTCTCTTTGCCTGCCTCTATTTCGGTGCCTCTTTCTCTGCATCTAGTTTCCCACATCTCATTTGCACCCTCTGATAACCCGCCTCTGATTCCATGCCTCTGATTCCCCGCCTCTGATTCCCCGCCTCTGATTCCCTGCCTCTGATTCCCCGCGTCTGATTCCCTGCCTCAGATTCCCTTCCTCAGATTCCCTGCCTCAGATTCCCTGCCTCTGATTCCCCGCCTCTGATTCCCCGCCTCTTATTCCCCGCCTCTGATTCCCCGACTCTGATTCCCCGCATCTGATTCCCTCCCTCAGATTCCCCGGCTCTGATTCCCTGCATTAGATTCCCTGCCTCAGATTCCCTGCCTCTGATTCCCCGCCTCTGATTCCCTGCCTCTGATTCCCCGCCTCTGATTCCTGCCTCAGATTCCCTGCCTCAGATTCCCTGCCTCAGATTCTCTGCCTCTGATTCCCTGCCTTTGATTCCCCACCTCTTATTCCCCGCCTCTGATTCCCAGCCTCTGATTCCCCGCCTCTGATTCCCTGCCTCTGTTTCCCCACCTCTGATTCCCCGCCTCTGATTCCCCGCCTCAGATTCCCCACCTCAGATTCCCTGCATCAGATTCCCCGCCTCAGATTCCCCACCTCAGATTCCCCGCCTCAGATTCCCCGCCTCAAATTCCCCGCATCAGATTCCCCGCCTCAGATTCCCCACCTTAGATTCCCCGCCTCAGATTCCCCGCCTCAGATTTCCCGCCTCAGATTCCCCGCCTCCGATTCCCCGCCTCAGATTCCCCGCCTCAGATTCCTCGCCTCAGATTCCCCGCCTCAGATTCCCCGCCTCAGATTCCCCGCCTCAAATTCCCCGCCTCAGATTCCCTGCCTCTGATTGCCTGCCTCTGATTCCCTGCCTCTGATTCCCTGCCTCTGATTCCCTGCCTCTGATTCCCTGCCTCTGATTCCCTGCCTCTGATTCCCTGCCTCTGATTCCGCGCCTCTGATTCCATGCCTCTCTTTCCGTATCTCTGATTCCCCGCCTCTGATTCCCTGCCTCTGATACCCTGCCTCTCTTTGCCTGCCTCTATTTCGGTGCCTCTTTTTCTGCATCTAGTTTCCCACATCTCATTTGCCCCCTCTGATAACCCGCCTCTGATTCCATGTCTCTGATTCCCCGCCTCTGATTCCCGGCCTCTGATTCCCTGCCTCTGATTCCCCGCCTCTGATTCCCTGCCTCAGATTCCCTGCCTCAGATTCCCTGCCTCAGATTCCCTGAATCTGATTCCCCGCCTCTGATTCCCCGCCTCTTATTCCCCGCCTCTGATTCCCCGCCTCTGATTCCCCGCCTCTGATTCCCTGCCTCTGTTTCCCCTCCTCTGATTCCCCGCCTCTGATTCCCCGCCTCAGATTCCCCGGCTCTGATTCCCTGCCTGAGATTCCCTGCCTCAGATTCCCTGCCTATGATTCCCTGCCTCTGAGTCCACGCGTCAGATTCCCCGGCTCTGATTCCCTGCCTGACATTCCCTGCATCAGATTCCCCGCCTCAGATTCCCTGCCTCAGATTCCCCGCCTCAGATTCCCTGCCTCAGATTCCCCGCCTCAGATTCTCCGCCTCAGATTCCCCGCCTCAGATTCCCCGCCTCTGATTCCCTGCCTCTGATTCCCTGCCTCTGATTCCCTGCCTCTGTTTCCCTGCCTCTGATTCCCGGCGTCTGATTCCGCGCCTCTGATTCCACGCCTCTCTTTCCGTATCTCTGATTCCCCGCCTCTGATTCCCTGCCTCTGATACCCTGCCTCTCTTTGCCTGCCTCTATTTCGGTGCCTCTTTCTCTGCATCTAGTTTCCCACATCTCATTTGCCCCCTCTGATAACCCGCCTCTGATTCCATGTCTCTGATTCCCCGCCTCTGATTCCCGGCCTCTGATTCCCTGCCTCTGATTCCCCGCCTCTGATTCCCTGCCTCAGATTCCCTGCCTCAGATTCCCTGCCTCAGATTCCCTGAATCTGATTCCCCGCCTCTGATTCCACGCCTCTTATTCCCCGCCTCTGATTCCCCGCCTCTGATTCCCCGCCTCTGATTCCCTGCCTCTGTTTCCCCGCCTCTGATTCCCCGCCTCTGATTCCCCGCCTCAGATTCGCCGGCTCTGATTCCCTGCCTGAGATTCCCTGCCTCAGATTCCCTGCCTATGATTCCCTGCCTCTGAGTCCACGCGTCAGATTCCCCGGCTCTGATTCCCTGCCTGAGATTCCCTGCATCAGATTCCCCGCCTCAGATTCCCTGCCTCAGATTCCCCGCCTCAGATTCCCTGCCTCAGATTCCACGCCTCAGATTCCCCGCCTCAGATTCCCCGCCTCAGATTCCCCGCCTCAGATTCCCCGCCTCAGATTCCCCGCCTCAGATTCCCTGCCTCTGATTGCCTGCCTCTGATTCCCTGCCTCTGATTCCCTGCCTCTAAATCCCTGCCTCTGATTCCCTGCCTCTGATTCCCCGCCACTGATTCCCTGCCTCAGATTCCCTGCCTCAGATTCCCCGCCTCAGATTCCCTGCCTCAGATTCCCCGCCTCAGATTCCCAGCCTCTGATTCCCCGACTCTGATTCCCCGCCTCTTATTCCCCGCCTCTGATTCCCCGCCTCTGATTCCCCGCCTCTGATTCCCCGCGTCTGATTCCCTCCCTCAGATTCCCCGGCTCTGATTCCCTGCATTAGATTCCCTGCCTCAGATTCCCCGTCTGAGATTCCCCACCTCAGATTCCCCGCCTCAAATTCACCGCCTCAAATTCCACGCATCAGATTCCCCGCCTCAGATTCCCCGCATCAGATTCCCCGCCTCAGATTCCCCGCCTCAGATTTCCCGCCTCAGATTCCCCGCCTCCGATTCCCCACCTCAGATTCCCCGCCTCAGATTCCCAGCCTCAGATTCCCCGCCTCAGATTCCCCGCCTCAGATTCCCCGCCTCAGATTCCCCGCCTCAGATTCCCCGCCTCAGATTCCCCGCCTCAGATTCCCCGCCTCAGATTCCCCGCCTCTGATTCCCCGCCTCTGATTCCCTGCCTCTGATGCCCTGCCTCTGATTCCCTGCCTCTGATTCCCTGCCTCTGATTCCCTGCCTTTGATTCCCTGCCTCTGATTCCGCGCCTCTGATTCCACGCCTCTCTTTCCGTATCTCTGATTCCCCGCCTCTGATTCCCTGCCTCTGATACCCTGCCTCTCTTTGCCTGCCTCTATTTCGGTGCCTCTTTCTCTGCATCTAGTTTCCCACATCTCATTTGCCCCCTCTGATAACCCGCCTCTGATTCCATGCCTCTGATTCCCTGCCTCTGACTCCCGGCCTCTGATTCCCCGCCTCTGATTCCACGCCTCTGATTCCCTGCCTCAGATTCCCTGCCTCAGATTCCCTGCCTCAGATTCCCTGCATCTGATTCCCCGCCTCTGATTCCCCGCCTCTTATTCCCCGCCTCTGATTCCCCGCCTCTGATTCCCCGCCTCTGATTCCCTGCCTCTGTTTCCCCGCCTCTGATTCCCCGCCTCTGATTCCCCGCCTCAGATTCCCCGGCTCTGATTCCCTGCCTGAGATTCCCTGCCTCAGATTCCCTGCCTATGATTCCCTGCCTCTGAGTCCACGCGTCAGATTCCCCGGCTCTTATTCCCTGCCTGAGATTCCCTGCCTCAGATTCCCCGCCTCAGATTCCCTGCCTCAGATTCGCCGCCTCAGATTCCCTGCCTCAGATTCCCCGCCTCAGATTCCCCGCCTCAGATTCCCCGCCTCAGATTCCCTGCCTCTAAATCCCTGCCTCTGATTCCCTGCCTCTGATTCCGCGCCTCTGATTCCCCGCCTCTCTTTCCGTGTCTCTGATTCCCCGCCTCAGATTCCCTGCCTTAGATTCCCTGCCTCTGATTCCCCTCATCTGATTCCAAGCCTCTTATTCCCCACCTCTGATTCCCCACCTCTGATTGCCTGCCACTGCTTGCCCGCCTCTGATTCACCGCCTCTGATTCCCCGCCTCTGATTCCCCACCTCTGTATCTACGCCTCTCTTTCGCCTCCACTCTTTCCCCTCCACTCTTTCCGTGCCTGTCTTTCCCTCCCTCAATTTCAACAACACTGTTTGATCTGTTTTGTGTACCTCATTTTAAACACACAAGTTCCAACCACTATGTTTTGCCCGCCTCTTTCCCCACCTCTATTTATCCCCCTATGTTTACCTGCCACTGCTTACCCGCCTGTTTCCACGCCTCTGATACCCCACCTTTCATTCCCCGCCTCTTTCCCTGCCTCTATTTCCGCGCCTCTTTCTCTGCCTCTCTTTCCCCACATGTCTTTTCCTCCCGCTGATTCCCCGCCTCTGATTCCCCGCCTCTGATTCCCTGCCTCTGATTCCCCGCCTCTGATTCCCTGCCTCAGATTCCCTGCCTCAGATTCCCTGCCTCAGATTCCCTGCCTCTGATTCCCCGCCTCTGATTCCCCGCATCTTATTCCCCGCCTCTGATTCCCCGCCTCTGATTCCCAGCCTCTGATTCCCTGCCTCAGATTCCCTGCCTCAGATTCCCCGCCTCAGATTCCCTGCCTCAGATTCCCCGCCTCAGATTCCCTGCCTCTGATTCCCCGACTCTGATTCCCCGCCTCTTATTCCCCGCCTCTGATTCCCCGCCTCTGATTCCCTGCCTCTGATACCCTGCCTCTCTTTGCCTGCCTCTATTTCGGTGCCTCTTTCTCTGCATCTAGTTTCCCACATCTAATTTGCCCCCTCTGATAACCCACCTCTGATTCCATGCCTCTGATTCCCCGCCTCTGATACCACGCCTCTGATTCCCTGCCTCTGATTCCCGCCTCTGATTCCCTGACTCAGATTCCCTGCCTCAGATTCCCCGCCTCAGATTCCCTGCCTCAGATTCCCCGCCTCAGATTCCCTGCCTCTGATTCCCCGACTCTGATTCCCCGCCTCTTATTCCCCGCCTCTGATTCCCCGCCTCTGATTCCCCGCCTCTGATTCCCTGCCTCTGATTCCCCACCTCTGATTCCCTGCCTCAGATCCCTGCCTCAGATTCCCTGCCTCAGATTCCCTGCCTCTGATTCCCCGACTCTGATTCCCCGCCTCTTATTCCCCACCTCTGATTCCCCGCCGCTGATTCCCCGCCTCTGATTCCCTGCCTCTGTTTCCCCACCTCTGATTCCCCGCCTCTGATTCCCCGCCTCAGATTCCCCGGCTCTGATTCCCTGCCTCAGATTCCCTGCCTAAGATTCCCCGCCTCAGATTCCCTGCCTCAGATTCCCCGCCTGAGATTTCCCGCCTCAGATTCCCCTCCTCAGATTCCCCGCCTCAGATTCCCCGCCTCAGATTCCCCGCCTCAGAATCCCCGCCTCAGATTCCCCACCTCAGATTCCCCGCCTCAGATTCCCCGCCTCAGATTCCCCGCCTCAGATTCCCCGCCTCAGATTCCCCGCCTCAGATGCCCCGTCTCAGATTCCCTGCCTCTGATTCCCTGCCTCTGATTCCCTGCCTCTGATTCCCTGCCTCTGATTCCCTGCCTCTGATTCCCTGCCTCTGATTCCCTGCCTCTGATTCCCTGCCTCTGATTCCGCGCCTCTGATTCCACGCCTCTCTTTCGGTATCTCTGATTCCCCGCCTCTAATTCCCTGCCTCTGATACCCTGCCTCTCTTTGCCTGCCTCTATTTCGGTGCCTCTTTCTCTGCATCTAGTTTCCCACATCTCATTTGCACCCTCTGATAACCCGCCTCTGATTCAATGCCTCTGAATCCCCGCCTCTGATTCCCCGCCTCTGATTCCCTGCCTCTGATTCCCCGCGTCTGATTCCCTGCCTCAGATTCCCTTCCTCAGATTCCCTGCCTCAGATTCCCTGCCTCTGATTCCCCGCCTCTGATTCCCCGCCTCTTATTCCCCGCCTCTGATTCCCCGCCTCAGATTCCCCGCCTCAGATTCCCTGCCTCTGATTGCCTGCCTCTGATTCCCTGCCTCTGATTCCCTGCCTCTAAATCCCTGCCTCTGATTCCCTGCCTCTGATTCCGCACCTCTGATTCCCCGCCTCTCTTTCCGTGTCTCTGATTCCCCGCCTCAGATTCCCTGCCTTAGATTCCCTGCCTCTGATTCCCCTCATCTGATTCCAAGCCTCTTATTCCCCACCTCTGATTCCCCACCTCTGATTGCCTGCCACTGATTGCCCGCCTCTGATTCACCGCCTCTGATTCCCCGCCTCTGATTCCCCACCTCTGTATCTACGCCTCTCTTTCGCCTCCACTCTTTCCCCTCCACTCTTTCCGTGCCTGTCTTTCCCTCCCTCAATTTCAACAACACTGTTTGATCTGTTTTGTGTACCTCATTTTAAACACACAACTTCCAACCACTATGTTTTGCCCGCCTCTTTCCCCACCTCTATTTATCCCCCTATGTTTACCTGCCACTGCTTACCCGCCTGTTTCCACGCCTCTGATACCCCACCTTTCATTCCCCGCCTCTTTCCCTGCCTCTATTTCCGCGCCTCTTTCTCTGCCTCTCTTTCCCCACATGTCTTTTCCTCCCGATGATTCCCCGCCTCTGATTCCCCGCCTCTGATTCCCTGCCTCTGATTCCCCGCCTCTGATTCCCCGCCTCTGATTCCCTGCCTCTGTTTCCCCGCCTCTGATTCCCCGCCTCTGATTCCCCGCCTCAGATTCCCCGGCTCTGATTCCCTGCCTGAGATTCCCTGCCTCAGATTCCCTGCCTATGATTCCCTGCCTCTGAGTCCACGCGTCAGATTCCCCGGCTCTTATTCCCTGCCTGAGATTCCCTGCCTCAGATTCCCCGCCTCAGATTCCCTGCCTCAGATTCGCCGCCTCAGATTCCCTGCCTCAGATTCCCCGCCTCAGATTCCCCGCCTCAGATTCCCCGCCTCAGATTCCCTGCCTCTAAATCCCTGCCTCTGATTCCCTGCCTCTGATTCCGCGCCTCTGATTCCCCGCCTCTCTTTCCGTGTCTCTGATTCCCCGCCTCAGATTCCCTGCCTTAGATTCCCTGCCTCTGATTCCCCTCATCTGATTCCAAGCCTCTTATTCCCCACCTCTGATTCCCCACCTCTGATTGCCTGTCACTGATTGCCCGCCTCTGATTCACCGCCTCTGATTCCCCGCCTCTGATTCCCCACCTCTGTATCTACGCCTCTCTTTCGCCTCCACTCTTTCCCCTCCACTCTTTCCGTGCCTGTCTTTCCCTCCCTCAATTTCAACAACACTGTTTGATCTGTTTTGTGTACCTCATTTTAAACACACAAGTTCCAACCACTATGTTTTGCCCGCCTCTTTCCCCACCTCTATTTATCCCCCTATGTTTACCTGCCACTGCTTACCCGCCTGTTTCCACGCCTCTGATACCCCACCTTTCATTCCCCGCCTCTTTCCCTGCCTCTATTTCCGCGCCTCTTTCTCTGCCTCTCTTTCCCCACATGTCTTTTCCTCCCGCTGATTCCCCGCCTCTGATTCCCCGCCTCTGATTCCCTGCCTCTGATTCCCCGCCTCTGATTCCCTGCCTCAGATTCCCTGCCTCAGATTCCCTGCCTCAGATTCCCTGCCTCTGATTCCCCGCCTCTGATTCCCCGCATCTTATTCCCCGCCTCTGATTCCCCGCCTCTGATTCCCAGCCTCTGATTCCCTGCCTCAGATTCCCTGCCTCAGATTCCCCGCCTCAGATTCCCTGCCTCAGATTCCCCGCCTCAGATTCCCTGCCTCTGATTCCCCGACTCTGATTCCCCGCCTCTTATTCCCCGCCTCTGATTCCCCGCCTCTGATTCCCTGCCTCTGATACCCTGCCTCTCTTTGCCTGCCTCTATTTCGGTGCCTCTTTCTCTGCATCTAGTTTCCCACATCTAATTTGCCCCCTCTGATAACCCGCCTCTGATTCCATGCCTCTGATTCCCCGCCTCTGATACCACGCCTCTGATTCCCTGCCTCTGATTCCCGCCTCTGATTCCCTGACTCAGATTCCCTGCCTCAGATTCCCCGCCTCAGATTCCCTGCCTCAGATTCCCCGCCTCAGATTCCCTGCCTCTGATTCCCCGACTCTGATTCCCCGCCTCTTATTCCCCGCCTCTGATTCCCCGCCTCTGATTCCCCGCCTCTGATTCCCTGCCTCTGATTCCCCACCTCTGATTCCCTGCCTCAGATCCCTGCCTCAGATTCCCTGCCTCAGATTCCCTGCCTCTGATTCCCCGACTCTGATTCCCCGCCTCTTATTCCCCACCTCTGATTCCCCGCCGCTGATTCCCCGCCTCTGATTCCCTGCCTCTGTTTCCCCACCTCTGATTCCCCGCCTCTGATTCCCCGCCTCAGATTCCCCGGCTCTGATTCCCTGCCTCAGATTCCCTGCCTAAGATTCCCCGCCTCAGATTCCCTGCCTCAGATTCCCCGCCTGAGATTTCCCGCCTCAGATTCCCCTCCTCAGATTCCCCGCCTCAGATTCCCCGCCTCAGATTCCCCGCCTCAGAATCCCCGCCTCAGATTCCCCGCCTCAGATTCCCCGCCTCAGATTCCCCGCCTCAGATTCCCCGCCTCAGATTCCCCGCCTCAGATTCCCCGCCTCAGATGCCCCGTCTCAGATTCCCTGCCTCTGATTCCCTGCCTCTGATTCCCTGCCTCTGATTCCCTGCCTCTGATTCCCTGCCTCTGATTCCCTGCCTCTGATTCCCTGCCTCTGATTCCGCGCCTCTGATTCCACGCCTCTCTTTCGGTATCTCTGATTCCCCGCCTCTAATTCCCTGCCTCTGATACCCTGCCTCTCTTTGCCTGCCTCTATTTCGGTGCCTCTTTCTCTGCATCTAGTTTCCCACATCTCATTTGCACCCTCTGATAACCCGCCTCTGATTCCATGCCTCTGAATCCCCGCCTCTGATTCCCCGCCTCTGATTCCCTGCCTCTGATTCCCCGCGTCTGATTCCCTGCCTCAGATTCCCTTCCTCAGATTCCCTGCCTCAGATTCCCTGCCTCTGATTCCCCGCCTCTGATTCCCCGCCTCTTATTCCCCGCCTCTGATTCCCCGCCTCAGATTCCCCGCCTCAGATTCCCTGCCTCTGATTGCCTGCCTCTGATTCCCTGCCTCTGATTCCCTGCCTCTAAATCCCTGCCTCTGATTCCCTGCCTCTGATTCCGCACCTCTGATTCCCCACCTCTCTTTCCGTGTCTCTGATTCCCCGCCTCAGATTCCCTGCCTTAGATTCCCTGCCTCTGATTCCCCTCATCTGATTCCAAGCCTCTTATTCCCCACCTCTGATTCCCCACCTCTGATTGCCTGCCACTGATTGCCCGCCTCTGATTCACCGCCTCTGATTCCCCGCCTCTGATTCCCCACCTCTGTATCTACGCCTCTCTTTCGCCTCCACTCTTTCCCCTCCACTCTTTCCGTGCCTGTCTTTCCCTCCCTCAATTTCAACAACACTGTTTGATCTGTTTTGTGTACCTCATTTTAAACACACAAGTTCCAACCACTATGTTTTGCCCGCCTCTTTCCCCACCTCTATTTATCCCCCTATGTTTACCTGCCACTGCTTACCCGCCTGTTTCCACGCCTCTGATACCCCACCTTTCATTCCCCGCCTCTTTCCCTGCCTCTATTTCCGCGCCTCTTTCTCTGCCTCTCTTTCCCCACATGTCTTTTCCTCCCGATGATTCCCCGCCTCTGATTCCCCGCCTCTGATTCCCTGCCTCTGATTCCCCGCCTCTGATTCCCTGCCTCAGATTCCCTGCCTCAGATTCCCTGCCTCAGATTCCCTGCCTCTGACTCCCCGCCTCTGATTCCCCGCATCTTATTCCCCGCCTCTGATTCCCCGCCTCTGATTCCCAGCCTCTGATTCCCTGCCTCAGATTCCCTGCCTCAGATTCCCCGCCTCAGATTCCCTGCCTCAGATTCCCCGCCTCAGATTCCCTGCCTCTGATTCCCCGACTCTGATTCCCCGCCTCTTATTCCCCGCCTCTGATTCCCCGCCTCTGATTCCCTGCCTCTGATACCCTGCCTCTCTTTGCCTGCCTCTATTTCGGTGCCTCTTTCTCTGCATCTAGTTTCCCACATCTAATTTGCCCCCTCTGATAACCCGCCTCTGATTCCCTGCCTCTGATTCCCGCCTCTGATTCCCTGACTCAGATTCCCTGCCTCAGATTCCCCGCCTCAGATTCCCTGCCTCAGATTCCCCGCCTCAGATTTCCTGCCTCTGATTCCCCGACTCTGATTCCCCGCCTCTTATTCCCCGCCTCTGATTCCCCACCTCTGATTCCCCGCCTCTGATTCCCTGCCTCTGATTCCCCACCTCTGATTCCCTGCCTCAGATCCCTGCCTCAGATTCCCTGCCTCAGATTCCCTGCCTCTGATTTCCAGGCTCTGATTCCCCGCCTCTTATTCCCCACCTCTGATTCCCCGCCGCTGATTCCCCGCCTCTGATTCCCTGCCTCTGTTTCCCCACCTCTGATTCCCCGCCTCTGATTCCCCGCCTCAGATTTCCCGGCTCTGATTCCCTGCCTCAGATTCCCTGCCTAAGATTCCCCGCCTCAGATTCCCTGCCTCAGATTCCCCGCCTCAGATTTCCCGCCTCAGATTCCCCTCCTCAGATTCCCCGCCTCAGATTCCCCGCCTCAGATTCCCCGCCTCAGAATCCCCGCCTCAGATTCCCCGCCTCAGATTCCCCGCCTCAGATTCCCCGCCTCAGATTCCCCGCCTCAGATTCCCCGCCTCAGATTCCCCGCCTCAGATGCCCCGTCTCAGATTCCCTGCCTCTGATTCCCTGCCTCTGATTCCCTGCCTCTGATTCCCTGCCTCTGATTCCCTGCCTCTGATTCCCTGCCTCTGATTCCGCGCCTCTGATTCCACGCCTCTCTTTCGGTATCTCTGATTCCCCGCCTCTAATTCCCTGCCTCTGATACCCTGCCTCTCTTTGCCTGCCTCTATTTCGGTGCCTCTTTCTCTGCATCTAGTTTCCCACATCTCATTTGCACCCTCTGATAACCCGCCTCTGATTCCATGCCTCTGATTCCCCGCCTCTGATTCCCCGCCTCTGATTCCCTGCCTCTGATTCCCCGCGTCTGATTCCCTGCCTCAGATTCCCTTCCTCAGATTCCCTGCCTCAGATTCCCTGCCTCTGATTCCCCGCCTCTGATTCCCCGCCTCTTATTCCCCGCCTCTGATTCCCCGACTCTGATTCCCCGCATCTGATTCCCTCCCTCAGATTCCCCGGCTCTGATTCCCTGCATTAGATTCCCTGCCTCAGATTCCCTGCCTCTGATTCCCCGCCTCTGATTCCCTGCCTCTGATTCCCCGCCTCTGATTCCTGCCTCAGATTCCCTGCCTCAGATTCCCTGCCTCAGATTCTCTGCCTCTGATTCCCTGCCTTTGATTCCCCACCTCTTATTCCCCGCCTCTGATTCCCAGCCTCTGATTCCCCGCCTCTGATTCCCTGCCTCTGTTTCCCCACCTCTGATTCCCCGCCTCTGATTCCCCGCCTCAGATTCCCCACCTCAGATTCCCTGCATCAGATTCCCCGCCTCAGATTCCCCACCTCAGATTCCCCGCCTCAGATTCCCCGCCTCAAATTCCCCGCATCAGATTCCCCGCCTCAGATTCCCCACCTTAGATTCCCCGCCTCAGATTCCCCGCCTCAGATTTCCCGCCTCAGATTCCCCGCCTCCGATTCCCCGCCTCAGATTCCCCGCCTCAGATTCCTCGCCTCAGATTCCCCGCCTCAGATTCCCCGCCTCAGATTCCCCGCCTCAAATTCCCCGCCTCAGATTCCCTGCCTCTGATTGCCTGCCTCTGATTCCCTGCCTCTGATTCCCTGCCTCTGATTCCCTGCCTCTGATTCCCTGCCTCTGATTCCCTGCCTCTGATTCCCTGCCTCTGATTCCGCGCCTCTGATTCCATGCCTCTCTTTCCGTATCTCTGATTCCCCGCCTCTGATTCCCTGCCTCTGATACCCTGCCTCTCTTTGCCTGCCTCTATTTCGGTGCCTCTTTTTCTGCATCTAGTTTCCCACATCTCATTTGCCCCCTCTGATAACCCGCCTCTGATTCCATGTCTCTGATTCCCCGCCTCTGATTCCCGGCCTCTGATTCCCTGCCTCTGATTCCCCGCCTCTGATTCCCTGCCTCAGATTCCCTGCCTCAGATTCCCTGCCTCAGATTCCCTGAATCTGATTCCCCGCCTCTGATTCCCCGCCTCTTATTCCCCGCCTCTGATTCCCCGCCTCTGATTCCCCGCCTCTGATTCCCTGCCTCTGTTTCCCCTCCTCTGATTCCCCGCCTCTTATTCCCCGCCTCAGATTCCCCGGCTCTGATTCCCTGCCTGAGATTCCCTGCCTCAGATTCCCTGCCTATGATTCCCTGCCTCTGAGTCCACGCGTCAGATTCCCCGGCTCTGATTCCCTGCCTGACATTCCCTGCATCAGATTCCCCGCCTCAGATTCCCTGCCTCAGATTCCCCGCCTCAGATTCTCCGCCTCAGATTCCCCGCCTCAGATTCCCCGCCTCTGATTCCCTGCCTCTGATTCCCTGCCTCTGATTCCCTGCCTCTGTTTCCCTGCCTCTGATTCCCGGCGTCTGATTCCGCGCCTCTGATTCCACGCCTCTCTTTCCGTATCTCTGATTCCCCGCCTCTGATTCCCTGCCTCTGATACCCTGCCTCTCTTTGCCTGCCTCTATTTCGGTGCCTCTTTCTCTGCATCTAGTTTCCCACATCTCATTTGCCCCCTCTGATAACCCGCCTCTGATTCCATGTCTCTGATTCCCCGCCTCTGATTCCCGGCCTCTGATTCCCTGCCTCTGATTCCCCGCCTCTGATTCCCTGCCTCAGATTCCCTGCCTCAGATTCCCTGCCTCAGATTCCCTGAATCTGATTCCCCGCCTCTGATTCCACGCCTCTTATTCCCCGCCTCTGATTCCCCGCCTCTGATTCCCCGCCTCTGATTCCCTGCCTCTGTTTCCCCGCCTCTGATTCCCCGCCTCTGATTCCCCGCCTCAGATTCGCCGGCTCTGATTCCCTGCCTGAGATTCCCTGCCTCAGATTCCCTGCCTATGATTCCCTGCCTCTGAGTCCACGCGTCAGATTCCCCGGCTCTGATTCCCTGCCTGAGATTCCCTGCATCAGATTCCCCGCCTCAGATTCCCTGCCTCAGATTCCCCGCCTCAGATTCCCTGCCTCAGATTCCACGCCTCAGATTCCCCGCCTCAGATTCCCCGCCTCAGATTCCCCGCCTCAGATTCCCCGCCTCAGATTCCCCGCCTCAGATTCCCTGCCTCTGATTGCCTGCCTCTGATTCCCTGCCTCTGATTCCCTGCCTCTAAATCCCTGCCTCTGATTCCCTGCCTCTGATTCCCCGCCACTGATTCCCTGCCTCAGATTCCCTGCCTCAGATTCCCCGCCTCAGATTCCCTGCCTCAGATTCCCCGCCTCAGATTCCCAGCCTCTGATTCCCCGACTCTGATTCCCCGCCTCTTATTCCCCGCCTCTGATTCCCCGCCTCTGATTCCCCGCCTCTGATTCCCCGCGTCTGATTCCCTCCCTCAGATTCCCCGGCTCTGATTCCCTGCATTAGATTCCCTGCCTCAGATTCCCCGTCTGAGATTCCCCACCTCAGATTCCCCGCCTCAAATTCACCGCCTCAAATTCCACGCATCAGATTCCCCGCCTCAGATTCCCCGCATCAGATTCCCCGCCTCAGATTCCCCGCCTCAGATTTCCCGCCTCAGATTCCCCGCCTCCGATTCCCCACCTCAGATTCCCCGCCTCAGATTCCCAGCCTCAGATTCCCCGCCTCAGATTCCCCGCCTCAGATTCCCCGCCTCAGATTCCCCGCCTCAGATTCCCCGCCTCAGATTCCCCGCCTCAGATTCCCCGCCTCAGATTCCCCGCCTCTGATTC
Organism: Narcine bancroftii; assembly: GCF_036971445.1. NCBI lineage: Eukaryota > Metazoa > Chordata > Chondrichthyes > Torpediniformes > Narcinidae > Narcine > Narcine bancroftii. The sequence goes on from NC_091472.1 coordinate 321,108,617, forward strand.
CCCGCCTCTGATTCCCTGCCTCTGATGCCCTGCCTCTGATTCCCTGCCTCTGATTCCCTGCCTCTGATTCCCTGCCTTTGATTCCCTGCCTCTGATTCCGCGCCTCTGATTCCACGCCTCTCTTTCCGTATCTCTGATTCCCCGCCTCTGATTCCCTGCCTCTGATACCCTGCCTCTCTTTGCCTGCCTCTATTTCGGTGCCTCTTTCTCTGCATCTAGTTTCCCACATCTCATTTGCCCCCTCTGATAACCCGCCTCTGATTCCATGCCTCTGATTCCCTGCCTCTGACTCCCGGCCTCTGATTCCCCGCCTCTGATTCCACGCCTCTGATTCCCTGCCTCAGATTCCCTGCCTCAGATTCCCTGCCTCAGATTCCCTGCATCTGATTCCCCGCCTCTGATTCCCCGCCTCTTATTCCCCGCCTCTGATTCCCCGCCTCTGATTCCCCGCCTCTGATTCCCTGCCTCTGTTTCCCCGCCTCTGATTCCCCGCCTCTGATTCCCCGCCTCAGATTCCCCGGCTCTGATTCCCTGCCTGAGATTCCCTGCCTCAGATTCCCTGCCTATGATTCCCTGCCTCTGAGTCCACGCGTCAGATTCCCCGGCTCTTATTCCCTGCCTGAGATTCCCTGCCTCAGATTCCCCGCCTCAGATTCCCTGCCTCAGATTCGCCGCCTCAGATTCCCTGCCTCAGATTCCCCGCCTCAGATTCCCCGCCTCAGATTCCCCGCCTCAGATTCCCTGCCTCTAAATCCCTGCCTCTGATTCCCTGCCTCTGATTCCGCGCCTCTGATTCCCCGCCTCTCTTTCCGTGTCTCTGATTCCCCGCCTCAGATTCCCTGCCTTAGATTCCCTGCCTCTGATTCCCCTCATCTGATTCCAAGCCTCTTATTCCCCACCTCTGATTCCCCACCTCTGATTGCCTGCCACTGCTTGCCCGCCTCTGATTCACCGCCTCTGATTCCCCGCCTCTGATTCCCCACCTCTGTATCTACGCCTCTCTTTCGCCTCCACTCTTTCCCCTCCACTCTTTCCGTGCCTGTCTTTCCCTCCCTCAATTTCAACAACACTGTTTGATCTGTTTTGTGTACCTCATTTTAAACACACAAGTTCCAACCACTATGTTTTGCCCGCCTCTTTCCCCACCTCTATTTATCCCCCTATGTTTACCTGCCACTGCTTACCCGCCTGTTTCCACGCCTCTGATACCCCACCTTTCATTCCCCGCCTCTTTCCCTGCCTCTATTTCCGCGCCTCTTTCTCTGCCTCTCTTTCCCCACATGTCTTTTCCTCCCGCTGATTCCCCGCCTCTGATTCCCCGCCTCTGATTCCCTGCCTCTGATTCCCCGCCTCTGATTCCCTGCCTCAGATTCCCTGCCTCAGATTCCCTGCCTCAGATTCCCTGCCTCTGATTCCCCGCCTCTGATTCCCCGCATCTTATTCCCCGCCTCTGATTCCCCGCCTCTGATTCCCAGCCTCTGATTCCCTGCCTCAGATTCCCTGCCTCAGATTCCCCGCCTCAGATTCCCTGCCTCAGATTCCCCGCCTCAGATTCCCTGCCTCTGATTCCCCGACTCTGATTCCCCGCCTCTTATTCCCCGCCTCTGATTCCCCGCCTCTGATTCCCTGCCTCTGATACCCTGCCTCTCTTTGCCTGCCTCTATTTCGGTGCCTCTTTCTCTGCATCTAGTTTCCCACATCTAATTTGCCCCCTCTGATAACCCACCTCTGATTCCATGCCTCTGATTCCCCGCCTCTGATACCACGCCTCTGATTCCCTGCCTCTGATTCCCGCCTCTGATTCCCTGACTCAGATTCCCTGCCTCAGATTCCCCGCCTCAGATTCCCTGCCTCAGATTCCCCGCCTCAGATTCCCTGCCTCTGATTCCCCGACTCTGATTCCCCGCCTCTTATTCCCCGCCTCTGATTCCCCGCCTCTGATTCCCCGCCTCTGATTCCCTGCCTCTGATTCCCCACCTCTGATTCCCTGCCTCAGATCCCTGCCTCAGATTCCCTGCCTCAGATTTCCTGCCTCTGATTCCCCGACTCTGATTCCCCGCCTCTTATTCCCCACCTCTGATTCCCCGCCGCTGATTCCCCGCCTCTGATTCCCTGCCTCTGTTTCCCCACCTCTGATTCCCCGCCTCTGATTCCCCGCCTCAGATTCCCCGGCTCTGATTCCCTGCCTCAGATTCCCTGCCTAAGATTCCCCGCCTCAGATTCCCTGCCTCAGATTCCCCGCCTGAGATTTCCCGCCTCAGATTCCCCTCCTCAGATTCCCCGCCTCAGATTCCCCGCCTCAGATTCCCCGCCTCAGAATCCCCGCCTCAGATTCCCCACCTCAGATTCCCCGCCTCAGATTCCCCGCCTCAGATTCCCCGCCTCAGATTCCCCGCCTCAGATTCCCCGCCTCAGATGCCCCGTCTCAGATTCCCTGCCTCTGATTCCCTGCCTCTGATTCCCTGCCTCTGATTCCCTGCCTCTGATTCCCTGCCTCTGATTCCCTGCCTCTGATTCCCTGCCTCTGATTCCCTGCCTCTGATTCCGCGCCTCTGATTCCACGCCTCTCTTTCGGTATCTCTGATTCCCCGCCTCTAATTCCCTGCCTCTGATACCCTGCCTCTCTTTGCCTGCCTCTATTTCGGTGCCTCTTTCTCTGCATCTAGTTTCCCACATCTCATTTGCACCCTCTGATAACCCGCCTCTGATTCAATGCCTCTGAATCCCCGCCTCTGATTCCCCGCCTCTGATTCCCTGCCTCTGATTCCCCGCGTCTGATTCCCTGCCTCAGATTCCCTTCCTCAGATTCCCTGCCTCAGATTCCCTGCCTCTGATTCCCCGCCTCTGATTCCCCGCCTCTTATTCCCCGCCTCTGATTCCCCGCCTCAGATTCCCCGCCTCAGATTCCCTGCCTCTGATTGCCTGCCTCTGATTCCCTGCCTCTGATTCCCTGCCTCTAAATCCCTGCCTCTGATTCCCTGCCTCTGATTCCGCACCTCTGATTCCCCGCCTCTCTTTCCGTGTCTCTGATTCCCCGCCTCAGATTCCCTGCCTTAGATTCCCTGCCTCTGATTCCCCTCATCTGATTCCAAGCCTCTTATTCCCCACCTCTGATTCCCCACCTCTGATTGCCTGCCACTGATTGCCCGCCTCTGATTCACCGCCTCTGATTCCCCGCCTCTGATTCCCCACCTCTGTATCTACGCCTCTCTTTCGCCTCCACTCTTTCCCCTCCACTCTTTCCGTGCCTGTCTTTCCCTCCCTCAATTTCAACAACACTGTTTGATCTGTTTTGTGTACCTCATTTTAAACACACAACTTCCAACCACTATGTTTTGCCCGCCTCTTTCCCCACCTCTATTTATCCCCCTATGTTTACCTGCCACTGCTTACCCGCCTGTTTCCACGCCTCTGATACCCCACCTTTCATTCCCCGCCTCTTTCCCTGCCTCTATTTCCGCGCCTCTTTCTCTGCCTCTCTTTCCCCACATGTCTTTTCCTCCCGATGATTCCCCGCCTCTGATTCCCCGCCTCTGATTCCCTGCCTCTGATTCCCCGCCTCTGATTCCCCGCCTCTGATTCCCTGCCTCTGTTTCCCCGCCTCTGATTCCCCGCCTCTGATTCCCCGCCTCAGATTCCCCGGCTCTGATTCCCTGCCTGAGATTCCCTGCCTCAGATTCCCTGCCTATGATTCCCTGCCTCTGAGTCCACGCGTCAGATTCCCCGGCTCTTATTCCCTGCCTGAGATTCCCTGCCTCAGATTCCCCGCCTCAGATTCCCTGCCTCAGATTCGCCGCCTCAGATTCCCTGCCTCAGATTCCCCGCCTCAGATTCCCCGCCTCAGATTCCCCGCCTCAGATTCCCTGCCTCTAAATCCCTGCCTCTGATTCCCTGCCTCTGATTCCGCGCCTCTGATTCCCCGCCTCTCTTTCCGTGTCTCTGATTCCCCGCCTCAGATTCCCTGCCTTAGATTCCCTGCCTCTGATTCCCCTCATCTGATTCCAAGCCTCTTATTCCCCACCTCTGATTCCCCACCTCTGATTGCCTGTCACTGATTGCCCGCCTCTGATTCACCGCCTCTGATTCCCCGCCTCTGATTCCCCACCTCTGTATCTACGCCTCTCTTTCGCCTCCACTCTTTCCCCTCCACTCTTTCCGTGCCTGTCTTTCCCTCCCTCAATTTCAACAACACTGTTTGATCTGTTTTGTGTACCTCATTTTAAACACACAAGTTCCAACCACTATGTTTTGCCCGCCTCTTTCCCCACCTCTATTTATCCCCCTATGTTTACCTGCCACTGCTTACCCGCCTGTTTCCACGCCTCTGATACCCCACCTTTCATTCCCCGCCTCTTTCCCTGCCTCTATTTCCGCGCCTCTTTCTCTGCCTCTCTTTCCCCACATGTCTTTTCCTCCCGCTGATTCCCCGCCTCTGATTCCCCGCCTCTGATTCCCTGCCTCTGATTCCCCGCCTCTGATTCCCTGCCTCAGATTCCCTGCCTCAGATTCCCTGCCTCAGATTCCCTGCCTCTGATTCCCCGCCTCTGATTCCCCGCATCTTATTCCCCGCCTCTGATTCCCCGCCTCTGATTCCCAGCCTCTGATTCCCTGCCTCAGATTCCCTGCCTCAGATTCCCCGCCTCAGATTCCCTGCCTCAGATTCCCCGCCTCAGATTCCCTGCCTCTGATTCCCCGACTCTGATTCCCCGCCTCTTATTCCCCGCCTCTGATTCCCCGCCTCTGATTCCCTGCCTCTGATACCCTGCCTCTCTTTGCCTGCCTCTATTTCGGTGCCTCTTTCTCTGCATCTAGTTTCCCACATCTAATTTGCCCCCTCTGATAACCCGCCTCTGATTCCATGCCTCTGATTCCCCGCCTCTGATACCACGCCTCTGATTCCCTGCCTCTGATTCCCGCCTCTGATTCCCTGACTCAGATTCCCTGCCTCAGATTCCCCGCCTCAGATTCCCTGCCTCAGATTCCCCGCCTCAGATTCCCTGCCTCTGATTCCCCGACTCTGATTCCCCGCCTCTTATTCCCCGCCTCTGATTCCCCGCCTCTGATTCCCCGCCTCTGATTCCCTGCCTCTGATTCCCCACCTCTGATTCCCTGCCTCAGATCCCTGCCTCAGATTCCCTGCCTCAGATTCCCTGCCTCTGATTCCCCGACTCTGATTCCCCGCCTCTTATTCCCCACCTCTGATTCCCCGCCGCTGATTCCCCGCCTCTGATTCCCTGCCTCTGTTTCCCCACCTCTGATTCCCCGCCTCTGATTCCCCGCCTCAGATTCCCCGGCTCTGATTCCCTGCCTCAGATTCCCTGCCTAAGATTCCCCGCCTCAGATTCCCTGCCTCAGATTCCCCGCCTGAGATTTCCCGCCTCAGATTCCCCTCCTCAGATTCCCCGCCTCAGATTCCCCGCCTCAGATTCCCCGCCTCAGAATCCCCGCCTCAGATTCCCCGCCTCAGATTCCCCGCCTCAGATTCCCCGCCTCAGATTCCCCGCCTCAGATTCCCCGCCTCAGATTCCCCGCCTCAGATGCCCCGTCTCAGATTCCCTGCCTCTGATTCCCTGCCTCTGATTCCCTGCCTCTGATTCCCTGCCTCTGATTCCCTGCCTCTGATTCCCTGCCTCTAATTCCCTGCCTCTGATTCCGCGCCTCTGATTCCACGCCTCTCTTTCGGTATCTCTGATTCCCCGCCTCTAATTCCCTGCCTCTGATACCCTGCCTCTCTTTGCCTGCCTCTATTTCGGTGCCTCTTTCTCTGCATCTAGTTTCCCACATCTCATTTGCACCCTCTGATAACCCGCCTCTGATTCCATGCCTCTGAATCCCCGCCTCTGATTCCCCGCCTCTGATTCCCTGCCTCTGATTCCCCGCGTCTGATTCCCTGCCTCAGATTCCCTTCCTCAGATTCCCTGCCTCAGATTCCCTGCCTCTGATTCCCCGCCTCTGATTCCCCGCCTCTTATTCCCCGCCTCTGATTCCCCGCCTCAGATTCCCCGCCTCAGATTCCCTGCCTCTGATTGCCTGCCTCTGATTCCCTGCCTCTGATTCCCTGCCTCTAAATCCCTGCCTCTGATTCCCTGCCTCTGATTCCGCACCTCTGATTCCCCGCCTCTCTTTCCGTGTCTCTGATTCCCCGCCTCAGATTCCCTGCCTTAGATTCCCTGCCTCTGATTCCCCTCATCTGATTCCAAGCCTCTTATTCCCCACCTCTGATTCCCCACCTCTGATTGCCTGCCACTGATTGCCCGCCTCTGATTCACCGCCTCTGATTCCCCGCCTCTGATTCCCCACCTCTGTATCTACGCCTCTCTTTCGCCTCCACTCTTTCCCCTCCACTCTTTCCGTGCCTGTCTTTCCCTCCCTCAATTTCAACAACACTGTTTGATCTGTTTTGTGTACCTCATTTTAAACACACAACTTCCAACCACTATGTTTTGCCCGCCTCTTTCCCCACCTCTATTTATCCCCCTATGTTTACCTGCCACTGCTTACCCGCCTGTTTCCACGCCTCTGATACCCCACCTTTCATTCCCCGCCTCTTTCCCTGCCTCTATTTCCGCGCCTCTTTCTCTGCCTCTCTTTCCCCACATGTCTTTTCCTCCCGATGATTCCCCGCCTCTGATTCCCCGCCTCTGATTCCCTGCCTCTGATTCCCCGCCTCTGATTCCCTGCCTCAGATTCCCTGCCTCAGATTCCCTGCCTCAGATTCCCTGCCTCTGACTCCCCGCCTCTGATTCCCCGCATCTTATTCCCCGCCTCTGATTCCCCGCCTCTGATTCCCAGCCTCTGATTCCCTGCCTCAGATTCCCTGCCTCAGATTCCCCGCCTCAGATTCCCTGCCTCAGATTCCCCGCCTCAGATTCCCTGCCTCTGATTCCCCGACTCTGATTCCCCGCCTCTTATTCCCCGCCTCTGATTCCCCGCCTCTGATTCCCTGCCTCTGATACCCTGCCTCTCTTTGCCTGCCTCTATTTCGGTGCCTCTTTCTCTGCATCTAGTTTCCCACATCTAATTTGCCCCCTCTGATAACCCGCCTCTGATTCCATGCCTCTGATTCCCCGCCTCTGATACCACGCCTCTGATTCCCTGCCTCTGATTCCCGCCTCTGATTCCCTGACTCAGATTCCCTGCCTCAGATTCCCCGCCTCAGATTCCCTGCCTCAGATTCCCCGCCTCAGATTCCCTGCCTCTGATTCCCCGACTCTGATTCCCCGCCTCTTATTCCCCGCCTCTGATTCCCCACCTCTGATTCCCCGCCTCTGATTCCCTGCCTCTGATTCCCCACCTCTGATTCCCTGCCTCAGATCCCTGCCTCAGATTCCCTGCCTCAGATTCCCTGCCTCTGATTTCCCGGCTCTGATTCCCCGCCTCTTATTCCCCACCTCTGATTCCCCGCCGCTGATTCCCCGCCTCTGATTCCCTGCCTCTGTTTCCCCACCTCTGATTCCCCGCCTCTGATTCCCCGCCTCAGATTCCCCGGCTCTGATTCCCTGCCTCAGATTCCCTGCCTAAGATTCCCCGCCTCAGATTCCCTGCCTCAGATTCCCCGCCTCAGATTTCCCGCCTCAGATTCCCCTCCTCAGATTCCCCACCTCAGATTCCCCGCCTCAGATTCCCCGCCTCAGAATCCCCGCCTCAGATTCCCCGCCTCAGATTCCCCGCCTCAGATTCCCCGCCTCAGATTCCCCGCCTCAGATTCCCCGCCTCAGATTCCCCGCCTCAGATGCCCCGTCTCAGATTCCCTGCCTCTGATTCCCTGCCTCTGATTCCCTGCCTCTGATTCCCTGCCTCTGATTCCCTGCCACTGATTCCCTGCCTCTGATTCCGCGCCTCTGATTCCACGCCTCTCTTTCGGTATCTCTGATTCCCCGCCTCTAATTCCCTGCCTCTGATACCCTGCCTCTCTTTGCCTGCCTCTGTTTCCCCGCCTCTGATTCCCCGCATCTGATTCCCTCCCTGAGATTCCCCGGCTCTGATTCCCTGCATTAGATTCCCTGCCTCAGATTCCCTGCCTCTGATTCCCCGCCTCTGATTCCCCGCCTCTGATTCCCCGCCTCTGATTCCTGCCTCAGATTCCCTGCCTCAGATTCCCTGCCTCAGATTCTCTGCCTCTGATTCCCTGCCTTTGATTCCCCACCTCTTATTCCCCGCCTCTGATTCCCAGCCTCTGATTCCCCGCCTCTGATTCCCTGCCTCTGTTTCCCCACCTCTGATTCCCCGCCTCTGATTCCCCGCCTCAGATTCCCCACCTCAGATTCCCTGCATCAGATTCCCCGCCTGAGATTCCCCACCTCAGATTCCCCGCCTCAGATTCCCCGCCTCAAATTCCCCGCATCAGATTCCCCGCCTCAGATTCCCCACCTTAGATTCCCCGCCTCAGATTCCCCGCCTCAGATTTCCCGCCTCAGATTCCCCGCCTCCGATTCCCCGCCTCAGATTCCCCGCCTCAGATTCCCCGCCTCAGATTCCCCGCCTCAGATTCCCCGCCTCAGATTCCCCGCCTCAAATTCCCCGCCTCAGATTCCCTGCCTCTGATTGCCTGCCTCTGATTCCCTGCCTCTGATTACCTGCCTCTGATTCCCTGCCTCTGATTCCCTGCCTCTGATTCCCTGCCTCTGATTCCCTGCCTCTGATTCCGCGCCTCTGATTCCACGCCTCTCTTTCCGTATCTCTGATTCCCCGCCTCTGATTCCCTGCCTCTGATACCCTGCCTCTCTTTGCCTGCCTCTATTTCGGTGCCTCTTTCTCTGCATCTAGTTTCCCACATCTCATTTGCCCCCTCTGATAACCCGCCTCTGATTCCATGTCTCTGATTCCCCGCCTCTGATTCCCGGCCTCTTATTCCCTGCCTCTGATTCCCCGCCTCTGATTCCCTGCCTCAGATTCCCTGCCTCAGGTTCCCTGCCTCAGATTCCCTGAATCTGATTCCCCGCCTCTGATTCCCCGCCTCTTATTCCCCGCCTCTGATTCCCCGCCTCTGATTCCCCGCCTCTGATTCCCTGCCTCTGTTTCCCCTCCTCTGATTCCCCGCCTCTGATTCCCCGCGTCAGATTCCCCGGCTCTGATTCCCTGCCTGAGATTCCCTGCCTCAGATTCCCTGCCTATGATTCCCTGCCTCTGAGTCCACGCGTCAGATTCCCCAGCTCTGATTCCCTGCCTGAGATTCCCTGCATCAGATTCCCCGCCTCAGATCCCCTGCCTCAGATTCCCCGCCTCAGATTCCCTGCCTCAGATTCCCCGCCTCAGATTCTCCGCCTCAGATTCCCCGCCTCAGATTCCCCGCCTCTGATTCCCTGCCTCTGATTCCCTGCCTCTGATTCCCTGCCTCTGTTTCCCTGCCTCTGATTCCCGGCCTCTGATTCCGCGCCTCTGATTCCACGCCTCTCTTTCCGTATCTCTGATTCCCCGCCTCTGATTCCCTGCCTCTGATACCCTGCCTCTCTTTGGCTGCCTCTATTTCGGTGCCTCTTTCTCTGCATCTAGTTTCCCACATCTCATTTGCCCCCTCTGATAACCCGCCTCTGATTCCATGTCTCTGATTCCCCGCCTCTGATTCCCGGCCTCTGATTCCCTGCCTCTGATTCCCCGCCTCTGATTCCCTGCCTCAGATTCCCTGCCTCAGATTCCCTGCCTCAGATTCCCTGAATCTGATTCCCCGCCTCTGATTCCACGCCTCTTATTCCCCGCCTCTGATTCCCCGCCTCAGATTCGCCGGCTCTGATTCCCTGCCTGAGATTCCCTGCCTCAGATTCCCTGCCTATGATTCCCTGCCTCTGAGTCCACGCGTCAGATTCCCCGGCTCTGATTCCCTGCCTGAGATTCCCTGCATCAGATTCCCCGCCTCAGATTCCCTGCCTCAGATTCCCCGCCTCAGATTCCCTGCCTCAGATTCCCCGCCTCAGATTCCCCGCCTCAGATTCCCCGCCTCAGATTCCCCGCCTCAGATTCCCCGCCTCAGATTCCCCGCCTCAGATTCCCTGCCTCTGATTGCCTGCCTCTGATTCCCTGCCTCTGATTCCCTGCCTCTAAATCCCTGCCTCTGATTCCCTGCCTCTGATTCCCCGCCACTGATTCCCTGCCTCAGATTCCCTGCCTCAGATTCCCCGCCTCAGATTCCCTGCCTCAGATTCCCCGCCTCAGATTCCCAGCCTCTGATTCCCCGACTCTGATTCCCCGCCTCTATTCCCCGCCTCTGATTCCCCGCCTCTGATTCCCCGCCTCTGATTCCCCGCGTCTGATTCCCTCCCTCAGATTCCCCGGCTCTGATTCCCTGCATTAGATTCCCTGCCTCAGATTCCCCGTCTGAGATTCCCCACCTCAGATTCCCCGCCTCAAATTCCCCGCCTCAAATTCCACGCATCAGATTCCCCGCCTCAGATTCCCCGCATCAGATTCCCCGCCTCAGATTCCCCGCCTCAGATTTCCCGCCTCAGATTCCCCGCCTCCGATTCCCCACCTCAGATTCCCCGCCTCAGATTCCCAGCCTCAGATTCCCCGCCTCAGATTCCCCGCCTCAGATTCCCCGCCTCAGATTCCCTGCCTCAGATTCCCCGCCTCAGATTCCCCGCCTCAGATTCCCCGCCTCTGATTCCCCGCCTCTGATTCCCTGCCTCTGATGCCCTGCCTCTGATTCCCTGCCTCTGATTCCCTGCCTCTGATTCCCTGCCTTTGATTCCCTGCCTCTGATTCCGCGCCTCTGATTCCACGCCTCTCTTTCCGTATCTCTGATTCCCCGCCTCTGATTCCCTGCCTCTGATACCCTGCCTCTCTTTGCCTGCCTCTATTTCGGTGCCTCTTTCTCTGCATCTAGTTTCCCACATCTCATTTGCCCCCTCTGATAACCCGCCTCTGATTCCATGCCTCTGATTCCCTGCCTCTGACTCCTGGCCTCTGATTCCCCGCCTCTGATTCCACGCCTCTGATTCCCTGCCTCAGATTCCCTGCCTCAGATTCCCTGCCTCAGATTCCCTGCATCTGATTCCCCGCCTCTGATTCCCCGCCTCTTATTCCCCGCCTCTGATTCCCCGCGTCTGATTCCCCGCCTCTGATTCCCTGCCTCTGTTTCCCCGCCTCTGATTCCCCGCCTCTGATTCCCCGCCTCAGATTCCCCGGCTCTGATTCCCTGCCTGAGATTCCCTGCCTCAGATTCCCTGCCTATGATTCCCTGCCTCTGAGTCCACGCGTCAGATTCCCCGGCTCTTATTCCCTGCCTGAGATTCCCTGCCTCAGATTCCCCGCCTCAGATTCCCTGCCTCAGATTCGCCGCCTCAGATTCCCTGCCTCAGATTCCCCGCCTCAGATTCCCCGCCTCAGATTCCCCGCCTCAGATTCCCTGCCTCTAAATCCCTGCCTCTGATTCCCTGCCTCTGATTCCGCACCTCTGATTCCCCGCCTCTCTTTCCGTGTCTCTGATTCCCCGCCTCAGATTCCCTGCCTTAGATTCCCTGCCTCTGATTCCCCTCATCTGATTCCAAGCCTCTTATTCCCCACCTCTGATTCCCCACCTCTGATTGCCTGCCACTGATTGCCCGCCTCTGATTCACCGCCTCTGATTCCCCGCCTCTGATTCCCCACCTCTGTATCTACGCCTCTCTTTCGCCTCCACTCTTTCCCCTCCACTCTTTCCGTGCCTGTCTTTCCCTCCCTCAATTTCAACAACACTGTTTGATCTGTTTTGTGTACCTCATTTTAAACACACAAGTTCCAACCACTATGTTTTGCCCGCCTCTTTCCCCACCTCTATTTATCCCCCTATGTTTACCTGCCACTGCTTACCCGCCTGTTTCCACGCCTCTGATACCCCACCTTTCATTCCCCGCCTCTTTCCCAGCCTCTATTTCCGCGCCTCTTTCTCTGCCTCTCTTTCCCCACATGTCTTTTCCTCCCGCTGATTCCCCGCCTCTGATTCCCCGCCTCTGATTCCCTGCCTCTGATTCCCCGCCTCTGATTCCCTGCCTCAGATTCCCTGCCTCAGATTCCCTGCCTCAGATTCCCTGCCTCTGATTCCCCGCCTCTGATTCCCCGCATCTTATTCCCCGCCTCTGATTCCCCGCCTCTGATTCCCAGCCTCTGATTCCCTGCCTCAGATTCCCTGCCTCAGATTCCCCGCCTCAGATTCCCTGCCTCAGATTCCCCGCCTCAGATTCCCTGCCTCTGATTCCCCGACTCTGATTCCCCGCCTCTTATTCCCCGCCTCTGATTCCCCGCCTCTGATTCCCTGCCTCTGATACCCTGCCTCTCTTTGCCTGCCTCTATTTCGGTGCCTCTTTCTCTGCATCTAGTTTCCCACATCTAATTTGCCCCCTCTGATAACCCGCCTCTGATTCCATGCCTCTGATTCCCCGCCTCTGATACCACGCCTCTGATTCCCTGCCTCTGATTCCCGCCTCTGATTCCCTGACTCAGATTCCCTGCCTCAGATTCCCCGCCTCAGATTCCCTGCCTCAGATTCCCCGCCTCAGATTCCCTGCCTCTCATTCCCCGACTCTGATTCCCCGCCTCTTATTCCCCGCCTCTGATTCCCCGCCTCTGATTCCCCGCCTCTGATTCCCTGCCTCTGATTCCCCACCTCTGATTCCCTGCCTCAGATCCCTGCCTCAGATTCCCTGCCTCAGATTCCCTGCCTCTGATTCCCCGACTCTGATTCCCCGCCTCTTATTCCCCACCTCTGATTCCCCGCCGCTGATTCCCCGCCTCTGATTCCCTGCCTCTGTTTCCCCACCTCTGATTCCCCGCCTCTGATTCCCCGCCTCAGATTCCCCGGCTCTGATTCCCTGCCTCAGATTCCCTGCCTAAGATTCCCCGCCTCAGATTCCCTGCCTCAGATTCCCCGCCTGAGATTTCCCACCTCAGATTCCCCTCCTCAGATTCCCCTCCTCAGATTCCCCGCCTCAGATTCCCCGCCTCAGAATCCCCGCCTCAGATTCCCCGCCTCAGATTCCCCACCTCAGATTCCCCGCCTCAGATTCCCCGCCTCAGATTCCCCGCCTCAGATTCCCCGCCTCAGATGCCCCGTCTCAGATTCCCTGCCTCTGATTCCCTGCCTCTGATTCCCTGCCTCTGATTCCCTGCCTCTGATTCCCTGCCTCTGATTCCCTGCCTCTGATTCCCTGCCTCTGATTCCCTGCCTCTGATTCCGCGCCTCTGATTCCACGCCTCTCTTTCGGTATCTCTGATTCCCCGCCTCTAATTCCCTGCCTCTGATACCCTGCCTCTCTTTGCCTGCCTCTATTTCGGTGCCTCTTTCTCTGCCTCTCTTTCCCCACATGTCTTTTCCTCCCGCTGATTCCCCGCCTCTGATTCCCCGCCTCTGATTCCCTGCCTCTGATTCCCCGCCTCTGATTCCCTGCCTCAGATTCCCTGCCTCAGATTCCCTGCCTCAGATTCCCTGCCTCTGATTCCCCGCCTCTGATTCCCCGCATCTTATTCCCCGCCTCTGATTCCCCGCCTCTGATTCCCAGCCTCTGATTCCCTGCCTCAGATTCCCTGCCTCAGATTCCCCGCCTCAGATTCCCTGCCTCAGATTCCCCGCCTCAGATTCCCTGCCTCTGAATCCCCGACTCTGATTCCCCGCCTCTTATTCCCCGCCTCTGATTCCCCGCCTCTGATTCCCTGCCTCTGATACCCTGCCTCTCTTTGCCTGCCTCTATTTCGGTGCCTCTTTCTCTGCATCTAGTTTCCCACATCTAATTTGCCCCCTCTGATAACCCGCCTCTGATTCCATGCCTCTGATTCCCCGCCTCTGATACCACGCCTCTGATTCCCTGCCTCTGATTCCCGCCTCTGATTCCCTGACTCAGATTCCCTGCCTCAGATTTCCCGCCTCAGATTCCCTGCCTCAGATTCCCCGCCTCAGATTCCCTGCCTCTAATTCCCCGACTCTGATTCCCCGCCTCTTATTCCCCGCCTCTGATTCCCCGCCTCTGATTCCCCGCCTCTGATTCCCTGCCTCTGATTCCCCACCTCTGATTCCCTGCCTCAGATCCCTGCCTCAGATTCCCTGCCTCAGATTCCCTGCCTCTGATTCCCCGACTCTGATTCCCCGCCTCTTATTCCCCACCTCTGATTCCCCGCCGCTGATTCCCCGCCTCTGATTCCCTGCCTCTGTTTCCCCACCTCTGATTCCCCGCCTCTGATTCCCCGCCTCAGATTCCCCGGCTCTGATTCCCTGCCTCAGATTCCCTGCCTAAGATTCCCCGCCTCAGATTCCCTGCCTCAGATTCCCCGCCTGAGATTTCCCGCCTCAGATTCCCCTCCTCAGATTCCCCGCCTCAGATTCCCCGCCTCAGATTCCCCGCCTCAGATTCCCCGCCTCAGATTCCCCGCCTCAGAATCCCCGCCTCAGATTCCCCGCCTCAGATTCCCCGCCTCAGATTCCCCGCATCTTATTCCCCGCCTCTGATTCCCCGCCTCTGATTCCCAGCCTCTGATTCCCTGCCTCAGATTCCCTGCCTCAGATTCCCCGCCTCAGATTCCCTGCCTCAGATTCCCCGCCTCAGATTCCCTGCCTCTGATTCCCCGACTCTGATTCCCCGCCTCTTATTCCCCGCCTCTGATTCCCCGCCTCTGATTCCCTGCCTCTGATACCCTGCCTCTCTTTGCCTGCCTCTATTTCGGTGCCTCTTTCTCTGCATCTAGTTTCCCACATCTAATTTGCCCCCTCTGATAACCCGCCTCTGATTCCATGCCTCTGATTCCCCGCCTCTGATACCACGCCTCTGATTCCCTGCCTCTGATTCCCGCCTCTGATTCCCTGACTCAGATTCCCTGCCTCAGATTCCCCGCCTCAGATTCCCTGCCTCAGATTCCCCGCCTCAGATTCCCTGCCTCTCATTCCCCGACTCTGATTCCCCGCCTCTTATTCCCCGCCTCTGATTCCCCGCCTCTGATTCCCCGCCTCTGATTCCCTGCCTCTGATTCCCCACCTCTGATTCCCTGCCTCAGATCCCTGCCTCAGATTCCCTGCCTCAGATTCCCTGCCTCTGATTCCCCGACTCTGATTCCCCGCCTCTTATTCCCCACCTCTGATTCCCCGCCGCTGATTCCCCGCCTCTGATTCCCTGCCTCTGTTTCCCCACCTCTGATTCCCCGCCTCTGATTCCCCGCCTCAGATTCCCCGGCTCTGATTCCCTGCCTCAGATTCCCTGCCTAAGATTCCCCGCCTCAGATTCCCTGCCTCAGATTCCCCGCCTGAGATTTCCCACCTCAGATTCCCCTCCTCAGATTCCCCTCCTCAGATTCCCCGCCTCAGATTCCCCGCCTCAGAATCCCCGCCTCAGATTCCCCGCCTCAGATTCCCCACCTCAGATTCCCCGCCTCAGATTCCCCGCCTCAGATTCCCCGCCTCAGATTCCCCGCCTCAGATGCCCCGTCTCAGATTCCCTGCCTCTGATTCCCTGCCTCTGATTCCCTGCCTCTGATTCCCTGCCTCTGATTCCCTGCCTCTGATTCCCTGCCTCTGATTCCCTGCCTCTGATTCCCTGCCTCTGATTCCGCGCCTCTGATTCCACGCCTCTCTTTCGGTATCTCTGATTCCCCGCCTCTAATTCCCTGCCTCTGATACCCTGCCTCTCTTTGCCTGCCTCTATTTCGGTGCCTCTTTCTCTGCCTCTCTTTCCCCACATGTCTTTTCCTCCCGCTGATTCCCCGCCTCTGATTCCCCGCCTCTGATTCCCTGCCTCTGATTCCCCGCCTCTGATTCCCTGCCTCAGATTCCCTGCCTCAGATTCCCTGCCTCAGATTCCCTGCCTCTGATTCCCCGCCTCTGATTCCCCGCATCTTATTCCCCGCCTCTGATTCCCCGCCTCTGATTCCCAGCCTCTGATTCCCTGCCTCAGATTCCCTGCCTCAGATTCCCCGCCTCAGATTCCCTGCCTCAGATTCCCCGCCTCAGATTCCCTGCCTCTGAATCCCCGACTCTGATTCCCCGCCTCTTATTCCCCGCCTCTGATTCCCCGCCTCTGATTCCCTGCCTCTGATACCCTGCCTCTCTTTGCCTGCCTCTATTTCGGTGCCTCTTTCTCTGCATCTAGTTTCCCACATCTAATTTGCCCCCTCTGATAACCCGCCTCTGATTCCATGCCTCTGATTCCCCGCCTCTGATACCACGCCTCTGATTCCCTGCCTCTGATTCCCGCCTCTGATTCCCTGACTCAGATTCCCTGCCTCAGATTTCCCGCCTCAGATTCCCTGCCTCAGATTCCCCGCCTCAGATTCCCTGCCTCTAATTCCCCGACTCTGATTCCCCGCCTCTTATTCCCCGCCTCTGATTCCCCGCCTCTGATTCCCCGCCTCTGATTCCCTGCCTCTGATTCCCCACCTCTGATTCCCTGCCTCAGATCCCTGCCTCAGATTCCCTGCCTCAGATTCCCTGCCTCTGATTCCCCGACTCTGATTCCCCGCCTCTTATTCCCCACCTCTGATTCCCCGCCGCTGATTCCCCGCCTCTGATTCCCTGCCTCTGTTTCCCCACCTCTGATTCCCCGCCTCTGATTCCCCGCCTCAGATTCCCCGGCTCTGATTCCCTGCCTCAGATTCCCTGCCTAAGATTCCCCGCCTCAGATTCCCTGCCTCAGATTCCCCGCCTGAGATTTCCCGCCTCAGATTCCCCTCCTCAGATTCCCCGCCTCAGATTCCCCGCCTCAGATTCCCCGCCTCAGAATCCCCGCCTCAGATTCCCCGCCTCAGATTCCCCGCCTCAGATTCCCCGCCTCAGATTCCCCGCCTCAGATTCCCCGCCTCAGATTCCCCGCCTCAGATGCCCCGTCTCAGATTCCCTGCCTCTGATTCCCTGCCTCTGATTCCCTGCCTCTGATTCCCTGCCTCTGATTCCCTGCCTCTGATTCCCTGCCTCTGATTCCCTGCCTCTGATTCCCTGCCTCTGATTCCGCGCCTCTGATTCCACGCCTCTCTTTCGGTATCTCTGATTCCCCGCCTCTAATTCCCTGCCTCTGATACCCTGCCTCTCTTTGCCTGCCTCTATTTCGGTGCCTCTTTCTCTGCATCTAGTTTCCCACATCTCATTTGCACCCTCTGATAACCCGCCTCTGATTCCATGCCTCTGAATCCCCGCCTCTGATTCCCCGCCTCTGATTCCCTGCCTCTGATTCCCCGCGTCTGATTCCCTGCCTCAGATTCCCTTCCTCAGATTCCCTGCCTCAGATTCCCTGCCTCTGATTCCCCGCCTCTGATTCCCCGCCTCTTATTCCCCGCCTCTGATTCCCCGCCTCAGATTCCCCGCCTCAGATTCCCTGCCTCTGATTGCCTGCCTCTGATTCCTTGCCTCTGATTCCCTGCCTCTAAATCCCTGCCTCTGATTCCCTGCCTCTGATTCCGCACCTCTGATTCCCCGCCTCTCTTTCCGTGTTTCTGATTCCCCGCCTCAGATTCCCTGCCTTAGATTCCCTGCCTCTGATTCCCCTCATCTGATTCCAAGCCTCTTATTCCCCACCTCTGATTCCCCACCTCTGATTGCCTGCCACTGATTGCCCGCCTCTGATTCACCGCCTCTGATTCCCCGCCTCTGATTCCCCACCTCTGTATCTACGCCTCTCTTTCGCCTCCACTCTTTCCCCTCCACTCTTTCCGTGCCTGTCTTTCCCTCCCTCAATTTCAACAACACTGTTTGATCTGTTTTGTGTACCTCATTTTAAACACACAAGTTCCAACCACTATGTTTTGCCCGCCTCTTTCCCCACCTCTATTTATCCCCCTATGTTTACCTGCCACTGCTTACCCGCCTGTTTCCACGCCTCTGATACCCCACCTTTCATTCCCCGCCTCTTTCCCTGCCTCTATTTCCGCGCCTCTTTCTCTGCCTCTCTTTCCCCACATGTCTTTTCCTCCCGATGATTCCCCGCCTCTGATTCCCCGCCTCTGATTCCCTGCCTCTGATTCCCCGCCTCTGATTCCCTGCCTCAGATTCCCTGCCTCAGATTCCCTGCCTCAGATTCCCTGCCTCTGACTCCCCGCCTCTGATTCCCCGCATCTTATTCCCCGCCTCTGATTCCCCGCCTCTGATTCCCAGCCTCTGATTCCCTGCCTCAGATTCCCTGCCTCAGATTCCCCGCCTCAGATTCCCTGCCTCAGATTCCCCGCCTCAGATTCCCTGCCTCTGATTCCCCGACTCTGATTCCCCGCCTCTTATTCCCCGCCTCTGATTCCCCGCCTCTGATTCCCTGCCTCTGATACCCTGCCTCTCTTTGCCTGCCTCTATTTCGGTGCCTCTTTCTCTGCATCTAGTTTCCCACATCTAATTTGCCCCCTCTGATAACCCGCCTCTGATTCCATGCCTCTGATTCCCCGCCTCTGATACCACGCCTCTGATTCCCTGCCTCTGATTCCCGCCTCTGATTCCCTGACTCAGATTCCCTGCCTCAGATTCCCCGCCTCAGATTCCCTGCCTCAGATTCCCCGCCTCAGATTCCCTGCCTCTGATTCCCCGACTCTGATTCCCCGCCTCTTATTCCCCGCCTCTGATTCCCCACCTCTGATTCCCCGCCTCTGATTCCCTGCCTCTGATTCCCCACCTCTGATTCCCTGCCTCAGATCCCTGCCTCAGATTCCCTGCCTCAGATTCCCTGCCTCTGATTTCCCGGCTCTGATTCCCCGCCTCTTATTCCCCACCTCTGATTCCCCGCCGCTGATTCCCCGCCTCTGATTCCCTGCCTCTGTTTCCCCACCTCTGATTCCCCGCCTCTGATTCCCCGCCTCAGATTCCCCGGCTCTGATTCCCTGCCTCAGATTCCCTGCCTAAGATTCCCCGCCTCAGATTCCCTGCCTCAGATTCCCCGCCTCAGATTACCCGCCTCAGATTCCCCTCCTCAGATTCCCCACCTCAGATTCCCCGCCTCAGATTCCCCGCCTCAGAATCCCCGCCTCAGATTCCCCGCCTCAGATTCCCCGCCTCAGATTCCCCGCCTCAGATTCCCCGCCTCAGATTCCCCGCCTCAGATTCCCCGCCTCAGATGCCCCGTCTCAGATTCCCTGCCTCTGATTCCCTGCCTCTGATTCCCTGCCTCTGATTCCCTGCCTCTGATTCCCTGCCTCTGATTCCCTGCCTCTGATTCCGCGCCTCTGATTCCACGCCTCTCTTTCGGTATCTCTGATTCCCCGCCTCTAATTCCCTGCCTCTGATACCCTGCCTCTCTTTGCCTGCCTCTGTTTCCCCGCCTCTGATTCCCCGCATCTGATTCCCTCCCTCAGATTCCCCGGCTCTGATTCCCTGCATTAGATTCCCTGCCTCAGATTCCCTGCCTCTGATTCCCCGCCTCTGATTCCCCGCCTCTGATTCCCCGCCTCTGATTCCTGCCTCAGATTCCCTGCCTCAGATTCCCTGCCTCAGATCCTCTGCCTCTGATTCCCTGCCTTTGATTCCCCACCTCTTATTCCCCGCCTCTGATTCCCAGCCTCTGATTCCCCGCCTCTGATTCCCTGCCTCTGTTTCCCCACCTCTGATTCCCCGCCTCTGATTCCCCGCCTCAGATTCCCCACCTCAGATTCCCTGCATCAGATTCCCCGCCTGAGATTCCCCACCTCAGATTCCCCGCCTCAGATTCCCCGCCTCAAATTCCCCGCATCAGATTCCCCGCCTCAGATTCCCCACCTTAGATTCCCCGCCTCAGATTCCCCGCCTCAGATTTCCCGCCTCAGATTCCCCGCCTCCAATTCCCCGCCTCAGATTCCCCGCCTCAGATTCCCCGCCTCAGATTCCCCGCCTCAGATTCCCCGCCTCAGATTCCCC
Organism: Narcine bancroftii; assembly: GCF_036971445.1. NCBI lineage: Eukaryota > Metazoa > Chordata > Chondrichthyes > Torpediniformes > Narcinidae > Narcine > Narcine bancroftii. The sequence continues at coordinate 321,128,367 of NC_091472.1, forward strand.
GCCTCAAATTCCCCGCCTCAGATTCCCTGCCTCTGATTGCCTGCCTCTGATTCCCTGCCTCTGATTCCCTGCCTCTGATTCCCTGCCTCTGATTCCCTGCCTCTGATTCCCTGACTCTGATTCCCTGCCTCTGATTCCGCGCCTCTGATTCCACGCCTCTCTTTCCGTATCTCTGATTCCCCGCCTCTGATTCCCTGCCTCTGATACCCTGCCTCTCTTTGCCTGCCTCTATTTCGGTGCCTCTTTCTCTGCATCTAGTTTCCCACATCTCATTTGCCCCCTCTGATAACCCGCCTCTGATTCCATGTCTCTGATTCCCCGCCTCTGATTCCCGGCCTCTTATTCCCTGCCTCTGATTCCCCGCCTCTGATTCCCTGCCTCAGATTCCCTGCCTCAGGTTCCCTGCCTCAGATTCCCTGAATCTGATTCCCCGCCTCTGATTCCCCGCCTCTTATTCCCCGCCTCTGATTCCCCGCCTCTGATTCCCCGCCTCTGATTCCCTGCCTCTGTTTCCCCTCCTCTGATTCCCCGCCTCTGATTCCCCGCGTCAGATTCCCCGGCTCTGATTCCCTGCCTGAGATTCCCTGCCTCAGATTCCCTGCCTATGATTCCCTGCCTCTGAGTCCACGCGTCAGATTCCCCAGCTCTGATTCCCTGCCTGAGATTCCCTGCATCAGATTCCCCGCCTCAGATTCCCTGCCTCAGATTCCCCGCCTCAGATTCCCTGCCTCAGATTCCCCGCCTCAGATTCTCCGCCTCAGATTCCCCGCCTCAGATTCCCCGCCTCTGATTCCCTGCCTCTGATTCCCTGCCTCTGATTCCCTGCCTCTGTTTCCCTGCCTCTGATTCCCGGCCTCTGATTCCGCGCCTCTGATTCCACGCCTCTCTTTCCGTATCTCTGATTCCCCGCCTCTGATTCCCTGCCTCTGATACCCTGCCTCTCTTTGCCTGCCTCTATTTCGGTGCCTCTTTCTCTGCATCTAGTTTCCCACATCTCATTTGCCCCCTCTGATAACCCGCCTCTGATTCCATGTCTCTGATTCCCCGCCTCTGATTCCCGGCCTCTGATTCCCTGCCTCTGATTCCCCGCCTCTGATTCCCTGCCTCAGATTCCCTGCCTCAGATTCCCTGCCTCAGATTCCCTGAATCTGATTCCCCGCCTCTGATTCCACGCCTCTTATTCCCCGCCTCTGATTCCCCGCCTCTGATTCCCCGCCTCTGATTCCCTGCCTCTGTTTCCCCGCCTCTGATTCCCCGCCTCTGATTCCCCGCCTCAGATTCGCCGGCTCTGATTCCCTGCCTGAGATTCCCTGCCTCAGATTCCCTGCCTATGATTCCCTGCCTCTGAGTCCACGCGTCAGATTCCCCGCCTCAGATTCCCCGCCTCAGATTCCCCGCCTCAGATTCCCCGCCTCAGATTCCCTGCCTCTGATTGCCTGCCTCTGATTCCCTGCCTCTGATTCCCTGCCTCTAAATCCCTGCCTCTGATTCCCTGCCTCTGATTCCCCGCCACTGATTCCCTGCCTCAGATTCCCTGCCTCAGATTCCCCGCCTCAGATTCCCTGCCTCAGATTCCCCGCCTCAGATTCCCAGCCTCTGATTCCCCGACTCTGATTCCCCGCCTCTTATTCCCCGCCTCTGATTCCCCGCCTCTGATTCCCCGCCTCTGATTCCCCGCGTCTGATTCCCTCCCTCAGATTCCCCGGCTCTGATTCCCTGCATTAGATTCCCTGCCTCAGATTCCCCGTCTGAGATTCCCCACCTCAGATTCCCCGCCTCAAATTCCCCGCCTCAAATTCCACGCATCAGATTCCCCGCCTCAGATTCCCCGCATCAGATTCCCCGCCTCAGATTCCCCGCCTCAGATTTCCCGCCTCAGATTCCCCGCCTCCGATTCCCCACCTCAGATTCCCCGCCTCAGATTCCCAGCCTCAGATTCCCCGCCTCAGATTCCCCGCCTCAGATTCCCCGCCTCAGATTCCCCGCCTCAGATTCCCCGCCTCAGATTCCCCGCCTCAGATTCCCCGCCTCTGATTCCCCGCCTCTGATTCCCTGCCTCTGATGCCCTGCCTCTGATTCACTGCCTCTGATTCCCTGCCTCTGATTCCCTGCCTTTGATTCCCTGCCTCTGATTCCGCGCCTCTGATTCCACGCCTCTCTTTCCGTATCTCTGATTCCCCGCCTCTGATTCCCTGCCTCTGATACCCTGCCTCTCTTTGCCTGCCTCTATTTCGGTGCCTCTTTCTCTGCATCTAGTTTCCCACATCTCATTTGCCCCCTCTGATAACCCGCCTCTGATTCCATGCCTCTGATTCCCTGCCTCTGACTCCTGGCCTCTGATTCCCCGTCTCTGATTCCACGCCTCTGATTCCCTGCCTCAGATTCCCTGCCTCAGATTCCCTGCCTCAGATTCCCTGCATCTGATTCCCCGCCTCTGATTCCCCGCCTCTTATTCCCCGCCTCTGATTCCCCGCCTCTGATTCCCCGCCTCTGATTCCCTGCCTCTGTTTCCCCGCCTCTGATTCCCCGCCTCTGATTCCCCGCCTCAGATTCCCCGGCTCTGATTCCCTGCCTGAGATTCCCTGCCTCAGATTCCCTGCCTATGATTCCCTGCCTCTGAGTCCACGCGTCAGATTCCCCGGCTCTTATTCCCTGCCTGAGATTCCCTGCCTCAGATTCCCCGCCTCAGATTCCCTGCCTCAGATTCGCCGCCTCAGATTCCCTGCCTCAGATTCCCCGCCTCAGATTCCCCGCCTCAGATTCCCCGCCTCAGATTCCCTGCCTCTAAATCCCTGCCTCTGATTCCCTGCCTCTGATTCCGCGCCTCTGATTCCCCGCCTCTCTTTCCGTGTCTCTGATTCCCCGCCTCAGATTCCCTGCCTTAGATTCCCTGCCTCTGATTCCCCTCATCTGATTCCAAGCCTCTTATTCCCCACCTCTGATTCCCCACCTCTGATTGCCTGCCACTGATTGCCCGCCTCTGATTCACCGCCTCTGATTCCCCGCCTCTGATTCCCCACCTCTGTATCTACGCCTCTCTTTCGCCTCCACTCTTTCCCCTCCACTCTTTCCGTGCCTGTCTTTCCCTCCCTCAATTTCAACAACACTGTTTGATCTGTTTTGTGTACCTCATTTTAAACACACAAGTTCCAACCACTATGTTTTGCCCACCTCTTTCCCCACCTCTATTTATCCCCCTATGTTTACCTGCCACTGCTTACCCGCCTGTTTCCACGCCTCTGATACCCCACCTTTCATTCCCCGCCTCTTTCCCTGCCTCTATTTCCGCGCCTCTTTCTCTGCCTCTCTTTCCCCACATGTCTTTTCCTCCCGCTGATTCCCCGCCTCTGATTCCCCGCCTCTGATTCCCTGCCTCTGATTCCCCGCCTCTGATTCCCTGCCTCAGATTCCCTGCCTCAGATTCCCTGCCTCAGATTCCCTGCCTCTGATTCCCCGCCTCTGATTCCCCGCATCTTATTCCCCGCCTCTGATTCCCCGCCTCTGATTCCCAGCCTCTGATTCCCTGCCTCAGATTCCCTGCCTCAGATTCCCCGCCTCAGATTCCCTGCCTCAGATTCCCCGCCTCAGATTCCCTGCCTCTGATTCCCCGACTCTGATTCCCCGCCTCTTATTCCCCGCCTCTGATTCCCCGCCTCTGATTCCCTGCCTCTGATACCCTGCCTCTCTTTGCCTGCCTCTATTTCGGTGCCTCTTTCTCTGCATCTAGTTTCCCACATCTAATTTGCCCCCTCTGATAACCCGCCTCTGATTCCATGCCTCTGATTCCCCGCCTCTGATACCACGCCTCTGATTCCCTGCCTCTGATTCCCGCCTCTGATTCCCTGACTCAGATTCCCTGCCTCAGATTCCCCGCCTCAGATTCCCTGCCTCAGATTCCCCGCCTCAGATTCCCTGCCTCTGATTCCCCGACTCTGATTCCCCGCCTCTTATTCCCCGCCTCTGATTCCCCGCCTCTGATTCCCCGCCTCTGATTCCCTGCCTCTGATTCCCCACCTCTGATTCCCTGCCTCAGATCCCTGCCTCAGATTCCCTGCCTCAGATTCCCTGCCTCTGATTCCCCGACTCTGATTCCCCGCCTCTTATTCCCCACCTCTGATTCCCCGCCGCTGATTCCCCGCCTCTGATTCCCTGCCTCTGTTTCCCCACCTCTGATTCCCCGCCTCTGATTCCCCGCCTCAGATTCCCCGGCTCTGATTCCCTGCCTCAGATTCCCTGCCTAAGATTCCCCACCTCAGATTCCCTGCCTCAGATTCCCCGCCTGAGATTTCCCGCCTCAGATTCCCCTCCTCAGATTCCCCGCCTCAGATTCCCCGCCTCAGATTCCCCGCCTCAGAATCCCCGCCTCAGATTCCCCGCCTCAGATTCCCCGCCTCAGATTCCCCGCCTCAGATTCCCCGCCTCAGATTCCCCGCCTCAGATTCCCCGCCTCAGATGCCCCGTCTCAGATTCCCTGCCTCTGATTCCCTGCCTCTGATTCCCTGCCTCTGATTCCCTGCCTCTGATTCCCTGCCTCTGATTCCCTGCCTCTGATTCCCTGCCTCTGATTCCCTGCCTCTGATTCCGCGCCTCTGATTCCACGCCTCTCTTTCGGTATCTCTGATTCCCCGCCTCTAATTCCCTGCCTCTGATACCCTGCCTCTCTTTGCCTGCCTCTATTTCGGTGCCTCTTTCTCTGCATCTAGTTTCCCACATCTCATTTGCACCCTCTGATAACCCGCCTCTGATTCCATGCCTCTGATTCCCCGCCTCTGATTCCCCGCCTCTGATTCCCTGCCTCTGATTCCCCGCGTCTGATTCCCTGCCTCAGATTCCCTTCCTCAGATTCCCTGCCTCAGATTCCCTGCCTCTGATTCCCCGCCTCTGATTCCCCGCCTCTTATTCCCCGCCTCTGATTCCCCGCCTCTGATTCCCCGCATCTGATTCCCTCCCTCAGATTCCCCGGCTCTGATTCCCTGCATTAGATTCCCTGCCTCAGATTCCCTGCCTCTGATTCCCCGCCTCTGATTCCCTGCCTCGTATTCCCCGCCTCTGATTCCTGCCTCAGATTCCCTGCCTCAGATTCCCAGCCTCAGATTCTCTGCCTCTGATTCCCTGCCTTTGATTCCCCACCTCTTATTCCCCGCCTCTGATTCCCAGCCTCTGATTCCCCGCCTCTGATTCCCTGCCTCTGTTTCCCCACCTCTGATTCCCCGCCTCTGATTCCCCGCCTCAGATTCCCCACCTCAGATTCCCTGCATCAGATTCCCCGCCTGAGATTCCCCACCTCAGATTCCCCGCCTCAGATTCCCCGCCTCAAATTCCCCGCATCAGATTCCCCGCCTCAGATTCCCCACCTTAGATTCCCCGCCTCAGATTCCCCGCCTCAGATTTCCCGCCTCAGATTCCCCGCCTCCGATTCCCCGCCTCAGATTCCCCGCCTCAGATTCCCCGCCTCAGATTCCCCGCCTCAGATTCCCCGCCTCATATTCCCCGCCTCAAATTCCCCGCCTCAGATTCCCTGCCTCTGATTGCCTGCCTCTGATTCCCTGCCTCTGATTCCCTGCCTCTGATTCCCTGCCTCTGATTCCCTGCCTCTGATTCCCTGCCTCTGATTCCCTGCCTCTGATTCCGCGCCTCTGATTCCACGCCTCTCTTTCCGTATCTCTGATTCCCCGCCTCTGATTCCCTGCCTCTGATACCCTGCCTCTCTTTGCCTGCCTCTATTTCGGTGCCTCTTTCTCTGCATCTAGTTTCCCACATCTCATTTGCCCCCTCTGATAACCCGCCTCTGATTCCATGTCTCTGATTCCCCGCCTCTGATTCCCGGCCTCTGATTCCCTGCCTCTGATTCCCCGCCTCTGATTCCCTGCCTCAGATTCCCTGCCTCAGATTCCCTGCCTCAGATTCCCTGAATCTGATTCCCCGCCTCTGATTCCCCGCCTCTTATTCCCCGCCTCTGATTCCCCGCCTCTGATTCCCCGCCTCTGATTCCCTGCCTCTGTTTCCCCGCCTCTGATTCCCCGCCTCTGATTCCCCGCCTCAGATTCCCCGGCTCTGATTCCCTGCCTGAGATTCCCTGCCTCAGATTCCCTGCCTATGATTCCCTGCCTCTGAGTCCACGCGTCAGATTCCCCGGCTCTGATTCCCTGCCTGAGATTCCCTGCATCAGATTCCCCGCCTCAGATTCCCTGCCTCAGATTCCCCGCCTCAGATTCCCTGCCTCAGATTCCCCGCCTCAGATTCCCCGCCTCAGATTCCCCGCCTCAGATTCCCCGCCTCTGATTCCCTGCCTCTGATTCCCTGCCTCTGATTCCCTGCCTCTGTTTCCCTGCCTCTGATTCCCGGCCTCTGATTCCGCGCCTCTGATTCCACGCCTCTCTTTCCGTATCTCTGATTCCCCGCCTCTGATTCCCTGCCTCTGATACCCTGCCTCTCTTTGCCTGCCTCTATTTCGGTGCCTCTTTCTCTGCATCTAGTTTCCCACATCTCATTTGCCCCCTCTGATAACCCGCCTCTGATTCCATGTCTCTGATTCCCCGCCTCTGATTCCCGGCCTCTGATTCCCTGCCTCTGATTCCCCGCCTCTGATTCCCTGCCTCAGATTCCCTGCCTCAGATTCCCTGCCTCAGATTCCCTGAATCTGATTCCCCGCCTCTGATTCCACGCCTCTTATTCCCCGCCTCTGATTCCCCGCCTCTGATTCCCCGCCTCTGATTCCCTGCCTCTGTTTCCCCGCCTCTGATTCCCCGCCTCTGATTCCCCGCCTCAGATTCGCCGGCTCTGATTCCCTGCCTGAGATTCCCTGCCTCAGATTCCCTGCCTATGATTCCCTGCCTCTGAGTCCACGCGTCAGATTCCCCGGCTCTGATTCCCTGCCTGAGATTCCCTGCATCAGATTCCCCGCCTCAGATTCCCTGCCTCAGATTCCCCGCCTCAGATTCCCTGCCTCAGATTCCCCGCCTCAGATTCCCCGCCTCAGATTCCCCGCCTCAGATTCCCCGCCTCAGATTCCCCACCTCTGATTGCCTGCCTCTGATTCCCTGCCTCTGATTCCCTGCCTCTAAATCCCTGCCTCTGATTCCCTGCCTCTGATTCCCCGCCACTGATTCCCTGCCTCAGATTCCCTGCCTCAGATTCCCCGCCTCAGATTCCCTGCCTCAGATTCCCCGCCTCAGATTCCCAGCCTCTGATTCCCCGACTCTGATTCCCCGCCTCTTATTCCCCGCCTCTGATTCCCCGCCTCTGATTCCCTGCCTCTGATACCCTGCCTCTCTTTGCCTGCCTCTATTTCGGTGCCTCTTTCTCCACATCTAGTTTCCCACATCTAATTTGCCCCCTCTGATAACCCGCCTCTGATTCCATGCCTCTGATTCCCCGCCTCTGATACCCCGCCTCTGATTCCCTGCCTCTGATTCCCCGCCTCTGATTCCCTGACTCAGATTCCCTGCCTCAGATTCCCCGCCTCAGATTCCCTGCCTCAGATTCCCCGCCTCAGATTCCCTGCCTCTGATTCCCCGACTCTGATTCCCCGCCTCTTATTCCCCGCCTCTGATTCCCCGCCTCTGATTCCCTGCCTCTGATTCCCTGCCTCTGATTCCCCACCTCTGATTCCCTGCCTCAGATTCCCTGCCTCAGATTCCCTGCCTCAGATTCCCTGTCTCTGATTCCCCGACTCTGATTCCCCGCCTCTTATTCCCCACCTCTGATTCCCCGCCTCTGATTCCCCGCCTCTGATTCACTGCCTCTGTTTCCCCACCTCTGATTCCCCGCCTCTGATTCCCCGCCTCAGATTCCCCTGCTCTGATTCCCTGCCTCAGATTCCCTGCCTAAGATTCCCCGCCTCAGATTCCCTGCCTCAGATTCCCCGCCTCAGATTTCCCGCCTCAGATTCCCCTCCTCAGATTCCCCGCCTCAGATTCCCCGCCTCAGATTCCCCACCTCAGATTCCCCGCCTCAGATTCCCCGCCTCAGATTCCCCGCCTCAGATTCCCCGCCTCAGATTCCCCGCCTCAGATTCCCCGACTCAGATTCCCCGCCTCAGATTCCCCGTCTCAGATTCCCTGCCTCTGATTCCCTGCCTCTGATTCCCTGCCTCTGATTCCCTGCCTCTGATTCCCTGCCTCTGATTCCCTGCCTCTGATTCCCTGCCTCTGATTCCGCGCCTCTGATTCCACGCCTCTCTTTCCGTATCTCTGATTCCCCGCCTCTAATTCCCTGCCTCTGATACCCTGCCTCTCTTTGCCTGCCTCTATTTCGGTGCCTCTTTCTCTGCATCTAGTTTCCCACATCTCAGTTGCCCCCTCTGATAACCCTCCTCTGATTCCATGCCTCTGATTCCCCGCCTCTGATTCACCGCCTCTGATTCCCTGCCTCTGATACCCCGCGTCTGATTCCCTGCCTCAGATTCCCTTCCTCAGATTCCCTGCCTAAGATTCCCTGCCTCTGATTCCCCGCCTCTGATTCCCCGCCTCTTATTCCCCGCCTCTGATTCCCCGCCTCTGATTCCCAGCATCTGATTCCCTCCCTCAGATTCCCCGGCTCTGTTTCCCTGCATTAGATTCCCTGCCTCAGATTCCCTGCCTCTGATTCCCCGCCTCTGATTCCCCGCCTCAGATTCCCCGCCTCAGATTCCCTGCATCAGATTCCCCGCCTGAGATTCCCCACCTCAGATTCCCCGCCTCAGATTCCCCGCCTCAAATTCCCCGCATCAGATTTCCCGCCTCAGATTCCCCGCCTCCGATTCCCCGCCTCAGATTCCCCGCCTCAGATTCCCCGCCTCAGATTCCCCGCCTCAGATTCCCCGCCTCAGATTCCCCGCCTCAGATTCCCCGCCTCAGATTCCCTGCCTCTGATTGCCTGCCTCTGATTCCCTGCCTCTGATTCCCTGCCTCTGATTCCCTGCCTCTGATTCCCTGCCTCTGATTCCCTGCCTCTGATTCCCTGCCTCTGATACCCTGCCTCTCTTTGCCTGCCTCTATTTCGGTGCCTCTTTCTCTGCATCTAGTTTCCCACATCTCATTTGCCCCCTCTGATAACCCGCCTCTGATTCCATGCCTCTGATTCCCCGCCTCTGATTCCCGGCCTCTGATTCCCCGCCTCTGATTCCCCGCCTCTGATTCCCTGCCTCAGATTCCCTGCCTCAGATTCCCTGCCTCAGATTCCCTGCATCTGATTCCCCGACTCTGATTCCCCGCCTCTTATTCCCCGCCTCTGATTCCCCGCCTCTGATTCCCCGCCTCTGATTCCCTGCCTCTGTTTCCCCGCCTCTGATTCCCCGCCTCTGATTCCCCGCCTCAGATTCCCCGGCTCTGATTCCCTGCCTCAGATTCCCCGCCTCAGATTTCCCGCCTCAGATTCCCCTCCTCAGATTCCCCGCCTCTGATTCCCCGCCTCTTATTCCCCGCCTCTGATTCCCCTCCTCTGATTCCCCGCCTCTGATTCCCTGCCTCTGTTTCCCCGCCTCTGATTCCCCGCCTCTGATTCCCGCCTCAGATTCCCCGCCTCAGATTCCCTGCCTCAGATTCCCCGCCTCAGATTTCCCGCCTCAGATTCCCCTCCTCAGATTCCCCGCTTCAGATTCCCCGCCTCAAATTCCCCTCCTCAGATTCCCCGCCTCAGATTCCCCGCCTCAGATTCCCCGCCTCAGATTCCCAGCCTCAGATTCCCCGCCTCAGATTCCCCGCCTCAGATTCCCCGCCTCAGATTCCCCGCCTCAGATTCCCCGTCTCAGATTCCCTGCCTCTGATTCCCTGCCTCTGATTCCCTGCCTCTGATTCCCTGCCTCTGATTCCCTGCCTCTGATTCCCTGTCTCTGATTCCCTGCCTCTGATTCCGCGCTTCTGATTCCACGCCTCTCTTTCCGTATCTCTGATTCCCCGCCTCCAATTCCCTGCCTCTGATACCCTGCCTCTCTTTGCCTGCCTCTATTTCGGTGCCTCTTTCTCTGCATCTAGTTTCCCACATCTCATTTGCCCCCTCTGATAACCCGCCTCTGATTCCATGCCTCTGAATCCCCGCCTCTGATTCCCCGCCTCTGATTCCCCGCGTCTGATTCCCTGCCTCAGATTCCCTTCCTCAGATTCCCTGCCTCAGATTCCCTGCCTCTGATTCCCCGCCTCTGATTCCCCGCCTCTTATTCCCCGCCTCTGATTCCCCGCCTCTGATTCCCCGCGTCTGATTCCCTCCCTCAGATTCCCTGGCTCCGATTCCCTGCATTAGATTCCCTGCCTCAGATTCCCTGCCTCTGATTCCCCGCCTCTCATTCCCCGCATCAGATTCCCCGCCTCAGATTCCCCGCCTCAGATTCCCTGCATCAGATTCCCCGCCTGAGATTCCCCACCTCTGATTCCCCGCCTCAGATTCCCCGCCTCAAATTCCCCGCATCAGATTCCCCGCCTCAGATTCCCCGCCTCAGATTCCCCGCCTCAGATTCCCCGCCTCAGATTTCCCGCCTCAGATTCCCCGCCTCCGTTTCCCGGCCTCAGATTCCCCGCCTCAGATTCCCCGCCTCAGATTCCCCGCCTCAGATTCCCCGCCTCAGATTCCCCGCCTCAGATTCCCCGCCTCAGATTCCCCGCCTCAGATTCCCCGCCTCAGATTCCCCGCCTCAGATTCCCCTCCTCAGATTCCCCGCCTCTGATTCCCCGCCTCTGATTCCCCGCCTCTTATTCCCCGCCTCTGATTCCCCGCCTCTGATTCCCCGCGTCTGATTCCCTCCCTCAGATTCCCCGGCTCTGATTCCCTGCATTAGATTCCCTGCCTCAGATTCCCCGTCTGAGATTCCCCACCTCAGATTCCCCGCCTCAGATTCCCCGCCTCAAATTCCCCGCATCAGATTCCCCGCCTCAGATTCCCCGCCTCAGATTCCCCGCCTCAGATTCCCCGCCTCAGATTTCCCGCCTCAGATTCCCCGCCTCCGATTCCCCACCTCAGATTCCCCGCCTCAGATTCCCAGCCTCAGATTCCCCGCCTCAGATTCCCCGCCTCAGATTCCCCGCCTCAGATTCCCCGCCTCAGATTCCCCACCTCAGATTCCCCGCCTCAGTTTCCCCGCCTCAGATTCCCCGCCTCTGATTCCCCGCCTCTGATTCCCCGCCTCTTATTCCCCGCCTCTGATTCCCCGCCTCTGATTCCCCTCGTCTGATTCCCTCCCTCAGATTCCCCAGCTCTGATTCCCTGCATTAGATTCCCTGCCTCAGATTCCCTGCCTCTGATTCCCCGCCTCTGATTCCCCGCCTCAGATTCCCCGCCTCAGATTCCCTGCATCAGATTCCCCGCCTGAGATTCCCCACCTCAGATTCCCCGCCTCAGATTCCCCGCCTCAAATTCCCCGCATCAGATTCCCCGCGTCTGATTCCCTCCCTCAGATTCCCCGGCTCTGATTCCCTGCATTAGATTCCCTGCCTCAGATTCCCTGCCTCTGATTCCCCGCCTCTGATTCCCCGCCTCAGATTCCCCGCCTCAGATTCCCTGCATCAGATTCCCCGCCTGAGATTCCCCACCTCAGATTACCCGCCTCAGATTCCCCGCCTCAAATTCCCCGCATCAGATTCCCCGCCTCAGATTCCCCGCCTCAGATTCCCCGCCTCAGATTCCCCGCCTCAGATTTCCCGCCTCAGATTCCCCGCCTCCGATTCCCCGCCTCAGATTCCCCGCCTCAGATTCCCCGCCTCAGATTCCCCGCCTCAGATTCCCCGCCTCAGACTCCCTGCCTCAGATTCCCTGCCTCAGATTCCCTGCCTCAGATTCCCTGCCTCAGATTCCCTTCCTCTGATTCCCCGCCTCAGATTCCCCGCCTCAGATTTCCCGCCTCAGATTCCCCGCCTCCGATTCCCCGCCTCAGATTCCACGCCTCAGATTCCCCGCCTCAGATTCCCCGCCTCACATTCCCCGCCTCAGATTCCCCGCCTCAGATTCCCCGCCTCAGATTCCCTGCCTCTGATTGCCTGCCTCTGATTCCCTGCCTCTGATTCCCTGCCTCTGATTCCCTGCCTCTGATTCCCTGCCTCTGATTCCCTGCCTCTGATTCCCTGCCTCTGATTCCGCGCCTCTGATTCCACGCCTCTCTTTCCGTATCTCTGATTCCCCGCCTCTGATTCCCTGCCTCTGATACCCTGCCTCTCTTTGCCTGCCTCTATTTCGGTGCCTCTTTCTCTGCATCTAGTTTCCCACATCTCATTTGCCCCCTCTGATAACCCGCCTCTGATTCCATGCCTCTGATTCCCTGCCTCTGATTCCCGGCCTCTGATTCCCCGCCTCTGATTCCCCGCCTCTGATTCCCTGCCTCAGATTCCCTGCCTCAGATTCCCTGCCTCAGATTCCCTGCATCTGATTCCCCGCCTCTGATTCCCCGCCTCTTATTCCCCGCCTCTGATTCCCCGCCTCTGATTCCCCGCCTCTGATTCCCTGCCTCTGTTTCCCCGCCTCTGATTCCCCGCCTCTGATTCCCCGCCTCAGATTCCCCGGCTCTGATTCCCTGCCTCAGATTCCCTGCCTCAGATTCCCTGCCTATGATTCCCTGCCTCTGAGTCCACGCGTCAGATTCCCCGGCTCTGATTCCCTGCCTCAGATTCCCTGCCTCAGATTCCCTGCCTCAGATTCCCCGCCTCAGATTCCCTGCCTCAGATTCTCCGCCTCAGATTCCCTGCCTCAGATTCCCCGCCTCAGATTCCCCGCCTCAGATTCCCCGCCTCAGATTCCCCGCCTCAGATTCCCCGCCTCAGATTCCCCGCCTCAGATTCCCTGCCTCTGATTGCCTGCCTCTGATTCCCTGCCTCTGATTCCCTGCCTCTAATTCCCTGCCTCTGATTCCCTGCCTCCGATTCCGCGCCTCTGATTCCCCGCCTCTCTTTCCGTGTCTCTGATTCCCCGCCTCAGATTCCCTGCCTTAGATTCCCTGCCTCTGATTCCCCTCATCTGATTCCAAGCATCTTATTCCCCACCTCTGATTCCCCACCTCTGATTGCCTGCCACTGATTGCCCGCCTCTGATTCACCGCCTCTGATTCCCCGCCTCTGATTCCCCACCTCTGTATCTACTCCTCTCTTTCGCCTCCACTCTTTCCCCTCCACTCTTTCCGTGCCTGTCTTTCCCTCCCTCAATTTCAACAACACTGTTTGATCTGTTTTGTGTACCTCATTTTAAACACACAAGTTCCAACCACTATGTTTTGCCCGCCTCTTTCCCCACCTCTATTTATCCCCCTATGTTTACCTGCCACTGTTTACCCGCCTGTTTCCACGCCTCTGATACCCCACCTTTCATTCCCCGCCTCTCTTTCCCTGCCTCTATTTCCGCGCCTCTTTCTCTGCCTCTCTTTCCCCACATGTCTTTTCCTCCCGCTGATTCCCCGCCTCTGATTCCCCGCCTCTGATTCCCTGCCTCTGATTCCCCGCCTCTGATTCCCTGCCTCAGATTCCCTGCCTCAGATTCCCTGCCTCAGATTCCCTGCCTCTGATTCCCCACCTCTGATTCCCCGCATCTTATTCCCCGCCTCTGATTCCCCGCCTCTGATTCCCAGCCTCTGATTCCCTGCCTCAGATTCCCTGCCTAAGATTCCCCGCCTCAGATTCCCTGCCTCAGATTCCCCGCCTCAGATTCCCTGCCTCTGATTCCCCGACTCTGATTCCCCGCCTCTTATTCCCCGCCTCTGATTCCCCGCCTCTGATTCCCTGCCTCTGATACCCTGCCTCTCTTTGCCTGCCTCTATTTCGGTGCCTCTTTCTCTGCATCTTGTTTCCCACATCTAATTTGCCCCCTCTGATAACCCGCCTCTGATTCCATGCCTCTGATTCCCCGCCTCAGATTCCCCGCCTCAGATTCCCCGCCTCAGATTCCCCGCCTCAGACTCCCCGCCTCAGATTCCCCGCCTCAGATTCCCCGCCTCAGATTCCCTGCCTCTGATTGCCTGCCTCTGATTCCCTGCCTCTGATTCCCTGCCTCTGATTCCCTGCCTCTGATTCCCTGCCTCTGATTCCCTGCGTCTGATTCCCTGCCTCTGATTCCGCGCCTCTGATTCCACGCCTCTCTTTCCGTATCTCTGATTCCCCAACTCTGATTCCCTGCCTCTGATACCCTGCCTCTCTTTGCCTGCCTCTATTTCGGTGCCTCTTTCTCTGCATCTAGTTTCCCACATCTCATTTGCCCCCTCTGATAACCCGCCTCTGATTCCATGCCTCTGATTCGCCGCCTCTGATTCCCCGCCTCTGATTCCCTGCCTCAGATTCCCTGCCTCAGATTCCCTGCCTCAGATTCCCTGCATCTGATTCCCCGCCTCTGATTCCCCGCCTCTTATTCCCCGCCTCTGATTCCCCGCCTCTGATTCCCCGCCTCTGATTCCCTGCCTCTGTTTCCCCGCCTCTGATTCCCCGCCTCAGATTCCCTGCCTCAGATTCCCTGCCTATGATTCCCTGCCTCTGAGTCCACGCGTCAGATTCCCCGGCTCTGATTCCCTGCCTCAGATTCCCTGCCTCAGATTCCCTGCCTCAGATTCCCCGCCTCAGATTCCCTGCCTCAGATTCTCCGCCTCAGATTCCCTGCCTCAGATTCCCCGCCTCAGATTCCCCGCCTCAGATTCCCCGCCTCAGATTCCCCGCCTCAGATTCCCCGCCTCAGATTCCCCGCCTCAGATTCCCTGCCTCTGATTGCCTGCCTCTGATTCCCTGCCTCTGATTCCCTGCCTCTAATTCCCTGCCTCTGATTCCCTGCCTCCGATTCCGCGCCTCTGATTCCCCGCCTCTCTTTCCGTGTCTCTGATTCCCCGCCTCAGATTCCCTGCCTTAGATTCCCTGCCTCTGATTCCCCTCATCTGATTCCAAGCATCTTATTCCCCACCTCTGATTCCCCACCTCTGATTGCCTGCCACTGATTGCCCGCCTCTGATTCACCGCCTCTGATTCCCCGCCTCTGATTCCCCACCTCTGTATCTACTCCTCTCTTTCGCCTCCACTCTTTCCCCTCCACTCTTTCCGTGCCTGTCTTTCCCTCCCTCAATTTCAACAACACTGTTTGATCTGTTTTGTGTACCTCATTTTAAACACACAAGTTCCAACCACTATGTTTTGCCCGCCTCTTTCCCCACCTCTATTTATCCCCCTATGTTTACCTGCCACTGTTTACCCGCCTGTTTCCACGCCTCTGATACCCCACCTTTCATTCCCCGCCTCTCTTTCCCTGCCTCTATTTCCGCGCCTCTTTCTCTGCCTCTCTTTCCCCACATGTCTTTTCCTCCCGCTGATTCCCCGCCTCTGATTCCCCGCCTCTGATTCCCTGCCTCTGATTCCCCGCCTCTGATTCCCTGCCTCAGATTCCCTGCCTCAGATTCCCTGCCTCAGATTCCCTGCCTCTGATTCCCCACCTCTGATTCCCCGCATCTTATTCCCCGCCTCTGATTCCCCGCCTCTGATTCCCAGCCTCTGATTCCCTGCCTCAGATTCCCTGCCTAAGATTCCCCGCCTCAGATTCCCTGCCTCAGATTCCCCGCCTCAGATTCCCTGCCTCTGATTCCCCGACTCTGATTCCCCGCCTCTTATTCCCCGCCTCTGATTCCCCGCCTCTGATTCCCTGCCTCTGATACCCTGCCTCTCTTTGCCTGCCTCTATTTCGGTGCCTCTTTCTCTGCATCTTGTTTCCCACATCTAATTTGCCCCCTCTGATAACCCGCCTCTGATTCCATGCCTCTGATTCCCCGCCTCAGATTCCCCGCCTCAGATTCCCCGCCTCAGATTCCCCGCCTCAGACTCCCCGCCTCAGATTCCCCGCCTCAGATTCCCCGCCTCAGATTCCCTGCCTCTGATTGCCTGCCTCTGATTCCCTGCCTCTGATTCCCTGCCTCTGATTCCCTGCCTCTGATTCCCTGCCTCTGATTCCCTGCGTCTGATTCCCTGCCTCTGATTCCGCGCCTCTGATTCCACGCCTCTCTTTCCGTATCTCTGATTCCCCAACTCTGATTCCCTGCCTCTGATACCCTGCCTCTCTTTGCCTGCCTCTATTTCGGTGCCTCTTTCTCTGCATCTAGTTTCCCACATCTCATTTGCCCCCTCTGATAACCCGCCTCTGATTCCATGCCTCTGATTCGCCGCCTCTGATTCCCCGCCTCTGATTCCCTGCCTCAGATTCCCTGCCTCAGATTCCCTGCCTCAGATTCCCTGCATCTGATTCCCCGCCTCTGATTCCCCGCCTCTTATTCCCCGCCTCTGATTCCCCGCCTCTGATTCCCCGCCTCTGATTCCCTGCCTCTGTTTCCCCGCCTCTGATTCCCCGCCTCTGATTCCCCGCCTCAGATTCCCCGGCTCTGATTCCCTGCCTCAGATTCCCTGCCTCAGATTTCCCGCCTCAGATTCCCCTCCTCAGATTCCCCGCCTCTGATTCCCCGCCACTTATTCCCCGCCTCTGATTCCCCGCCTCTGATTCCCCGCCTCTGATTCCCTGCCTCTGTTTCCCCGCCTCTGATTCCCCGCCTCTGATTCCCCGCCTCAGATTCCCTGCCTCAGATTCCCTGCCTCAGATTCCCCGCCTCAGATTTCCCGCCTCAGATTCCCCTCCTCAGATTCCCCGCCTCAGATTCCCCGCCTCAAATTCCCCTCCTCAGATTCCCCGCCTCAGATTCCCCGCCTAGGATTCCCCGCCTCAGATTCCCCGCCTCAGATTCCCCGCCTCAGATTCCCCGCCTCAGATTCCCCGCCTCAGATTCCCCGTCTCAGATTCCCTGCCTCTGATTCCCTGCCTCTGATTCCCTGCCTCTGATTCCCTGCCTCTGATTCCCTGCCTCTGATTCCCTGCCTCTGATTCCCTGCCTCTGATTCCGCGCTTCTGATTCCACGCCTCTCTTTCCGTATCTCTGATTCCCCGCCTCTAATTCAGTGCCTCTGATACCCTGCCTCTCTTTGCCTGCCTCTATTTCGGTGCCTCTTTCTCTGCATCTAGTTTCCCACATCTCATTTGCCCCCTCTGATAACCCGCCTCTGATTCCATGCCTCTGATTCCCCGCCTCTGATTCCCCGCCTCTGATTCCCTGCCTCTGATTCCCCGCGTCTGATTCCCTGCCTCAGATTCCCTTCCTCAGATTCCCTGCCTCAGATTCCCTGCCTCTGATTCCCCGCCTCTGATTCCCCGCCTCTTATTCCCCGCCTCTGATTCCCCGCCTCTGATTCCCCGCGTCTGATTCCCTCCCTCAGATTCCCCGGCTCCGATTCCCTGCATTAGATTCCCTGCCTCAGATTCCCTGCCTCTGATTCCCCGCCTCTGATTCCCCGCCTCAGATTCCCCGCCTCAGATTCCCTGCATCAGATTCCCCGCCTGAGATTCCCCACCTCTGATTCCCTGCCTCAGATTCCCTGCCTCAGATTCCCTGCATCTGATTCCCCGCCTCTGATTCCCCGCCTCTTATTCCCCGCCTCTGATTCCCCGCCTCTGATTCCCCGCCTCTGATTCCCTGCCTCTGTTTCCCCGCCTCTGATTCCCCGCCTCTGATTCCCCGCCTCAGATTCCCCGGCTCTGATTCCCTGCCTCAGATTCCCTGCCTCAGATTTCCCGCCTCAGATTCCCCTCCTCAGATTCCCCGCCTCTGATTCCCCGCCTCTTATTCCCCGCCTCTGATTCCCCGCCTCTGATTCCCCGCCTCTGATTCCCTGCCTCTGTTTCCCCGCCTCTGATTCCCCGCCTCTGATTCCCCGCCTCAGATTCCCCGCCTCAGATTCCCTGCCTCAGATTCCCCGCCTCAGATTTCCCGCCTCAGATTCCCCTCCTCAGATTCCCCGCCTCAGATTCCCCGCCTCAAATTCCCCTCCTCAGATTCCCCGCCTCAGATTCCCCGCCTAGGATTCCCCGCCTCAGATTCCCCGCCTCAGATTCCCCGCCTCAGATTCCCCGCCTCAGATACCCCGCCTCAGATTCCCCGTCTCAGATTCCCTGCCTCTGATTCCCTGCCTCTGATTCCCTACCTCTGATTCCCTGCCTCTGATTCCCTGCCTCTGATTCCCTGCCTCTGATTCCCTGCCTCTGATTCCGCGCTTCTGATTCCACGCCTCTCTTTCCGTATCTCTGATTCCCCGCCTCTAATTCAGTGCCTCTGATACCCTGCCTCTCTTTGCCTGCCTCTATTTCGGTGCCTCTTTCTCTGCATCTAGTTTCCCACATCTCATTTGCCCCCTCTGATAACCCGCCTCTGATTCCATGCCTCTGATTCCCCGCCTCTGATTCCCCGCCTCTGATTCCCTGCCTCTGATTCCCCGCGTCTGATTCCCTGCCTCAGATTCCCTTCCTCAGATTCCCTGCCTCAGATTCCCTGCCTCTGATTCCCCGCCTCTGATTCCCCGCCTCTTATTCCCCGCCTCTGATTCCCCGCCTCTGATTCCCCGCATCTGATTCCCTCCCTCAGATTCCCCGGCTCCGATTCCCTGCATTAGATTCCCTGCCTCAGATTCCCTGCCTCTGATTCCCCGCCTCTGAGTCCCCGCCTCAGATTCCCCGCCTCAGATTCCCTGCATCAGATTCCCCGCCTGAGATTCCCCACCTCTGATTCCCCGCCTCAGATTCCCCGCCTCAAATTCCCCGCATCAGATTCCCCGCCTCAGATTCCCCGCCTCAGATTCCCCGCCTCAGATTCCCCGCCTCAGATTTCCCGCCTCAGATTCCCCGCCTCCGATTCCCCGCCTCAGATTCCCCGCCTCAGATTCCCCGCCTCAGATTCCCCGCCTCAGATTCCCCGCCTCAGATTCCCCGCCTCAGATTCCCCGCCTCAGATTCCCCGCCTCAGATTCCCCGCCTCAGATTCCCCTCCTCAGATTCCCCGCCTCTGATTCCCCGCATCTGATTCCCCGCCTCTTATTCCCCGCCTCTGATTCCCCGCCTCTGATTCCCCGCGTCTGATTCCCTCCCTCAGATTCCCCGGCTCTAATTCCCTGCATTAGATTCCCTGCCTCAGATTCCCCGTCTGAGATTCCCCACCTCAGATTCCCCGCCTCAAATTCCCCGCCTCAAATTCCCCGCCTCAAATTCCCCGCATCAGATTCCCCGCCTCAGATTCCCCGCATCAGATTCCCCGCCTCAGATTCCCCGCCTCAGATTTCCCGCCTCAGATTCCCCGCCTCCGATACCCCACCTCAGATTCCCCGCCTCAGATTCCCAGCCTCAGATTCCCCGCCTCAGATTCCCCGCCTCAGATTCCCCGCCTCAGATTCCCCGCCTCAGATTCCCCGCCTCAGATTCCCCGCCTCAGATTCCCCGCCTCAGATTCCCCGCCTCTGATTCCCCGCCTCTGATTCCCCGCCTCTTATTCCCCGCCTCTGATTCCCCGCCTCTGATTCCCCGTGTCTGATTCCCTCCCTCAGATTCCCCGGCTCTGATTCCCTGCATTAGATTCCCTGCCTCAGATTCCCTGCCTCTGATTCCCCGCCTCTGATTCCCCGCCTCAGATTCCCCGCCTCAGATTCCCTGCATCAGATTCCCCGCCTGAGATTCCCCACCTCAGATTCCCCGCCTCAGATTCCCCGCCTCAAATTCCCCGCATCAGATTCCCCGCCTCTGATTCCCCGCCTCTGATTCCCCGCGTCTGATTCCCTCCCTCAGATTCCCCGGCTCTGATTCCCTGCATTAGATTCCCTGCCTCAGATTCCCTGCCTCTGATTCCCCGCCTCTGATTCCCCGCCTCAGATTCCCCGCCTCAGATTCCCTGCATCAGATTCCCCGCCTGAGATTCCCCACCTCAGATTCCCCGCCTCAGATTCCCCGCCTCAAATTCCCCGCATCAGATTCCCCGCCTCAGATTCCCCGCCTCAGATTCCCCGCCTCAGATTCCCCGCCTCAGATTTCCCGCCTCAGATTCCCCGCCTCCGATTCCCCGCCTCAGATTCCCCGCCTCAGATTCCCCGCCTCAGATTCCCCGCCTCAGATTCCCCGCCTCAGACTCCCTGCCTCAGATTCCCTGCCTCAGATTCCCTGCCTCAGATTCCCCGCTTCAGATTCCCTGCCTCTGATTCCCCGCCTCAGATTCCCCGCCTCAGATTCCCTGCATCAGATTCCCCGCCTGAGATTCCCCACCTCAGATTCCCCGCCTCAGATTCCCCGCCTCAAATTCCCCGCATCAGATTCCCCGCCTCAGATTCCCCGCCTCAGATTCCCCGCCTCAGATTCCCCGCCTCAGATTTCCCGCCTCAGATTCCCCGCCTCCGATTCCCCGCCTCAGATTCCACGCCTCAGATTCCCCGCCTCAGATTCCCCGCCTCAGATTCCCCGCCTCAGATTCCCCGCCTCAGATTCCCCGCCTCAGATTCCCTGCCTCTGATTGCCTGCCTCTGATTCCCTGCCTCTGATGCCCTGCCTCTGATTCCCTGCCTCTGATTCCCTGCCTCTGATTCCCTGCCTTTGATTCCCTGCCTCTGATTCCGCACCTCTGATTCCACGCCTCTCTTTCCGTATCTCTGATTACCCGCCTCTGATTCCCTGCCTCTGATACCCTGCCTCTCTTTGCCTGCCTCTATTTCGGTGCCTCTTTCTCTGCATCTAGTTTCCCACATCTCATTTGCCCCCTCTGATAACCCGCCTCTGATTCCATGCCTCTGATTCCCTGCCTCTGATTCCCGGCCTCTGATTCCCCGCCTCTGATTCCCCGCCTCTGATTCCCTGCCTCAGATTCCCTGCCTCAGATTCCCTGCATCTGATTCCCTGCATCTGATTCCCCGCCTCTGATTCCCCGCCTCTTATTCCCCGCCTCTGATTCCCCGCCTCTGATTCCCCGCCTCTGATTCCCTGCCTCTGTTTCCCCGCCTCTGATTCCCCGCCTCTGATTCCCCGCCTCAGATTCCCCGGCTCTGATTCCCTGCCTGAGATTCCCTGCCTCAGATTCCCTGCCTATGATTCCCTGCCTCTGAGTCCACGCGTCAGATTCCCCGGCTCTTATTCCCTGCCTGAGATTCCCTGCCTCAGATTCCCCGCCTCAGATTCCCTGCCTCAGATTCGCCACCTCAGATTCCCTGCCTCAGATTCCCCGCCTCAGATTCCCTGCCTCAGATTCCCCGCCTCAGATTCCCCGCCTCAGATTCCCCGCCTCAGATTCCCTGCCTCTGATTGCCTGCCTCTGATTCCCTGCCTCTGATTCCCTGCCTCTAAATCCCTGCCTCTGATTCCCTGCCTCTGATTCCGCGCCTCTGATTCCCCGCCTCTCTTTCCGTGTCTCTGATTCCCCGCCTCAGATTCCCTGCCTTAGATTCCCTGCCTCTGATTCCCCTCATCTGATTCCAAGCCTCTTATTCCCCACCTCTGATTCCCCACCTCTGATTGCCTGCCACTGATTGCCCGCCTCTGATTCACCGCCTCTGATTCCCCGCCTCTGATTCCCCACCTCTGTATCTACGCCTCTCTTTCGCCTCCACTCTTTCCCCTCCACTCTTTCCGTGCCTGTCTTTCCCTCCCTCAATTTCAACAACACTGTTTGATCTGTTTTGTGTACCTCATTTTAAACACACAAGTTCCAACCACTATGTTTTGCCCGCCTCTTTCCCCACCTCTATTTATCCCCCTATGTTTACCTGCCACTGCTTACCCGCCTGTTTCCACGCCTCTGATACCCCACCTTTCATTCCCCGCCTCTTTCCCTGCCTCTATTTCCGCGCCTCTTTCTCTGCCTCTCTTTCCCCACATGTCTTTTCCTCCCGCTGATTCCCCGCCTCTGATTCCCCGCCTCTGATTCCCTGCCTCTGATTCCCCGCCTCTGATTCCCTGCCTCAGATTCCCTGCCTCAGATTCCCTGCCTCAGATTCCCTGCCTCTGACACCCCGCC
The DNA here is from genome assembly GCF_036971445.1 of Narcine bancroftii. Taxonomy (NCBI): domain Eukaryota; kingdom Metazoa; phylum Chordata; class Chondrichthyes; order Torpediniformes; family Narcinidae; genus Narcine; species Narcine bancroftii. The sequence continues at coordinate 321,150,142 of NC_091472.1, forward strand.
TCTGATTCCCCGCATCTTATTCCCCGCCTCTGATTCCCCGCCTCTGATTCCCAGCCTCTGATTCCCTGCCTCAGATTCCCTGCCTCAGATTCCCCGCCTCAGATTCCCTGCCTCTGATTCCCCGACTCTGATTCCCCGCCTCTTATTCCCCGCCTCTGATTCCCCGCCTCTGATTCCCTGCCTCTGATACCCTGCCTCTCTTTGCCTGCCTCTATTTCGGTGCCTCTTTCTCTGCATCTAGTTTCCCACATCTAATTTGCCCCCTCTGATAACCCGCCTCTGATTCCATGCCTCTGATTCCCCGCCTCTGATACCACGCCTCTGATTCCCTGCCTCTGATTCCCGCCTCTGATTCCCTGACTCAGATTCCCTGCCTCAGATTCCCCGCCTCAGATTCCCTGCCACAGATTCCCCGCCTCAGATTCCCTGCCTCTGATTCCCCGACTCTGATTCCCCGCCTCTTATTCCCCGCCTCTGATTCCCCACCTCTGATTCCCCGCCTCTGATTCCCTGCCTCTGATTCCCCACCTCTGATTCCCTGCCTCAGATCCCTGCCTCAGATTCCCTGCCTCAGATTCCCTGCCTCTGATTTCCCGGCTCTGATTCCCCGCCTCTTATTCCCCACCTCTGATTCCCCGCCGCTGATTCCCCGCCTCTGATTCCCTGCCTCTGTTTCCCCACCTCTGATTCCCCGCCTCTGATTCCCCGCCTCAGATTCCCCGGCTCTGATTCCCTGCCTCAGATTCCCTGCCTAAGATTCCCCGCCTCAGATTCCCTGCCTCAGATTCCCCGCCTCAGATTTCCCGCCTCAGATTCCCCTCCTCAGATTCCCCGCCTCAGATTCCCCGCCTCAGATTCCCCGCCTCAGAATCCCCGCCTCAGATTCCCCGCCTCAGATTCCCCGCCTCAGATTCCCCGCCTCAGATTCCCCGCCTCAGATTCCCCGCCTCAGATTCCCCGCCTCAGATGCCCCGTCTCAGATTCCCTGCCTCTGATTCCCTGCCTCTGATTCCCTGCCTCTGATTCCCTGCCTCTGATTCCCTGCCTCTGATTCCCTGCCTCTGATTCCGCGCCTCTGATTCCACGCCTCTCTTTCGGTATCTCTGATTCCCCGCCTCTAATTCCCTGCCTCTGATACCCTGCCTCTCTTTGCCTGCCTCTATTTCGGTGCCTCTTTCTCTGCATCTAGTTTCCCACATCTCATTTGCACCCTCTGATAACCCGCCTCTGATTCCATGCCTCTGATTCCCCGCCTCTGATTCCCCGCCTCTGATTCCCTGCCTCTGATTCCCCGCGTCTGATTCCCTGCCTCAGATTCCCTTCCTCAGATTCCCTGCCTCAGATTCCCTGCCTCTGATTCCCCGCCTCTGATTCCCCGCCTCTTATTCCCCGCCTCTGATTCCCCGCCTCTGATTCCCCGCATCTGATTCCCTCCCTCAGATTCCCCGGCTCTGATTCCCTGCATTAGATTCCCTGCCTCAGATTCCCTGCCTCTGATTCCCCGCCTCTGATTCCCTGCCTCTGATTCCCCGCCTCTGATTCCTGCCTCAGATTCCCTGCCTCAGATTCCCTGCCTCAGATTCTCTGCCTCTGATTCCCTGCCTTTGATTCCCCACCTCTTATTCCCCGCCTCTGATTCCCAGCCTCTGATTCCCCGCCTCTGATTCCCTGCCTCTGTTTCCCCACCTCTGATTCCCCGCCTCTGATTCCCCGCCTCAGATTCCCCACCTCAGATTCCCTGCATCAGATTCCCCGCCTCAGATTCCCCACCTCAGATTCCCCGCCTCAGATTCCACGCCTCAAATTCCCCGCATCAGATTCCCCGCCTCAGATTCCCCACCTTAGATTCCCCGCCTCAGATTCCCCGCCTCAGATTTCCCGCCTCAGATTCCCCGCCTCCGATTCCCCGCCTCAGATTCCCCGCCTCAGATTCCCCGCCTCAGATTCCCCGCCTCAGATTCCCCGCCTCAGATTCCCCGCCTCAAATTCCCCGCCTCAGATTCCCTGCCTCTGATTGCCTGCCTCTGATTCCCTGCCTCTGATTCCCTGCCTCTGATTCCCTGCCTCTGATTCCCTGCCTCTGATTCCCTGCCTCTGATTCCCTGCCTCTGATTCCGCGCCTCTGATTCCACGCCTCTCTTTCCGTATCTCTGATTCCCCGCCTCTGATTCCCTGCCTCTGATACCCTGCCTCTCTTTGCCTGCCTCTATTTCGGTGCCTCTTTCTCTGCATCTAGTTTCCCACATCTCATTTGCCCCCTCTGATAACCCGCCTCTGATTCCATGTCTCTGATTCCCCGCCTCTGATTCCCGGCCTCTGATTCCCTGCCTCTGATTCCCCGCCTCTGATTCCCTGCCTCAGATTCCCTGCCTCAGATTCCCTGCCTCAGATTCCCTGAATCTGATTCCCCGCCTCTGATTCCCCGCCTCTTATTCCCCGCCTCTGATTCCCCGCCTCTGATTCCCCGCCTCTGATTCCCTGCCTCTGTTTCCCCTCCTCTGATTCCCCGCCTCTGATTCCCCGCCTCAGATTCCCCGGCTCTGATTCCCTGCCTGAGATTCCCTGCCTCAGATTCCCTGCCTATGATTCCCTGCCTCTGAGTCCACGCGTCAGATTCCCCGGCTCTGATTCCCTGCCTGAGATTCCCTGCATCAGATTCCCCGCCTCAGATTCCCTGCCTCAGATTCCCCGCCTCAGATTCCCTGCCTCAGATTCCCCGCCTCAGATTCTCCGCCTCAGATTCCCCGCCTCAGATTCCCCGCCTCTGATTCCCTGCCTCTGATTCCCTGCCTCTGATTCCCTGCCTCTGTTTCCCTGCCTCTGATTCCCGGCGTCTGATTCCGCGCCTCTGATTCCACGCCTCTCTTTCCGTATCTCTGATTCCCCGCCTCTGATTCCCTGCCTCTGATACCCTGCCTCTCTTTGCCTGCCTCTATTTCGGTGCCTCTTTCTCTGCATCTAGTTTCCCACATCTCATTTGCCCCCTCTGATAACCCGCCTCTGATTCCATGTCTCTGATTCCCCGCCTCTGATTCCTGGCCTCTGATTCCCTGCCTCTGATTCCCCGCCTCTGATTCCCTGCCTCAGATTCCCTGCCTCAGATTCCCTGCCTCAGATTCCCTGAATCTGATTCCCCGCCTCTGATTCCACGCCTCTTATTCCCCGCTTCTGATTCCCCGCCTCTGATTCCCCGCCTCTGATTCCCTGCCTCTGTTTCCCCGCCTCTGATTCCCCGCCTCTGATTCCCCGCCTCAGATTCGCCGGCTCTGATTCCCTGCCTGAGATTCCCTGCCTCAGATTCCCTGCCTATGATTCCCTGCCTCTGAGTCCACGCGTCAGATTCCCCGGCTCTGATTCCCTGCCTGAGATTCCCTGCATCAGATTCCCCGCCTCAGATTCCCTGCCTCAGATTCCCCGCCTCAGATTCCCTGCCTCAGATTCCCCGCCTCAGATTCCCCGCCTCAGATTCCCCGCCTCAGATTCCCCGCCTCAGATTCCCCGCCTCAGATTCCCCGCCTCAGATTCCCTGCCTCTGATTGCCTGCCTCTGATTCCCTGCCTCTGATTCCCTGCCTCTAAATCCCTGCCTCTGATTCCCTGCCTCTGATTCCCCGCCACTGATTCCCTGCCTCAGATTCCCTGCCTCAGATTCCCCGCCTCAGATTCCCTGCCTCAGATTCCCCGCCTCAGATTCCCAGCCTCTGATTCCCCGACTCTGATTCCCCGCCTCTTATTCCCCGCCTCTGATTCCCCGCCTCTGATTCCCCGCCTCTGATTCCCCGCGTCTGATTCCCTCCCTCAGATTCCCCGGCTCTGATTCCCTGCATTAGATTCCCTGCCTCAGATTCCCCGTCTGAGATTCCCCACCTCAGATTCCCCGCCTCAAATTCCCTGCCTCAAATTCCACGCATCAGATTCCCCGCCTCAGATTCCCCGCATCAGATTCCCCGCCTCAGATTCCCCGCCTCAGATTTCCCGCCTCAGATTCCCCGCCTCCGATTCCCCACCTCAGATTCCCCGCCTCAGATTCCCAGCCTCAGATTCCCCGCCTCAGATTCCCCGCCTCAGATTCCCCGCCTCAGATTCCCCGCCTCAGATTCCCCGCCTCAGATTCCCCGCCTCAGATTCCCCGCCTCAGATTCCCCGCCTCTGATTCCCCGCCTCTGATTCCCTGCCTCTGATGCCCTGCCTCTGATTCCCTGCCTCTGATTCCCTGCCTCTGATTCCCTGCCTTTGATTCCCTGCCTCTGATTCCGCGCCTCTGATTCCACGCCTCTCTTTCCGTATCTCTGATTCCCCGCCTCTGATTCCCTGCCTCTGATACCCTGCCTCTCTTTGCCTGCCTCTATTTCGGTGCCTCTTTCTCTGCATCTAGTTTCCCACATCTCATTTGCCCCCTCTGATAACCCGCCTCTGATTCCATGCCTCTGATTCCCTGACTCTGACTCCCGGCCTCTGATTCCCCGCCTCTGATTCCACGCCTCTGATTCCCTGCCTCAGATTCCCTGCCTCAGATTCCCTGCCTCAGATTCCCTGCATCTGATTCCCCGCCTCTGATTCCCCGCCTCTTATTCCCCGCCTCTGATTCCCCGCCTCTGATTCCCCGCCTCTGATTCCCTGCCTCTGTTTCCCCGCCTCTGATTCCCCGCCTCTGATTCCCCGCCTCAGATTCCCCGGCTCTGATTCCCTGCCTGAGATTCCCTGCCTCAGATTCCCTGCCTATGATTCCCTGCCTCTGAGTCCACGCGTCAGATTCCCCGGCTCTTATTCCCTGCCTGAGATTCCCTGCCTCAGATTCCCCGCCTCAGATTCCCTGCCTCAGATTCGCCGCCTCAGATTCCCTGCCTCAGATTCCCCGCCTCAGATTCCCCGCCTCAGATTCCCCGCCTCAGATTCCCTGCCTCTAAATCCCTGCCTCTGATTCCCTGCCTCTGATTCCGCGCCTCTGATTCCCCGCCTCTCTTTCCGTGTCTCTGATTCCCCGCCTCAGATTCCCTGCCTTAGATTCCCTGCCTCTGATTCCCCTCATCTGATTCCAAGCCTCTTATTCCCCACCTCTGATTCCCCACCTCTGATTGCCTGCCACTGATTGCCCGCCTCTGATTCACCGCCTCTGATTCCCCGCCTCTGATTCCCCACCTCTGTATCTACGCCTCTCTTTCGCCTCCACTCTTTCCCCTCCACTCTTTCCGTGCCTGTCTTTCCCTCCCTCAATTTCAACAACACTGTTTGATCTGTTTTGTGTACCTCATTTTAAACACACAAGTTCCAACCACTATGTTTTGCCCGCCTCTTTCCCCACCTCTATTTATCCCCCTATGTTTACCTGCCACTGCTTACCCGCCTGTTTCCACGCCTCTGATACCCCACCTTTCATTCCCCGCCTCTTTCCCTGCCTCTATTTCCGCGCCTCTTTCTCTGCCTCTCTTTCCCCACATGTCTTTTCCTCCCGCTGATTCCCCGCCTCTGATTCCCCGCCTCTGATTCCCTGCCTCTGATTCCCCGCCTCTGATTCCCTGCCTCAGATTCCCTGCCTCAGATTCCCTGCCTCAGATTCCCTGCCTCTGATTCCCCGCCTCTGATTCCCCGCATCTTATTCCCCGCCTCTGATTCCCCGCCTCTGATTCCCAGCCTCTGATTCCCTGCCTCAGATTCCCTGCCTCAGATTCCCCGCCTCAGATTCCCTGCCTCAGATTCCCCTCCTCAGATTCCCTGCCTCTGATTCCCCGACTCTGATTCCCCGCCTCTTATTCCCCGCCTCTGATTCCCCGCCTCTGATTCCCTGCCTCTGATACCCTGCCTCTCTTTGCCTGCCTCTATTTCGGTGCCTCTTTCTCTGCATCTAGTTTCCCACATCTAATTTGCCCCCTCTGATAACCCGCCTCTGATTCCATGCCTCTGATTCCCCGCCTCTGATACCATGCCTCTGATTCCCTGCCTCTGATTCCCGCCTCTGATTCCCTGACTCAGATTCCCTGCCTCAGATTCCCCGCCTCAGATTCCCTGCCTCAGATTCCCCGCCTCAGATTCCCTGCCTCTGATTCCCCGACTCTGATTCCCCGCCTCTTATTCCCCGCCTCTGATTCCCCGCCTCTGATTCCCCGCCTCTGATTCCCTGCCTCTGATTCCCCACCTCTGATTCCCTGCCTCAGATCCCTGCCTCAGATTCCCTGCCTCAGATTCCCTGCCTCTGATTCCCCGACTCTGATTCCCCGCCTCTTATTCCCCACCTCTGATTCCCCGCCGCTGATTCCCCGCCTCTGATTCCCTGCCTCTGTTTCCCCACCTCTGATTCCCCGCCTCTGATTCCCCGCCTCAGATTCCCCGGCTCTCATTCCCTGCCTCAGATTCCCTGCCTAAGATTCCCCGCCTCAGATTCCCTGCCTCAGATTCCCCGCCTCAGATTTCCCGCCTCAGATTCCCCTCCTCAGATTCCCCGCCTCAGATTCCCCGCCTCAGATTCCCCGCCTCAGAATCCCCGCCTCAGATTCCCCGCCTCAGATTCCCCGCCTCAGATTCCCCGCCTCAGATTCCCCGCCTCAGATTCCCCGCCTCAGATTCCCCGCCTCAGATTCCCCGCCTCAGATTCCCCGCCTCAGATTCCCCGCCTCAGATTCCCCGCCTCAGATTCCCCGCCTCAGATTCCCCGCCTCAGATTCCCCGCCTCTGATTCCCCGCCTCTGATTCCCTGCCTCTGATGCCCTGCCTCTGATTCCCTGCCTCTGATTCCCTGCCTCTGATTCCCTGCCTTTGATTCCCTGCCTCTGATTCCGCGCCTCTGATTCCACGCCTCTCTTTCCGTATCTCTGATTCCCCGCCTCTGATTCCCTGCCTCTGATACCCTGCCTCTCTTTGCCTGCCTCTATTTCGGTGCCTCTTTCTCTGCATCTAGTTTCCCACATCTCATTTGCCCCCTCTGATAACCCGCCTCTGATTCCATGCCTCTGATTCCCTGCCTCTGACTCCCGGCCTCTGATTCCCCGCCTCTGATTCCACGCCTCTGATTCCCTGCCTCAGATTCCCTGCCTCAGATTCCCTGCCTCAGATTCCCTGCATCTGATTCCCCGCCTCTGATTCCCCGCCTCTTATTCCCCGCCTCTGATTCCCCGCCTCTGATTCCCCGCCTCTGATTCCCTGCCTCTGTTTCCCCGCCTCTGATTCCCCGCCTCTGATTCCCCGCCTCAGATTCCCCGGCTCTGATTCCCTGCCTGAGATTCCCTGCCTCAGATTCCCTGCCTATGATTCCCTGCCTCTGAGTCCACGCGTCAGATTCCCCGGCTCTTATTCCCTGCCTGAGATTCCCTGCCTCAGATTCCCCGCCTCAGATTCCCTGCCTCAGATTCGCCGCCTCAGATTCCCTGCCTCAGATTCCCCGCCTCAGATTCCCCGCCTCAGATTCCCCGCCTCAGATTCCCTGCCTCTAAATCCCTGCCTCTGATTCCCTGCCTCTGATTCCGCGCCTCTGATTCCCCGCCTCTTTTCCGTGTCTCTGATTCCCCGCCTCAGATTCCCTGCCTTAGATTCCCTGCCTCTGATTCCCCTCATCTGATTCCAAGCCTCTTATTCCCCACCTCTGATTCCCCACCTCTGATTGCCTGCCACTGATTGCCCGCCTCTGATTCACCGCCTCTGATTCCCCGCCTCTGATTCCCCACCTCTGTATCTACGCCTCTCTTTCGCCTCCACTCTTTCCCCTCCACTCTTTCCGTGCCTGTCTTTCCCTCCCTCAATTTCAACAACACTGTTTGATCTGTTTTGTGTACCTCATTTTAAACACACAAGTTCCAACCACTATGTTTTGCCCGCCTCTTTCCCCACCTCTATTTATCCCCCTATGTTTACCTGCCACTGCTTACCCGCCTGTTTCCACGCCTCTGATACCCCACCTTTCATTCCCCGCCTCTTTCCCTGCCTCTATTTCCGCGCCTCTTTCTCTGCCTCTCTTTCCCCACATGTCTTTTCCTCCCGCTGATTCCCCGCCTCTGATTCCCCGCCTCTGATTCCCTGCCTCTGATTCCCCGCCTCTGATTCCCTGCCTCAGATTCCCTGCCTCAGATTCCCTGCCTCAGATTCCCTGCCTCTGATTCCCCGCCTCTGATTCCCCGCATCTTATTCCCCGCCTCTGATTCCCCGCCTCTGATTCCCAGCCTCTGATTCCCTGCCTCAGATTCCCTGCCTCAGATTCCCCGCCTCAGATTCCCTGCCTCAGATTCCCCGCCTCAGATTCCCTGCCTCTGATTCCCCGACTCTGATTCCCCGCCTCTTATTCCCCGCCTCTGATTCCCCGCCTCTGATTCCCTGCCTCTGATACCCTGCCTCTCTTTGCCTGCCTCTATTTCGGTGCCTCTTTCTCTGCATCTAGTTTCCCACATCTAATTTGCCCCCTCTGATAACCCGCCTCTGATTCCATGCCTCTGATTCCCCGCCTCTGATACCACGCCTCTGATTCCCTGCCTCTGATTCCCGCCTCTGATTCCCTGACTCAGATTCCCTGCCTCAGATTCCCCGCCTCAGATTCCCTGCCTCAGATTCCCCGCCTCAGATTCCCTGCCTCTGATTCCCCGACTCTGATTCCCCGCCTCTTATTCCCCGCCTCTGATTCCCCGCCTCTGATTCCCCGCCTCTGATTCCCTGCCTCTGATTCCCCACCTCTGATTCCCTGCCTCAGATCCCTGCCTCAGATTCCCTGCCTCAGATTCCCTGCCTCTGATTCCCCGACTCTGATTCCCCGCCTCTTATTCCCCACCTCTGATTCCCCGCCGCTGATTCCCCGCCTCTGATTCCCTGCCTCTGTTTCCCCACCTCTGATTCCCCGCCTCTGATTCCCCGCCTCAGATTCCCCGGCTCTGATTCCCTGCCTCAGATTCCCTGCCTAAGATTCCCCGCCTCAGATTCCCTGCCTCAGATTCCCCGCCTCAGATTTCCCGCCTCAGATTCCCCTCCTCAGATTCCCCGCCTCAGATTCCCCGCCTCAGATTCCCCGCCTCAGAATCCCCGCCTCAGATTCCCCGCCTCAGATTCCCCGCCTCAGATTCCCCGCCTCAGATTCCCCGCCTCAGATTCCCCGCCTCAGATTCCCCGCCTCAGATGCCCCGTCTCAGATTCCCTGCCTCTGATTCCCTGCCTCTGATTCCCTGCCTCTGATTCCCTGCCTCTGATTCCCTGCCTCTGATTCCCTGCCTCTGATTCCCTGCCTCTGATTCCCTGCCTCTGATTCCGCGCCTCTGATTCCACGCCTCTCTTTCGGTATCTCTGATTCCCCGCCTCTAATTCCCTGCCTCTGATACCCTGCCTCTCTTTGCCTGCCTCTATTTCGGTGCCTCTTTCTCTGCATCTAGTTTCCCACATCTCATTTGCACCCTCTGATAACCCGCCTCTGATTCCATGCCTCTGATTCCCCGCCTCTGATTCCCCGCCTCTGATTCCCTGCCTCTGATTCCCCGCGTCTGATTCCCTGCCTCAGATTCCCTTCCTCAGATTCCCTGCCTCAGATTCCCTGCCTCTGATTCCCCGCCTCTGATTCCCCGCCTCTTATTCCCCGCCTCTGATTCCCCGCCTCAGATTCCCCGCCTCAGATTCCCTGCCTCTGATTGCCTGCCTCTGATTCCCTGCCTCTGATTCCCTGCCTCTAAATCCCTGCCTCTGATTCCCTGCCTCTGATTCCGCACCTCTGATTCCCCGCCTCTCTTTCCGTGTCTCTGATTCCCCGCCTCAGATTCCCTGCCTTAGATTCCCTGCCTCTGATTCCCCTCATCTGATTCCAAGCCTCTTATTCCCCACCTCTGATTCCCCACCTCTGATTGCCTGCCACTGATTGCCCGCCTCTGATTCACCGCCTCTGATTCCCCGCCTCTGATTCCCCACCTCTGTATCTACGCCTCTCTTTCGCCTCCACTCTTTCCCCTCCACTCTTTCCGTGCCTGTCTTTCCCTCCCTCAATTTCAACAACACTGTTTGATCTGTTTTGTGTACCTCATTTTAAACACACAAGTTCCAACCACTATGTTTTGCCCGCCTCTTTCCCCACCTCTATTTATCCCCCTATGTTTACCTGCCACTGCTTACCCGCCTGTTTCCACGCCTCTGATACCCCACCTTTCATTCCCCGCCTCTTTCCCTGCCTCTATTTCCGCGCCTCTTTCTCTGCCTCTCTTTCCCCACATGTCTTTTCCTCCCGATGATTCCCCGCCTCTGATTCCCCGCCTCTGATTCCCTGCCTCTGATTCCCCGCCTCTGATTCCCTGCCTCAGATTCCCTGCCTCAGATTCCCTGCCTCAGATTCCCTGCCTCTGACTCCCCGCCTCTGATTCCCCGCATCTTATTCCCCGCCTCTGATTCCCCGCCTCTGATTCCCAGCCTCTGATTCCCTGCCTCAGATTCCCTGCCTCAGATTCCCCGCCTCAGATTCCCTGCCTCAGATTCCCCGCCTCAGATTCCCTGCCTCTGATTCCCCGACTCTGATTCCCCGCCTCTTATTCCCCGCCTCTGATTCCCCGCCTCTGATTCCCTGCCTCTGATACCCTGCCTCTCTTTGCCTGCCTCTATTTCGGTGCCTCTTTCTCTGCATCTAGTTTCCCACATCTAATTTGCCCCCTCTGATAACCCGCCTCTGATTCCATGCCTCTGATTCCCCGCCTCTGATACCACGCCTCTGATTCCCTGCCTCTGATTCCCGCCTCTGATTCCCTGACTCAGATTCCCTGCCTCAGATTCCCCGCCTCAGATTCCCTGCCTCAGATTCCCCGCCTCAGATTCCCTGCCTCTGATTCCCCGACTCTGATTCCCCGCCTCTTATTCCCCGCCTCTGATTCCCCACCTCTGATTCCCCGCCTCTGATTCCCTGCCTCTGATTCCCCACCTCTGATTCCCTGCCTCAGATCCCTGCCTCAGATTCCCTGCCTCAGATTCCCTGCCTCTGATTTCCCGGCTCTGATTCCCCGCCTCTTATTCCCCACCTCTGATTCCCCGCCGCTGATTCCCCGCCTCTGATTCCCTGCCTCTGTTTCCCCACCTCTGATTCCCCGCCTCTGATTCCCCGCCTCAGATTCCCCGGCTCTGATTCCCTGCCTCAGATTCCCTGCCTAAGATTCCCCGCCTCAGATTCCCTGCCTCAGATTCCCCGCCTCAGATTTCCCGCCTCAGATTCCCCTCCTCAGATTCCCCGCCTCAGATTCCCCGCCTCAGATTCCCCGCCTCAGAATCCCCGCCTCAGATTCCCCGCCTCAGATTCCCCGCCTCAGATTCCCCGCCTCAGATTCCCCGCCTCAGATTCCCCGCCTCAGATTCCCCGCCTCAGATGCCCCGTCTCAGATTCCCTGCCTCTGATTCCCTGCCTCTGATTCCCTGCCTCTGATTCCCTGCCTCTGATTCCCTGCCTCTGATTCCCTGCCTCTGATTCCGCGCCTCTGATTCCACGCCTCTCTTTCGGTATCTCTGATTCCCCGCCTCTAATTCCCTGCCTCTGATACCATGCCTCTCTTTGCCTGCCTCTATTTCGGTGCCTCTTTCTCTGCATCTAGTTTCCCACATCTCATTTGCACCCTCTGATAACCCGCCTCTGATTCCATGCCTCTGATTCCCCGCCTCTGATTCCCCGCCTCTGATTCCCTGCCTCTGATTCCCCGCGTCTGATTCCCTGCCTCAGATTCCCTTCCTCAGATTCCCTGCCTCAGATTCCCTGCCTCTGATTCCCCGCCTCTGATTCCCCGCCTCTTATTCCCCGCCTCTGATTCCCCGCCTCTGATTCCCCGCATCTGATTCCCTCCCTCAGATTCCCCGGCTCTGATTCCCTGCATTAGATTCCCTGCCTCAGATTCCCTGCCTCTGATTCCCCGCCTCTGATTCCCTGCCTCTGATTCCCAGCCTCTGATTCCTGCCTCAGATTCCCTGCCTCAGATTCCCTGCCTCAGATTCTCTGCCTCTGATTCCCTGCCTTTGATTCCCCACCTCTTATTCCCCGCCTCTGATTCCCAGCCTCTGATTCCCTGCCTCTGATTCCCTGCCTCTGTTTCCCCACCTCTGATTCCCCGCCTCTGATTCCCCGCCTCAGATTCCCCACCTCAGATTCCCTGCATCAGATTCCCCGCCTGAGATTCCCCACCTCAGATTCCCCGCCTCAGATTCCCCGCCTCAAATTCCCCGCATCAGATTCCCCGCCTCAGATTCCCCACCTTAGATTCCCCGCCTCAGATTCCCCGCCTCAGATTTCCCGCCTCAGATTCCCCGCCTCCGATTCCCCGCCTCAGATTCCCCGCCTCAGATTCCCCGCCTCAGATTCCCCGCCTCAGATTCCCCGCCTCAGATTCCCCGCCTCAAATTCCCCGCCTCAGATTCCCTGCCTCTGATTGCCTGCCTCTGATTCCCTGCCTCTGATTCCCTGCCTCTGATTCCCTGCCTCTGATTCCCTGCCTCTGATTCCCTGCCTCTGATTCCCTGCCTCTGATTCCGCGCCTCTGATTCCACGCCTCTCTTTCCGTATCTCTGATTCCCCGCCTCTGATTCCCTGCCTCTGATACCCTGCCTCTCTTTGCCTGCCTCTATTTCGGTGCCTCTTTCTCTGCATCTAGTTTCCCACATTTCATTTGCCCCCTCTGATAACCCGCCTCTGATTCCATGTCTCTGATTCCCCGCCTCTGATTCCCGGCCTCTTATTCCCTGCCTCTGATTCCCCGCCTCTGATTCCCTGCCTCAGATTCCCTGCCTCGGATTCCCTGCCTCAGATTCCCTGAATCTGATTCCCCGCCTCTGATTCCCCGCCTCTTATTCCCCGCCTCTGATTCCCCGCCTCTGATTCCCCGCCTCTGATTCCCTGCCTCTGTTTCCCCTCCTCTGATTCCCCGCCTCTGATTCCCCGCGTCAGATTCCCCGGCTCTGATTCCCTGCCTGAGATTCCCTGCCTCAGATTCCCTGCCTATGATTCCCTGCCTCTGAGTCCACGCGTCAGATTCCCCGGCTCTGATTCCCTGCCTGAGATTCCCTGCATCAGATTCCCCGCCTCAGATTCCCTGCCTCAGATTCCCCGCCTCAGATTCCCTGCCTCAGATTCCCCGCCTCAGATTCTCCGCCTCAGATTCCCCGCCTCAGATTCCCCGCCTCTGATTCCCTGCCTCTGATTCCCTGCCTCTGATTCCCTGCCTCTGTTTCCCTGCCTCTGATTCCCGGCCTCTGATTCCGCGCCTCTGATTCCACGCCTCTCTTTCCGTATCTCTGATTCCCCGCCTCTGATTCCCTGCCTCTGATACCCTGCCTCTCTTTGCCTGCCTCTATTTCGGTGCCTCTTTCTCTGCATCTAGTTTCCCACATCTCATTTGCCCCCTCTGATAACCCGCCTCTGATTCCATGTCTCTGATTCCCCGCCTCTGATTCCCGGCCTCTGATTCCCTGCCTCTGATTCCCCGCCTCTGATTCCCTGCCTCAGATTCCCTGCCTCAGATTCCCTGCCTCAGATTCCCTGAATCTGATTCCCCGCCTCTGATTCCACGCCTCTTATTCCCCGCCTCTGATTCCCCGCCTCTGATTCCCCGCCTCTGATTCCCTGCCTCTGTTTCCCCGCCTCTGATTCCCCGCCTCTGATTCCCCGCCTCAGATTCGCCGGCTCTGATTCCCTGCCTGAGATTCCCTGCCTCAGATTCCCTGCCTATGATTCCCTGCCTCTGAGTCCACGCGTCAGATTCCC